>NC_090928.1:599149464-599455844 GCF_040938575.1 Ambystoma mexicanum | reverse complement strand
AGATGGTGGGATGGATAGAGATAGGGATAGGGATATTCACCAAACTTACTTTAGAGCCACATGTAAACGTTCTAATCAAGAAATGCTTCTTTCTCTTGTGAGCGGTAAAAGGATCCTACCATTCTTGTCATTCGACAACAAAACACTCACCGTCATCGCTCTTATCATGTCCAGAGTAGACTACACCAATAGCCTATATCTGGGCATGCCTGAACGACTTAAAAAAAACTACAACGCATACAAAATGCGGCGGCAAGACTGCTCCTCAAACTACCGTGAAGAGAACACATCACACCAGCGCGGAAAACACTATGCTGTTTTCCAATAAAGCAGCGAATCACGTTCAAATCAATGCACTTTACGCACAGAGCAATCCGCAACCAAGGCGCAGAGTTCCTAAGAGACAAACTAAGCCTGCATCACCCAACAACGCCGGTCAGATTGAGCAGCAACATCCGTTTTGATTCAAAACCCTACAACAAAAGACAATTCAGAGGTTCTTCTTTTTCTCACCTTGCCCCAAAAACTTGGAACGAGCTACCAAGGAACATACGTAACACAAGTAATCACCTCCTATTCAGAAAACTCCTCAAATCCTAGCTCTTCACCCCATAACTAGAAGAACGTCTATGGGGCATATACACAGATGAAACAATGCTGAGAGCAGAAACCTATCCTCCCAATCCCCCTAACACACTGCCCATAGAAAGAAGTTAAGGAAGAACAATCTAGGGCATATCAACCTACCAACCGAGAGATAGATATGATAGAATGATACCAAAGGAAATCGCAGATAGATTGGGATGGAAGGGTAAGGATGATATATCAATAACTCCTTGGCCTACAAACCTCACACAAGCAACAATGGACCACTGACAGGAAATAGATAGCAATGGACCAGGAGATTTCTAATTTACAGCAAGAATACCAGAGTAGGGGACAAGACACGGCTCTACCTATTACACTAAGTTCAAAACAACAAGCTGGGAACGTGCCACGCCACCGCTCATAACAATTAGATGGACAGGAAAGAAAAAAGTGAAAATTTGCCTACCTATAGAACAACCGGATACATAAAACAAGATTTATAAGGACTAAGAGACATATACCACACTAACCCTTTGCTCAAATCTCTGCATACCTAATTCACACTAGAACTCACACAACCATTCTCTCACTCAGCAAACCGCACGCTCTTCACCACACTGCAACAACAAACAAACAACGTATAAACTGCACCAACAGCACACAAGGCCTTGCACTGGTCCGATATTCACACCAAAGCTCAGTGCACTGTGAAAACCAAACTGAAGTTGTGAACAGCACACCACCTTCTCACTTTCCTATTCTCTCTTCACCCGACTAACCCATTCCCGCCTTCTTCTTTGCAGATCTGCCTGAGCGCCTGGGGACCAATTCCGTTGGTGACGGTGCACAATATAAATACCTTTAACATTAACATATGGAAGTGGAGGCAGGATCTTTCAGGGGGGAAAAGTCGGTGAATGTGAACAGCAAAGAAGATGGCGGCTGGGGACAGGTGCTGTTGGTAAAGCATGAATTCCTGGTTATCAGCTTTGTTTACCCCTTTCCCCAGGTTACTAATCCTATAGGTGTGTCATCAAATCTACTTTACAATAATTGAACATTACTTTTCAGTAGATGCCCCAGCAATCTGTGTGTGTCATCTAAAAATGCTACCAATGTCAAAATGTGTGATTCAAATGTCTAGGAATGTCTGAGAACATTAAACCACAGAAGAAACTGGAAAATAACTCACTCTATGATCAAAGTGCAACAGTTGCACCAGTCAGGTGTCAAGCCAGTAAGCTCCAACGCAAGCTTATCATGCAACAATTTGATATGATTTGAATATAAAAAGCACAACATTAGTAATCCCTTCAGCACATCTTATAAGAGGTCGATAGAAGGCTACATTAAAATGGGAGGAAGGTTAAAAGAAAGCATTGCTCTCTGCATTTCAGAGCTTTAAAACAACTAAACAAAAACAGCCATGCTCCAATGCTCTTCACATATTTGAAAGGGAATTGTGTGTCATTTGAAGAGCTGAAAAGCAGCTGTTTATTAACTGCCTGTGGGATTCTGTATCTAGACTAGCTAGTCCAAGTAGCTAAGCGACACTTTCCACAACAAGAGTTTACATGATTCAGCAGCCACTAAAGGGCATTCTATATTTTAGGTTTTGGCTTATAGGTGGCACTTAAATGCCAACTAGCGTACCAAAACATTAACGCTTTAAGTGCAGAGAGAGGAGGATAGCACTTGCAGATGGATACACATCTGCTGGTGCTGCAACCATCTGCCCTCCCTCTCCACACTCATAGCATGCAGTCATTGTTGGGCCACATCACAACATGACATTGGCAGCACATGACATATTGATTGCCCTTTTGTGTTGGTTTTTATGATCTCCCACTTGAGGTATCCTGAATGCAATGTGTGCCAGTAAACACCTACTGCATTGAGGATCAAATCCTGAACGACAACAGCTGGCATCAGTACCCCTTGCCCCATCAGCATCCCCTCATGTAATTCACCTGCCTGTCATGACTCCCACCCTGGGTTCCCACAATGTTCTTGCCCCCCACCCCTCATGGCTGCTTCTTTCCCCCAAACCCCCTCTGTCATTCCCTACCGCACAGTGTTTATTTCTTGGTGACATTCTAAAAATCATATGCAGCGTCCTTCAGAAAAGTAAAGCCCCTGTATATGGTTGTCCTCATTGTTTTTTTTTATAAAGAATCCACACATTTCTGTTAAGCATAGTCTTTTTCTGTCTTTTCAGTCTAACCGGCTTGGTGAAGTATTTTTAGAAAATCGAAAGAAATGGTGACAGCCCCTTGGGAGGCTTCTTTCACCATTCCTGAGACTATTTCTTGAATTGTTGATGGCATTATTGGGGATATGTGGCCTTGCATGGAATTTAGGAATGTCATTTTTGTATTTTTAACACGAATGACATAGGGCCTCATTACGGGGCTGGCGGTAACCGTGCTGGTAAAAATAGCAGGTTGCCACCGGACCTGTAATTAATTACCGGCACGCGACTTCCCAGTAACACTGGGGTATTCCGACCCCAGCGGCCAGGAAGTCAGGCGTCGGTAATTTTGTAAGTCCCCATTCCCATGGAGTCCCGTGGGACTCCATGGGAATGGGGACCATGGAAGCACCGGCACCGTTAACAAAGGTGTCAGTGTTTCCGTGAACCTCTGCGGGCGGGTGCCATTCCACCTGCCAGGTCTGTCCCTGGCGGGCAGGATGGCACCCGCCCGCAGAGTCATAGTGTGCAGGTCCGGAAACAACAGTGCTGGTAGGCTTACCGGCACTGTTGTTTCTGGACCAGCAAACTTATAATGAGGCCCATAGAGCAAAATTAAACATACAAGCAGTACATTAAATGCAAAAAAAACTGTAATCCATGTAGTCAAGTGGTAGAGCAACACACGTGTTCCATCACATCCACGCTGTAAAGACTGGAGGGGGGTAATTGTATATATCTATCTCTATATAGCAGAGTAGAAGCACACCGCACCCCAGCCAAGATTCTCTATTTGGTAAATGTGGACGAGCAATCAATGCTTAAGCTCTCAGGGTGTGATGTAGGCTGGTTCTTAAGTACAGTGTAGTCCCAAGCACCCACAAAGGAATGTCCACACACTATGTTAGTGATAACACAGTTCTTTATATAAATAAGGGTTCCATTATATAAACAATCACAATAACACACTTTGTGCTCAGGCAATTCTAAAATGGTGAATATATACAGTCTCAATGTGGTACCACAATTACTTCTTGGATTCCATAAAAATGCATCAACTGTAGACAGTTCAAATGGCATACAAATCAATGAATAAAGTGAACCAACAATAGACGTAGGAGGAAAACAAGATGGTTAAACAATTGGCACAATACTGGGCCCCTACCACCAGGCACAGTTCTGTATGAGGTTCCACCACCTGGGCAGCCTGTAAAATAAAGTATATTGACAAACACAGCCCATATATTGGGCCTCATTACGACCCAGGCGGTAAGTTACCGCCTGGGCCGTGACTTTACCACCATGGCGTAAACTACGTTTACGCCATGGTGGTTGGCGGACTTACCGCCCCATTCCGACCTAGGCGGGGCGGTAAGTCCCCAATCCCCATTTACCCTTCCCCATTCCCATTTTTGCCCCATAGGGCATAATGGGAGTGGGGAAGGCGTTAATTACGCCACCGTAAATTACGGTGGCGTAATTAACTCCATGGTCCCTTAGCGCCATGGATTTTAACACCTGCTAAAAGCAGGTGTTAAAAGCACCATGGCGCTAGGGGACCTCGTAATTGGTGGTAAGGGGTCGGCGCAGCTAACGCTGGCGTTAACCCCTTACCGCCAGGGTCGTAATGAGGCCCATTGTCTATTAGAGTCTTATTTCCTTCTATAAAAAGTTCTACCACCCCAATGTACCTCTTTTAGCAGAGTTCAACATCAGTTCATCGACAGATCATTCTTGAGTGACTCCCTTTAAGGAAGGAGCCATGGAGCCTCGAGATCCCACAAAGAAAATGTGAACAAAGGCATTCAGGCAGCAGCTTCGGTCCTGGCAGTGCTTGTCGACGATCAGTCGTGGACGTCCTGCGAAGATAAGACATACGGTGCACCTCAACGGCGATAGTTCATTGTCACAAAGAGTCAAGGAAGAACTTTGGCCCAGCAAGTGCATCAGGTCGTCGGCGTCTGGCGTCGGCGAACAGGACTCGACCACGCTGACTTCTGGATCTTTGTTGGCGTCTTTGAGGTCTTCGGCTGGCAGGAAACACACCGGCGGATTTTCCTCAGTGGTCGATGACCTTGACTTTCTCCGGTAGGATGAACGCGATCAACGGTGATGAGCAAGGGAGTCCTTGTTTCAAAGTGTTCTAAGGCAATGGAGCGTAGTGGCTCCAGTTGTCGGTGGCACATCGTCAAGCTGTCCCCGCTTCTGGGCAACACAGCTTCGACGGGCCTCCAGCGGTTACTGTGATCCTTTGAAACCTGGTCGCCGACAGTGGATGGAATGATCGGGCGATTCTCTTTGGTTTCCTCGGCGGTCCCTGTCTCCCGTCGACAGTCTTTTGAAGGCTGGTTTCCAGGGAGCTTCGGCGAAGGTTAGCTGATGCACGATGGTCCCTCGTAGCTCGGGGAGAGGTCTCCTAGCCAGGTACTCTCTTGGATCAGTTTCTTGAAGGTACAGCAGCTTTCAGATTGCATCAAAGGGAACAGCGGTTCACCTTCTTCTTCCGGCTCGGCTCGAGAGTAAGCATCAAGTTTCGACTTCAGCTTCTGAACAACTTCCATCAGTGAGAGGTCCCCAGATATACTGTTTGGTCTCTCATTCACTCTTCTGGGTCACACCCAGGCAAACAATCACCCAGAAGGGCATTCAGGAAGGCAGGCAGCCAACCAGGCTCACAGAGCATTCAGGGCATTCTTCTCCATCCGGACAGTCACAACAAGGAATGTGGATTGGGACAAGCACTCTGCCATTCAGCACTCCACACTGAATTCATACCAGTTTCGGGCAGGACTGTCTCAGTATTTGTGTCACATACCAGAAACCAGACACCCATAACATGAAGTCCATATTGGTCACACACTCCATTCACCCAGGTCCCACCCCCAAGGGCATACCCACAACATACTGACACTGGGAAGGTTCCAGCCAGTCTGGCCTGGACTTCCCCACAATACCATATATGGAACTTCCACCCAAAAGCCAGCCAGGGGAGAGGACAGAGTCAGGGCTTCCCAGGCCTTTGGGAAAACAAGGTAACAAGCAGTGGAAAGCAAGAGGCCACAGGGGCCATCTTGTCTCCTATCTGGAATCAACTGATTCCAATGGCAGGGCCTGGGTATCCCAAAATGGAGGATACTCAAAGCACCTGTCAAATTCTGCATGGGGCTGGTACCAGCACATACCCTGCTCTGTGGGCCACACAAAGGTGCCCAAAAACATGTACTAGGGGTACAGAGTTGTACCCTCACCCAGGGGTGGCATAAAGCTATCCCAAGGGACTGTTCATCCACCGATCAAAGAGAGGAAGAGCTGCACTGCCAGGAGTCCAATATGGACTCCTGTGCAGAAAATAATACTGAACACACATGATAAAAGGACAACAGAAAAATAAGTACACAGGGAAAGAGTGAGAAACCCACAGATCAGATAATCTTACAGCAGGGCACTAGATCAAGAACAGCAAGGTAAAAATATCACAAAATTAAAAATAATCACAAAATCTTCATCCTCCAACCATTCAGACCTATATATGTAGGAATAGCCCCCAGATCTCATTGAATTTATCAATTTCCCGTTTGTGTTTTAAAATGGCTTTCACGTATGTGGACAGAGTTAGCAATTCTTCCACCCAATCATTAATACAGAAGGAGTTGGAGGATTTCCATGCACGTAGGATCATCCTTCTCGCGAGCATGCACCGGCACAACAGTTACACTTTTTGTGCAAATGCTAGATCTTTCATCAGAAAGACGTCACCAAGGATTAAAAGGGAAGCCTTTCTAGGAATGACACACTCCAACACCAGACCCAATCATTCACAGACCCCTTACCAAAAGTCTCTAGTCTTGCTGCAAAACCAGAGGAGGTGGCTCAGCATCCCCTTTGCCTGTCTACATTTCCAACATTGTCCACTCTGTAAAAGGTGTCTTTTAAACATTTGTTCTGAAGACCAATATGTCCTGAAGAGTAGGTTAGTTTAAGACGCCCTCAGACCCCAATCAATGCTTGTCAAGCAAACATTGCTAGAACATCTAAGCCAAAAGCCATAGTCGATCACCTCGCCCATTTCCCTTGCCCAGATATTTGCAAGCTCTGTATCCCCTTTGCGTGTGTATACCTAGAAATTGTATAAAGTGGCAATGGAATGGGTGGCCCGGACACAGAGTTCAGGAAGCGACCAAGCAGCACTCTGCGTGGGTTCTGGTGCTGCACAAACAAGCCTTGCAGCAATGTCCCCCCTCAGTTGTCTGTATTCTGCATAAGTGCAGTCTCATAGGTCAAACTCTCTGCACAGTCGTGCAAAGGTTATCCATTCTCCCATCTTAAATAGATATTTGATGTAACGTATCCCTTTCAGATACCAGGATGGCCAAAAGAAGACCCTCACCTGTATAGTCAATGCTGGATTGGACGCATGGACGCATCAGGAAATATAAATAGGTTACCGTTCAGACAGCGTAATATACACCAGCACTCAAGGAAGAAATCAGTAAGAGGATTCTTCGCCTAGGGCCCCTTCTGGTTATGGATAACAAAGCCCTGGGTTTAAGATGTGATAAACAGGTCAACTCATACTCAACCCATAAGTCTGCATCAGTACTTATCATGTGACATACATGTCTCAAAGTGAAATTGAGGTGGTAGCCATACCACCTAATTTCGATGGGAGCTGCATTTTCCACAGGGCAACTTGCCATCCCACAAGTATATTTGCATAAGCGAGTAGGACTCCTTGAAGAAACTTTTCAGTATCTTGATTGGAAGCATGGAAAGGATATAGTTAATCCTAGGCGCCATATTCATCTTGATGCAGTTGACTTTGCGCCATAGTGAACGTTTCAGAAGTGACCATCGGTCTATGTAAGTTCTGAGTTTAGCCAACTCAAAGTTGAGCTTTGGCAATGTGTCCAACTCTGGGCCAATCCAACCCCCCGAAATATCTCATCCTTTCAGGACACCACATGAAGTCCAGATGGCCAAACATGTATCTAATGCATGATCCAGTAATTGGAAGTACTTGAGATTTATACCAGTTGACCTTATTTCCACAGATATCGAGAAGGCCCCGATTTTGGCCATCAGGTAGCTGATGCCCAATTAAGGTTCACAAACACACCTGCATAGAGCCAGATCTTGCCAGTGGGCTGCCCACTTCCGAGTCCATGAATATTTTAATTTGCCCATAATAATATGGCCAATGTTTCTATAGCAAGAATAAATAACACAGGGGAGAGTGGGTATCCATGTCTGATTCCCCATTTCAGTTCAAAGGTCTCAGAAACAGGGTCATTAGGGAGGACACTGGTGGTGAGGATTGCATACAGCAGCCTAACCCAACCTGTGAATGTTGATCCAATCCCCATTGCCTTTAGGCTTTCAAACAGGCACGGCCATTACATTCTATCAAAGGCCTTCTGTGCATCAAGGCAGATAGCTGCCACTGGGTCCTGCAGTTTGCTTGCCTGATTAATAGTCAAAAGTAATCTCCTTATGTTATCCACCACAGATCTCCCTGAAACAAAACCAACCTGATTTTCATGTATCAGTGACGGTATAACTTTCTCCAATCTCCTTGTCAATATGTTCACCAGTCCTGGCGAAAAACAACTGAGGTTAGAGATAACCAGCAATGATCCTGCTCAACCACCCCTTTCAGTAACTGCATTTGAACCTGCCCTCACATCATTTGAACTATTAAAGTTAGAAAAGTTCAGCATCCTGGATTCAAACAGTAAAAATGTGGGACCACCATTAGGCTTGTGCTTGACAAGTATATATAAGGAAATCATTCCATGCTGACTAATTGCTTATTATCCCAATCATAATGACTCGCTTGTTGAGGAAAGAGTCCCAAAAGCTTTAAAGATGGCAATTGTGACCGTGTTACTGAAGAGGCCTCTAGCAGATCCTAATGGTTATTCTGATTGCAGAACAATCTACCATTTACTGCAAAACTACTTGAGAACATGTTGATCCTACAACTACAGCCTTTCTATTGAGGAAATGTCAGGTTTATCACAAGCAGGATTGTAGAACACAGAGGAATGGGGGCCCTGGTACAGTTGGATTTGTTGGCAGGTTATAATGTCATCATTCACTACTGTCTGTTTACATGCTTGAGGAAATTAGGAGTTAGAGGTGAAGTCCTGGAATAGATAATTTCCTTTCTTTAAAACTGACAACAAAAGGTTTTGTTTAGCCTTTTAAGTTCCCAGTCTATAATTAAGCAATATGACCCGAGCGGCGGGAGCATTACCGACTCAATTAATGCCCCGGGGCCCATACTTAACGAAAGCCTCTGGGCATTACCTGAGTCAGTAATGTCCCCACTGCAAGGGTAATATTCCTATTAGTACCCCAGTCTGCAATATCTGCGTGACAGGGGCACTAAAAGCTTTTTTTTCTGTCCCGAAACACTGCAAAAGAAAAAAAAGAGAAACGACCAAGAGAATGGCAGCTAGGAAAGGGAAAACGGAGTCTGTTTTCCCTTTTCATGGCAGCCATCGGGAGCAGACGCGCTGGCAACACAAGTGTTCCCAGCGCGTCCGCTCCCGAAAAAGGATCAAAAAGATGGTAAGTGGGGTCGGCAGGGGTCCACACTGCTGGAGGCTGCCATCATCCCCCGCCGGGGATGCAGGAGCAAGAAGGTAAGTGGGGGTAGGGGGAGCAGGGAGGAAAGGGAATTAAAAAAAGCATTACCCGAGTCCCAGGCGGGGGGCGAAGGCAGCCTCTCAACCACGGGGAGGCTCGGAGCAGGGATGGCCCCGCTTCCAGTTTCCTCATTGGCTGAGGGTCTGCCACGCGCCCCGCCGAGGACAAGGAGGCTGGAATCCCGGCCATGTTGCGTGCTGCATTCTGCTTAACTCTGAGAGTCTTCTCTTCATCAGTGCCTGGATGAATCTGAACCAAGTGAAACATACTCTTTCAAACACAGAAATCCTGATGGTAGGAGCTAAAACAACGGAATGGCCTAGTTCTATCTGGCCAGAAGATTTAGGATCATATGGGCCTCATTACAAGTCTGGCGGTCCGGAAATAAGGGTGCCGGTGGCAATGTACTGGCACCGTTTCTGGACAGCCAGACTCCGAGTATGCCTGCAGGGGCCGGTGCTCCCAGCAGGTCTGACCCGCTGAGAGCAACGGCACCTGCAGGCATGGTTTTCCATGGCAGCAACAGCACCATTAGCAATGGTGTCAGTGCTTGCGTGTCCTCATTCTGTGGAGTCCTCTGGGGTGATGACTCTACCTAAATCGACCTTGCTCCTTGCGATTAGGAGAGAGCTTGGCCTTACCTCTTTAAAGGCAATAGTTGAACCCAGCACCATGTCACGGTTACTGTACTACCCGACACCCTGCCCTTATTCAAATTGATTTACAAAGAAACCAACAAAGGTGGTTGCAAAATGTTAACAAAATGGACAACCAGAAAAAGGGACCAACTTTACCAAATTGCTTGCACAGAGGACGATCTGATTCGAAATCCGCTCAGAATCAAAAAGAAGCTAGAGGAGCTAGAGTGGATTGCTACGCTTGAAAAGGCAAGTAAGAACAAACTCTTAAGCCATCTACTAGCGTACGCAATGAAATTAAATGAAATAATGCAACTTTATAAGAGATTCCCGAAACAACCTTTAAAGCAGCTATTTTTGAGAGCGAGACTAAACCTGCTGCCCACAAATTAAATCCTCCATGAAAGAGGCCTCTCAACTTCTAATAGCTGCAGGCTCTGTAAGGTGGCCAACCAGATTGAAACGGTCCGACATCTCTTAACAGTCTGCCCTGAGAGAAATGAGATGGGCATACCTCTCGCCTGTTTTAGACACCTCCATCACTCAAGAATAACACTTATGGTGGCCGCGTTTGATAAGTGGTCAGAAAACTGCATGGTCAATCGCCACTGCAAAAATCCTACAAGCCGCATTAGCACAAATTGAAACGCAAAAACAAGTAACTACAGAACTGAATAACCAAACTGTATAACTGAGCAATCAAACATAACCTCAATCACTCTCAGCCATTCAAAAGCTTTGGACTGCCCTGTAAAATCAAGTGTTCTTGGTAAACACAAGTAATACATTTTTTTAAAAAAAAACTCCTGAAGAGCCAATGAGCACAGTTCTCTCTCAGTGCCATGGGTCTTCCTTGGAGGTCAGAGTGAACTCTATAAATTGTAATTTGGCAGACCTACAAGGCTATACATTACATAGATTTAGGTTTTCTCTTACATACAAAAAAATATGTTCCCCTTTTTTTAAATGCATACACACATAACCTTTTGTTATGTAATATTTCAAAGACAATTAACTGCACATGTAGGTTTTATTTTAAGTGCCACCTGAAAGTAGCACACAGCATGAATGCATCTTGGCTTTGTATTTACTTTTTATTGATTGACTGACTTCTGTTCACTAATTAAAAGCTTTCTAAAAGACTCATTGAAGCAACTGAATGCATTAAACTCCTGATAATGTGGAGCCAAGATACATGATATCTTGGCACCACACTATCCACGACATGACAGCCCCTACCTGTCATCTTGCATCCCTTCACCTCCCACACAACACCGCTGTCATCACATAAGACGTCATGGAATTCTACCTACCCAACCTAGACTATGTGAAACCCCAATTGTGCACTCATCTAAAAACATTCTCTTTCATATTCTGTAGAGATGCTGTATACCTCTGCATTTCTAATCCAATTATATGTTACTGCAAAGCTGCTTGTTTAAGGCAATGTACTTCTAGGTACTGCATTCTAAATTACTTCAGGCATTAATGCATCGGGCAATAATTAATTGCATACATTTTGCATCTACTTTCTACACTAGCAACATGTTATGTTGTGTAGCATTTGCATAGCACTACTGCCATTGGGATGGCCTGAAAGCACTGTGGGGTGAACGCCCTTGAAGGACCAACGTCTGAAATGTCAGATTTGAAGGAGGAATTCTAGAATATGGGTGTGCACCTTTAGGCAGAACATAGGGAGGTAGGGTGGTTAAGTCCCTGATAGCAACCCATGAAGATCTGGATAGTGGATGGGTCCTGTGATAGACTGTCAGGAGAGTAGGTGAGTCAAGGAGACTGGTTATGTGTGCAGCTGGACCAAATTCTTTGTGGACTCAGCTGCATTCGAATGGCAGTGGTGATGTGCATTTTGCAGTTGAGTAGTGAATATTGCAGATGAGTGCCGGTGAATGGCCGTGCCCCGGGATGGATACAGCTATGTCCCATTGTGACGGAGTGCTATACGTACCAGTGAATCAAGGCTCATGTCTACATACCATGCGGTTATGCAGGTCGCATCAAACAGATTCTGTGCAGGCTACGTACTATCTTGTTGTTTCCTCAGGTGGCTCATAGGGTGCCTCCAGCTTCCTGTAAGGAAGTAAACATGGTAAATCATTTCTTCCCAGTTCACAGTAACTGCATAGTTCCAGGCATGATTTGCGTGCCCTTTCAGATGGCATAAATCTGCATGGTTCTAACTAGGCCTCACAAAGTCTAAATTCTACGCTAATGGTCTATTATGAGAGCGTATGAGGCTATAATCTAAAGCTTACCTATCCTTCCTGACCTCTGCAAAGTTGCTTGGGAAAAACTCCCTGCCAACAACAACAATAAGAGGCATCAATCTGCTGCCTGTCGCCATGCTCCCAGTATCCCACCACTCATGACCCCTACCTGACCACCTACTTCACCACCCGACAAAACAAAGCCCATATCTGGAGTGGCAGGCTTCACCTGGTCCAGGAATGGGAAATGTTTACAATTAGAAGCACGTCTGAAATGTCTATTTGCTTAATGATCACGTCTGCACATTTATTTTTTGGAGATAGAGATGTGTCTGTGGTATTACTGCAACTGATGAGTGTTACTAATGAAGTGGATGGCCATGCATCCTCCATAGCCTTTGACACCAGTGGACTGAGGCACTGGAGACCTGTCAGAGAGGGAGACGGATGCCCCAACTGTGTTTCAAAATCCTTTTTAATGCATCACATGACACCAGGAAATCAAAATCAACAAGCTCCCAACATCAGTTCCTTATATATACTTGTTTAAGGTGGATGAAACATTACATTTTATTGCTCTATACATTTTGATTTGTTCCTACAACTAAAAACAAACCCCTCCTGGCTTATGATTGGCTGGTTTAACTGCCACTCACCAAGCCCACATGACATAATTTGGCATGCATAAGTTGAATGACACTTCATCTGATAGCTTGTGTGAGACTCAACTGAAAACACATTATAAATCCTTCGATGTCTGGAAAGGAGGAGTCCTTATCAGATCACCAGAGTCTTTTTGGCAGGCTATACCATGCTTTTCATCTCATTTGTTGCAAACCAAGCAGCTGTTTGCTCTAATTGGTAATTTCCCAGACCTCTAGTAGGCCCCCACGGCCCATCACTGTCAGAATTGCGGTCAAGAAATTCTAAATATATACACAAGCTGCAGTGAACTGCCAGTGTACTGCTGCTAGAGAATTATTTTATTATCTTGCATGAATACGGGTTTTGCCACCATCTTGTTTTATGGCATCCATTTTAAAAATGAATTGGACCCTGGCCTGAATGTTCTGTGTAGCTACCAAACGATGAGTAATTATTTCTACTTTTATGCATAACTTTTTTCCTATTCAGTTTTCAAACTACATTTTTGATATTCATGATATATGTGTAATACCTGAGATACCCTCAACCGCATGGG
This sequence comes from Ambystoma mexicanum, assembly GCF_040938575.1. Taxonomy (NCBI): domain Eukaryota; kingdom Metazoa; phylum Chordata; class Amphibia; order Caudata; family Ambystomatidae; genus Ambystoma; species Ambystoma mexicanum. The sequence continues at coordinate 599,442,347 of NC_090928.1, read as the reverse complement.
GTATTCTGACACTAAAAATATATATATTGCCCCAAAAATGTGCTTTTTGTCCTACAAAGCGCTACAATTATGATTTTTGCAATACTGGAACTATTGATCTGCCTGACAAGTTATCTGTATTCAGTTTGAGGGTGGATGGGGACTAGCAACTCTGCTACACAAAGATGCCAGGAGAAATAGTGTAGGTCGTAATTTAAAATGTCTATATGAATCAATTTTAATGTTTCAGCCAAAAATATGAATACGGGCATGTTTGCTCTTACATGCTAAAATCATGTTATCGCCTTTGTTAAATACATGCACACATAATCTTCTTCTTTTGAACTTTATTCTGATACCAAAATCCCTAAAAGAACAACACACAGATATAAAACACAATCATATAAAAATATGTACATAAAACATTATAGCACCCCCTTCAGATTACATAATAACATAAACACACTCAAACTCTGCCCACCTACATTACTGGAGGGTGTACTTCATTAATTCACAAATAAAAAGGCCTCTTTGTCCTGTATGATCTTCTGGTCCATTTTCTGTGCCCTGCTTACAAAGATCAACAGTGCCCAAGCTGTCAGAGGGGCTTCTACTTTCAGCAGAAAGATAGTGCAGGCCCATACCGAATAAAATGTTTCCCTCTAAAAAATGGGAACCTTTTTGTTAGATATTATTTTCATGAGATTCTAAATACCTCACATGCGAAAGGTTTATTTTCAATGTTTCCTGATAATTCCAACCAACATATATTCATCTGGGCTTTGTAATTACGTTTTCTATTGTTTGAGTGTGTTATCTTCATTAATAAAAGGTTTTCTAATAAACTCCTTTAAACAAAAAGCATGACACTTTTTGCCGAGTTAAAATATAACCTCTCTTTAGAAGCGTTATGTATGGCTGTAGCAAGCTGCAAAAGTTTAAAAGGGGAAGCAAATCTAAATTCCCTTACAAAGAGGCCAAAAACATGTCTAAAACCTGTAGTGTGTTCTGACCTCTGTGCCAGTACCCATTACATTTTTATAAAATCAAATTTATTACACTTATTGATACCGTAAATCTTTTTAAATTTCCTATTAGCACATGGACATGGCCGACACGTGTTTCGACCCCAAATACAATGGTCTTCTTCAGGGATTTGCCCACCACAGAACAATTCCAATGTATAAAACCAACAAAAATCAATTGAAAATATATACACACCAATGGCAAGCCAGCGATGCTTCATGCTGTATGGGAGCGAACGAAGAAACAATAAATGTATAGTACATGAAGAAAAAAAAGAGAAAAGAAATACATTTCAACTGTCGGTTCACATGCCTTTTAGGCCCTATAATTACATATATACATATGAACAATTTTAGGTCTAACCTTATTAAGATATACTTAGTGGTTATCTTCACCTAATGATCTATGAATGTCCACCACCAACACCCTGTAATAATATGAATTTATCCTGCAATCTGCTATAAAGATCCCAGTGTTTACCACCAACACCCTGTGTATATTAATGTTATGAACCTATCTTGCAATCTGCTATAAAGATCCCAGTGTATAGTCACTCAAATAATCAGAAATTACTATGTGGCTGTCTTTCATGACAAGTCTCCAGTTCCCTCTATCGTGGTTTATTGCATTTATCCTCCTAATTCTAGAAATAATTGAATATAATTTCAATAATGCATAATTCATTTGGTACATTGAGATTCTCAAAAGTAATTTCATCTTCCTTATAAAGAATATTCTTACCTAATGTTTCCAATTTCAGAACACTGTTGTGCATAACCAGCAATCTTCACAAGATTCCCACTTCTTATCACCTAATAACAGAATATATAGATCCTTAAATCATCTTTCCAGTTACCCTTCCAAGTCCTGTTGCATTATCAACAAAAATATTGCCCCAATCCTTACCTCTACGCTCAGCACCTCAAATATATCACTGTTATCATAAGTTCTGATCAATTCATGAAGATAACGTTCTGTCACATCAATCATAAAACAGAATTCCCGTAGTCAGTTCAAATCAACCACATCCATCTCACAGCTGCAGCTGTGTTTGGAGTTTAATTTCAACAGAAGCATTTACTAGTAACACCGTCTCCACACACAAAGTGTCATTGCGTGAACCTGTCTATTATTACCATATGTCAACACTTTCCTTAAAGGAGCGTCTCGTTTTTAACCACAATACCATTTGTTCTGGGATATAATCATTATCACCTCCGCTATCAACATTTAACAATTCGAAAAGCCCCTTAGGCCAATCATGCATCCATACTCACCGCACCCTGAACTGGACTTTGGAAATAATGCTGCTTTTTTCACATAATCAAAAATGATCATCCTTCTAATAATCAATCACTTGTTTATTTAAAAAAAACTTTAAGAAACCATAAATATGTCCACCCAATTAATTTGCAAGAATGCACTCCTGTGCACACTCCTCAGCTGGAGTAATCCACATTCACCATTATACATTCTACAACCCTTTAAACTGCCCTAATGGTGTCATGTTGCCCATTATGAAAATACCCATGTTTGGGTTCCTAACACTATTTAGGTTGCTCCATACGTTTTGTTATCAGTAAGGATTTGTGTATTAAATTCTTTGCGGGTTAGTCCATTTAGCCAAGTTTGATCTCAGTCAAATACTGAATTAGCCAAGCAATTATTAATTAGGGTCAAGAGTTGTATTTTGAAATATTAAAAAAGGTCTTGCTGGTGGACATTATTTACAACCATGACTATCATCTGAAATCTTCACAAACTTCTAAATCCTTGCTTGACCTTTTTGAATACATTCTTATTTTGTAATTGTAGTGTGCATACACTTTATTCTGTAAATCTGTCAAAGCATAGTACAGTACTGCAGTCATCTTAACAACACCTACATTTAAGGAAACACACCAGTACACAAGGATGTCTCACCAAATTAAGGAATACTGGATTGTCTTCAACTAACAAAAAATGTGTAGATCTACTGTTTGTGTAGCGAATTAAACATATATGAAAGTTGGTGATGAATGCATTTATAAACCTTTTAACTTATGATGGTTTCATGGATTCTGCTTTTTGCTACTACACATTTTAAGGTTAACTTGAATGCTCTTTTTTCAAGCCTTATATAGGGTCATCAAACCATCAGGGGAACTCCTTAAGCTGTCAACAACTCATTTCTTAAGGTTGCATGGCACATAATAGGTTATAATTTGTCATAAAAAATAATTGCTAAATGTAGTGCATTATGCAAAAAAATATCCCACTCGTTATCCAACACTTCATCAATATCACATAAAATAATGTCTGTTAAAGCCAGTTAGATGCCACCAGCAAGCAATGATAATAAAACTGAATTCTGGACATATTAACGAACTACCATGCTAGCATACATCTGAGGAGTCAGAAAAAACAAATCATTCCCTAACACTTGCACCTTCTTGCGAATATGACATTTAATCTTAGAGATGGCATCAGGGAAGGAATGCACAATAACAAATCATGTTTCATTTCTTCAAACTAATTCAAGGACCATCAATACGAAAAACCAATTTGCACATTTGATTAACAACTTGCAAAGAAATCAACACCATATGTAATGGTAAACACTGCACTGAATGAAAAGGTTGTGACAAAGCCGGACAATTGCAGCCGATTGTGTCTCATATCGTCAGCAATCAGACCTATAGCACATGCATAATGACACGCACAGTATAGCCTTGCATGTGAGTCATGAGGACTTTGAGATGGCTAATTTACTATAAAGGCTCTGAAATAATTGACACAGCATAGGGAACCAATGAACCAGATGCTGGCATGTATTCAAAGAGGTATGCGGTTTCTCGTGGCTGCAGCTACCTCCATCAAGCCATCTCTCTTAACTGCCAAACAAAAGGTACATACATTCTCAGCCTAGCAACTCATTCATAACAAATCTAGAATATTGTAAGATTCCGAACTCTTCACAGCATAAAGGGATGAAGCAAGGGAAAGGAAGGAAGGAGAAAGGGGTTGTTGAGACTCAGCAAAAGGATTAAAAGAAGTGCATCATAACACACCTCCTTCCCTCACAGGAGTGTCCATAAGAACAGAAATTACACACTAACATAATATTTTTGTAAATTTATCACTTAAGCAACGCTAATCTCTCAACAAGAACAGAAATTACACACTAACATAACATTGGTGTGCACTGATCACTTAAGCAAAGCTAATCTCTCTTTATTCTAAATCTCCCCTCCAGACACTATGACTGAGTTTCCATAATCTTTCTCAACCACCATCTCTGTTGAAAACCTCAAAATACACTTCCTTACTTTCCTAAGAAGAAAAAGGCTCATTCTGTCACCGCACTCAAACTCCCTGTGAACACACAACTTCCATTCATCTTACCTCCCGTTGAATAACTCCCCTTGCCTGTCAATGTGTTCTCTGATCTTCTTAGTGTGTAAGTGAACCAAACTTGACACTTTTAGCCAACCAGGAGTTAATAAAGTGTTGGGTTTGCGCCCCCTGAACAGTTGAAACAGGTGGACCCCAGTTGTGGGATGTAGTGTAATTCGTTATTGAACAACTCCCAGCATAATACATCTCTCCAATTTTCATTGTTAGCGATGTCCATTCTAACCCCTTCCATGATAGTTCTGTTGAAACACTCAATGCAAGCATTGCTTTGGAGGTGATACAATGCCGTCTTCTTATGTCCAATCCCTAACATCTTCAACCACTCCTCAAACTCCCTTGACGTGAACTTGGGTCCATTGTCGCTATTAAGTGACGAAGGGAAACCTTCCCTCAAAAATGCCCCTTCCAAAAGCGTAACAATACTAGCAGTAGTGACATCGCGTAACACACCAACCTCCGGCCACTTGCAAAACATGTCGGCCACCACAACAACGTAACTGTCTCGTGCCCCTGGCAGTCTTAGTGGCCCCAGTAAATCAATTGCTATCAAATCCCAAGAGACCGTGGCACCTCCGGCACAACCATCGGTGAAAAATGAGTCCTCAAAACGTCATCACTACCTCTGCAATTCACAAATTCTTCTATCTTGCACTCAATTTCTACATCCGTCAAGGGCCACCAGAAATCAGTCCTTATGACAGATTTCGTCCTAGATATCCCCATATGGCCTTTGTGCCTAACTCAATTAGACAGGACCTCATGCCCTCTGGAAATGCAAGGCGATCTCCTCTGTATGCCATGCCTTTCTGAACATAAAGCTCATCCTTGATGCGTTTGAACCTCCTCAAAACGGAGGGATCACTACTTAACAAACCGACACTACCTTTCCAACGCTCCACAACATTGCGTTTTACAGCCTGGGGCACATCATCATCCTCACAAGCTTTCATCCACTCCTTCTCTAGTAACGCATCCATGGTGAAAATATCCTTCACATCCTCATCCAGCTCATCATGTTTCAGCCTGCCATCTCTCCTGACAGGATTGCGTGATAATGCTGGAGCAACAGTATTACTATTTCCTTCCACAAGCTCTACAACGAAATTGAGATGCTGAACTCTTGTCCCCCCCATTTCATGATAAGCCGAGACACACCATCAAGCCTGCCTTTCTTGAAGGTGTTCCCTAAAAACTTTTTTTTAACATGTTTTATTGGTTTTAACTTGCAAAAACAACAGTAGCATACTTTGCATTTTATTACATCACATAGTATTTCAATAAAACCTAACCAACAAACCCAGCCCACAACACCCATCCCCCACCCTCCCACAGACCCACCCCCCTACCCTGCCTGAATTACTAGCTCCAATCATAAGTTCATCCTGCCTACTGCGGAGCTGATCTATGCCATGTTTACTGGGTTGTGATCTCTATATCCACTTCTGTGTCCTCCGGTGCAAATAATGTTTGTGTCAGAGTATTCCAAGCTGAGATATCATCGCTAGTATCTGCCGGCTCAATCGTATTGCCCGCCCCCAAGCAGCCACCAGTCTTCTTTGCTGGGACCCCTTGGGGACTTCCACACCATTGGCAATTCTGCATTAGTCTAATATGTATGCCAAGTCTTTCATTTTATGTATGTATTGAGAGGGCTTGGGGCACAGAAATTGTTCTAACAAACAAGCAGCAGGTGATATCACATTCATCTGGAGCCCTCCTTTATTCATTCTCACTTTCACTCCTGTCCAATATTCTTGTACTTTGGGACATACCCAGAACATATACAGCATACCTGTGTCTGTGACAGTGCACCTAGGGCAGTGTTGCGTAACGGAGCCCCGGAACTTTGAGATTCTCAATGGGGTCATGTATGCTCTGTGCGTTACAAATAGTTGAATCAATTGTAGCCATGTATTACGGGACACAGTCTTATGATATCTCAGTATCTCAGCCAAGTGTGTATCTGAAAATGAGGCGCCTACATCTTCCTCCCAGTTATACTTTGCTGCCAGTTCAGTAGGGGGCCCTGCAGTTAACTATAGATCATATATCCTAGAGATTACGTGTCCCCCCTCTGAAATGTCATACAGGATGTCGATAGCTGAGTGTTTGTCAAGCACTTCGTCATAGGTGGGCCATCTACGTGTGAACTCTTCCCTAATTGTGCAATATAGCAAGTATTGGCCCTGAGGTAAGCCAGTGCTTTCTGGTAACTCCTGGAAAGGCACAAATGTAGTGCCGCTAAGCACATCTCCTACTGTGACTATACCATATTCTTCCCACACTGCGCGTACACCCTGATAAGCCTGGGAGCCCACTGAGACTGTTGACACTAAAGGGATCTGTACCAAGAAAGGGTCCCGAAGCCCTATTGGTGTGTGCGCTCTGTCCCATACTTTAATACCTAGTGTCACTAGGTGTGAACGTTGGCAGTCTCTGGGCATTTTGTTCCAAACAATTTCTTTTAAGAAGCAACGCGGCATGACTGGCTGCAATAACTTTGTGTCTGCGGTAGGGTCATCTTCCAGCCAGTCCGCTACAAATTGCTGTTGCACCACCACATAGTATGATTCGAAGTGTGGGATCCTGATGCCCCCATAGGGAAGCCAGCGCAGTCCTGCCCCGTCCTTTGTGCCATAAGAATCCCATGGAGAGGGTGTCTTGAGGCGTGAAGAAGGCTTTGGGAATGCAGTACCAGACATTTATAAAATAATGTAGTAGTCGGGGGAGGACCCCCATTTTCAGCAATGCTGCTCTGCCCATTAAAGAAAGGGGAAGTCCAGAATCTCATCGAGTTCTCAACTCCCTCTAGAGCTTTCACCGTGTTATGGGCATGTTCCAGCGCTGGATCATGATAAATATGTACCTATAAATATCTGAATGAGTCCACGCTCCATTGTAGCGCCAGAACTGGCAGCTCATTGGGCGCCTTTCCGGAAAGGCCTGCTAATGGATACTAAAACGATTTCACCACACTGGTTGTGATACCCGAAAGGTCAGCAAAAAGCACCAGGGCCTCTAGTATCAATTCCAGGTTATCTTCCAGATTTTGAATGTATAACAATGTGTCATCGGCATACATAGAATCAGATGTGGTGCGTCATTAATTACTATAACTGCTGTGATATATTCTGTTCTTAATTATGCCGCAATCGGTTCCACTGGTAGGATGTCAAGCAAGGGAGCTGGCGGGCAACCATGCATGGTGCCCTTCTCGAGCTCCCAAGCATCAGAGATATGTCTTCCAGTCCTAACTCATGCCATTGGTTTGGCGTATATCAATTTTACCCACCTAATGAACCCCTGACACAAGACAAATCTTCCCAGTGTAGCATAAAGCCACTCCCATCTAACTGAATCGAATGCCTTTATTTCATCCAGCGTGGCGACTGCACAAAGGGTCTTCCAGGCTGCAGTACTATCTATGACATGATGCAATCACCTCAGACTCCAGGATATACTTCTGCCTGGTACATAGCCCGTCTGGTCCAGATGTACAAGTTTAGGGATCACCTTTTTCAACCTGTTGGCTATCAGTGCCGTCAATATCTTACTGTCCTGATTGAGCATGGACAGAGATCGATACAATCCACACTCCAACAGTGATTTATTGGGTTTTAAAACAGGAATAATTATGGATTCCCTTAGGCCGCAAGGGGGAACCCCAGACTCAAATGCCTCTGTGAACATGTCCAGGAGATGCGGGGCTAACTCCTCTGTGAATTCCTTGTAGAACTCACTGTGTAGAGCTTTGCCCATAGGCAAGGATCGTATTATGCTCTGTATTTCCTCTACCGTGATGGGGGCATCCAAACCTAAACGCTGCTTGGCATCCAGCTGCGGGAGATCAATGTCACCTAGTACGTCCTCTATATTTGTTTGTGTGGTCCTGGCCTCCTCTCAGTATAAAGCCTGGTAGAATACTCTAAAGACAGTATTAATTCCCTCGTGGGTGTGACACATAGAGTCCTGTTGTGTATGGACTGTATGGATGGGCTCACGCTTCTCTTCTTGTTTGTACAGCCATGCCAACAACCTACCCGGCTTATCCCCCTCTGCATGCTGCCTTTCAATATATTTCAAGTAGTTGTACATTCCAAACCTCTCCGAGTGTCCAGGCATTTCTCCCTCAGCACCAGTACTTCTGCGTCTTCCTCCCCTGGGCCTGCGTGGGTCTTTGTCAACCTTTGAATTTCCTCTTTCATGGATGGCAATTGTTTGCTAATCATAGCCTGGATGCTGCCTGATTTAGTGATGATGGAGCCCCTATTGACCACTTTGAGGGCCTCACATAAGGTCCCGATGCTGGGCACACTACCAGAGTTTTGTGCGAAATATTCGCTGATACTGTCTCTGATATGCTCTTGAAAGGGGACATCATGTAGTGATTCACTCCTGAGTCTCCAGGTTGGTATTGGGGGTCTGTCGGGTGCATACTCCCACTACAGCAGGAGCTGGCATCATCTGACAGGATCCTCCCTTTATATTCTGCAGTGACAAATTCATGGGATTTTTCCTTACCCGCAAAGAAGTAGTCTAATCTGGTGTGGACTGCATGTGGTGCAGAATAGTGCTAGTAGTGTCTGCAGTCCGAGTGAAGCATCCTCCAGATGTCTATCATATCTAAGGATGCCAGTAGTGTTCGTAGGGATCTGGCAGTGGGTGGGGGTGGCTTGGCTTGTGCAACTTAGTATCCGATCGGTCAATCAGTGGATCTATGACGCAATTGAAATCAACCCCCCAAATGATGTTGCTACGTCTGTAGGGGCCAAGCCTCAAGTACAATGTTCAGAAGAATGCTGCTGTGTTGTGATTAGGCGTGTATGTTTTGACTATACAAATGTCAGTATGTTCTAAGATCCCTCACACTAGCACCATCCTCCCCTCATTATCTGTCTTCATTTGGGTCACTTTAAAGGGCACCGTGGGTGCTATCCAGATGAAAACCGCTCTGGTGTAAGCAGAGTATGGGGAGCCAATCAATTGCCCCTTCCACTTCCTCACCAGCAGCGACTGTCGGTCCGCTGTTAAGTGGGTCTCCTGCAGGAGAGCGATATCTTTCTTACTCCTGCACAGACTCTATTCCTTTTCACATAAGCATTCAAACCCCTGACATTCCAGGTAAGTAAAGATACTGTAGTGGCCATGGTAACATACGTAATATAGAGAGGTCCCCTTCCCAGGGCCCTTCAGCCACCCCTTCATAGTTCCACATCTGCAGGCAATTCGGTGTGTCAGTGGAACATAACATTTCAGGTACTAGTTCAGGCCCAACATCCCCTCCCAGTGAACTTCCCCAACAGCTCCAACTATGAACAATAGCCCAGCATTGCCACTCACGCTCAGGAGTATCTTCCTCTCACAGGCACTCCTGGCACATAAACCAGGGGCTAGTGCGCAGCGGGTGGGCACAGTACCAAATGCCCCAAAAAAGAATTTTGTGAGGGCGGGCTTGCAGCCATGGGGAGCCAGTTCTCCTTTCGGAATGGTGACAATCAAGTCTAAAAGCAAACCCGGCTCAGAGAGCTACTGAAAGCCTAAGTGACCATGATCCACAAAGCAGTAGCTATAGCATCCACAACCCGATTATCCTGGGGTCAATAGCCGGTACTCAATACTTGTCACAGGTCCAACAAGACGAAGCAACTGTGTGTCTGATTTTAGGCTTTGTCTGCTGCTAGTTCCTTGGATACCTTTTGCGCCGGTGGTGCATCCCCCTCATCCGTCATGGGGCTTATGCCCTTTTGCTCCATACACGTCTGTGCCTCTTCCGGTTGCTTGACAAACAACGCACAATTATTGTGCAGGACTTTCAGTCGGGCGGGGTACATCAGCGTATATTGAAAGCCCCCCCTCCTGAGTTGAGCGTTTAAAAGCTGAAAAGTGGGCTCTATTCTTCTGTACTTTAAATGTATAGTCCGGCTAGACAGCCAAGTCCACTGACGCCCTGCGCAGCTTAACCCCTTGCCTGGAGTAGGATAATATTGTTTATGTGTTTTTGTAATTGAGAACCTTTGCGATTATTGGTCGGGAAGGGGCACCCGGTGGTGGGCTTCTTGTAAGGTCCCTATGCACTCTCTCTATTATGAAGCCCTGCAAGAGGTTCCCAGGGCCAATTTCCTGCAGGAGCGCATTTTCAACATATGCTGTAGGGTCCAAGCCCTCTTCACAATCCGGCAAGCCAACAGATATACAGATATTGATCCTCCGGGCCCTGCCTTCCGCATCCTCTGCTCTGTCTTCAAGCATCTTGACTTTCTGCTGCAAGATTTGGACGTCTGTGTGTGTCTCCTGGATCCATGTCGTGTTTTCTTTGGTTTGTTGCTCCAGACTTGCAGTATGTTCTGCAAGTTTCCTTACATTCTGGCGTAACAGGCCCACATCCACCCTAACTTAATACCAGGTTGTGCATCTCCACTGTGTCTCTCCCTCTGCCTTGAGTCACCTCCATCGTCTCGGTGGATGGTATCTGCTTATTCCTGGTGTAACTATCCAGCGTTGTTTGGTGGCTTTTCAGTTTACTGGCCTTAGGAGGCATCCAGACTATTGTAGGTGCTATCTATAATGGGCAGGCCATGCCCATGTTCGTGTAGCACTATTGGGGGTGGTAGATAGAACAAATGGCTAGTGGTACTCAGTGCGCTATGCGTCCCTTGATTGGTGTGTAGAGCAGGTTGCCTAATTGGAGTGGGACAGTACGTCCCCTGCTTTCCTCCTGGGTGCGATGCTCTTGTGCTATGGTATATAAGTTTAATAAGAGCAGCACTGCTTTAACAGGCTGAAGCTGATATTCACATGCTGAGCTCTGATCAACAGCAGTGAAGATGGTGAGATAAGATCCTTGCTCTGGGGAAGTCCTTGTTAACACGCTGAGCTTTTCTCAGTATGTTGTGATCCTTAGTTCTACGTGACATGGTCTATAGGGGGGCTTCTACCCCCGCGTTCTGTGTCCTTCTCAGCACCTTAGCATGCCATTTATCCGGCAGCACTTCCTCTTTACCACAATCTTCACACACGCAAGAAGTCCCCTCTAGAATTGTCGGGCCCCCACGTGTGCTAGCACTCTCTCTGTCCTCTGGCTATGGTCTTGGTCTCGGAGCATGGGTGCAGGTGCGAGGCTCTTACCGGTAAATGTCCGGGGGCAGTCCTGCGTCACTGCAGGGATCTCTATCTCGGAGCAGGGGTGCAGGCTCAGGCTCCACATTGTTTAACAGTGGGGGGGGCAAAGTTCAAGTGTGCCAACAGTTCCTATGAACTCGCAGCTGCACACTGACATAGGCTGTACGGATCCATCCTGTAACGCAGCACATCAGCTTCTCTCTAACCATGTCACCGTTTCAGGTACCATCTTGAGTCAGTTCTCGTCAGCAGCTCTCGCAGTACAAGTAGCTTCGTTCTGGCGAACCCTCCAGGGTTTAAATCCGAAATTTCACCTAAGTGCACCTGCTATGATTACGGCCTTGTTGTTGCAATTTAAGGCAGAATGAGTGCAGGGAACCGGTCCTTTTGGTTGGATTTACTTTGGATCAGGCGGGAGCTCAGCTCAGTAGTCAACTCACACAAAGGCTGCAAGCCATGCCACCCATGTTCACTAAAGACTTGTGATCTGTCTTCACTACAAAACCCCTGCCATACAAATACACTTTGAACTTTTCGATGGCTCAAATCACAGCCAACACCTCCTGCTCAATCACGGAATACCTTCTTTCTACATCTCTCAAAGCCCTTGAGGAAAAAGTTACTGTGGTTTCATTACCAAAACCATCCTCTTGTAAGAACACTCTACCTAACCTGAGGTCAATGACATCGGTATGTACAATGGTAATGAGTCCTTCTCTGAACCCTTTCAGTACAAGTGCATGTATTATACTCTCCTTAAAATCCTGAAATTCCTTATCACACTCACTGGTCCACAAAAACATTGTCCCCTTCCATGTGAGCTTCCTCAAATCATTTGTTCTACTCGCCAGCCCTTTGATAAATGTGACATAGTAGTCCACAAGTCCCAAGAAGGAGGAAACCTCCATGTTAGACTTGGGAGCTGGCATCTCTGGAATCCCTTCCACAGCACTGACTTTGGGCATCACCCCTTCCTGTCAACTCGTACCCAAGATATTCCACCTCCTTTTTCCTGAAACAACTCTTCGCCAAAGTCAAAGTGAGTCGGGCTTCACCCAACTTTTCCAAAACTTTGCACAATCTCACGTCATGACTACCCACCTTCTGACCCCATATCAAAACGTCATCTTGGTAGAATTTCACTCCTGCCAAACAACCCATTAAGATGTGCATAACCCTCTGGAACACGCTCGCAGCTGAGACCAATCCAACCGGCATGCACACACATTTGAACATCCCTACATGGGTAATGAACGTCATTAGATCACATGAATCAGGGTGCAATGGTATTTGATTATATGCTGACTTTAGATCTAGTAACGAAAATACCTTCTCTCCTGACAAATTAGATATGAGTTAATTGATATTGGGTAAAGGGAACTTTTCAGCAATCACACATCTATTGAGCCTGCTAAGGACTATACACAATCTCACAGCCCTGTTGCTTTTGTGTGCAACCACTATAGGGCTCATCCGCTCAGACACTTCTGTGGGCTCAATCACTCCAGCTTTCATCATCCGCTCAAGTTAATTTTCCACCTCCTTCTTCAAAGCCAAGGGTACTGACCTAACCTTACTTTCACAGGAACAGCTCTGGATTGAGCTAGATTTTGTGCATGAAGTTAGACGTACAGCCCACTCTGTCCTGAAAAACATGAGGCAACCAAATAGAAATATTCCCACAGGTCATGTCAGACACACTTGCTGGGAGGCAAACATCCCTTACATCCTCACCAGTGATCACTCCTGTATGTACAGGCTGCATGGCATTGGGATCAAGTTTAATCACTAAGGCAGCTTGACTGCTCCATGAGAGTAGGTCCTCGCCTACATCTGTCACACATATTTTTCCATTAGCACGTGTTCCCTGAAATTCTAGCTCCACCTGCATCAGCCCAATGATATGTATATGACTATCCCCATACGCAGTGGCTTTGACAGACGCTTCCTTGAGTATCCTTGCCTATAAGATTATAGTCGGCACCACTGCCAACCAACATGAGAACTTCTCACCCATCAACCTTGATCAAAGATCTGGGTTTCTCTAATTTCACACCAGTGACAGCATTTACGACTTAAAAAACTTGCAATCAGAGTAGTCATCGTCACCCTCATTCTCATGCACACTCCCTCACTCCCTCCAGTGGTGCCATTCTGCAGCATTTTACCAGGTGACTCTTACTCTGCTCAAGCAACACTCAACATACACATCAGTGCATTCACTTGAGTTTGCAAGATGCTGCAAACTCCCACATCAGCAGCATCTTTTTTGCTGAGAGTCATGAGTCTCCCGCCTGTGTGAATCATCCTCTAGCCCTTCACTTCTCCGAAATCCCTGTAACTCTCTTCTTCCTCCCAGATTCTTGGGCTTCCTGGAGTCTATTACTTTCATCTTGCTAAACTTCCTGTTTCTCTGCTTGCCACACCTCCCAGCATAGACTGCGCTTACAACTGCATGACTCTTTTCAATGCTCATCTTCTCAGTTTCTGCACTGAGCTGCTTGATGCACTGTGCCATGTGTTCCACCTACTTGGTGTGGTGATCGCTATAGTTCTGTCCAAATTTTGATCAAGTTCTTTCCAAAGTTCCTCCCTGACTCGGTGATCAGTGCACTTGATAATTAACTGATTGTGACTGTCTGAATGGCTGAAACAGCACTTTATTGCAAGACTACGTAAAACAGTAACAAAGTCCTCAATTATAATCCCACTCTTTTGTTCTTTGGTGCCAAAATGCTACCTGGCCGAAATTGTGTTTTCCTTGACCCCCTAGTGCTTGCCAAGCTGAGCTATGCTATTATCAAAGATATTCCAAGAGTTGGCATCACTTGGTTGCACAGGTTTTGGAAGCCTCTTAAATACATCCTGTCCTGCACTACCTAGACAATGGTTCAAGAGAGCATACTGTCTGTCGATAGAATAGTTTGGCCCATAAACTGCCAACATGAACTTTAAAAAGTCTTCCTTCCACTTGATGAGTGGTTCACCAGGATGTACAAGGAAGAAGACTGGCAGGCAGAAGAAAAATAGGAATGAAAAGAAGAGAAAAAAATAATAATTAACAAAAATCGTTTTTATTCCTTCCCCACCCCCCCTTTTTTTTAGGATGAAAGGGAACAAGCTTCCAATCAGTGAACCGTGCTGAATAGGCTCATGAAACACTGTTCATGTCTGCCAGCTCCCTGAACTCTGCTCTCTGAAATCAGGGTTATATTCTATGCACTCCATAGTCCCTATGGCAACAGGAACGCCAAACAACATTGACACAGAGCTTCCCATGTTGTCCTCCTATCTGCAAAGTTGATTGTTGTGGTTCCTTCCTCTAACAGCTTCTGCTTTCCTCCTTCTCCGCTATGCTATTAGCGTAGGCAATGCCCAACTCCTAGAGACGTGCATGGTGAGTGGCTTCACCTGCAGCAGGGTTTCCTCTCCCTCAGCTACGCTATGAACGTAGGAGACACCTCCGCCTGGCATGGCACCCCTCTCGGCAACCAACCAGATCATGGGGATTGAGCTCACAGCAAGCTATGCAGGGGTGTCGGATGCAGCGCCTTCCCTCCAGCTGACCGGCGAAAGTCATATGTGGCGTGCATCAACCTTATGGAATGCTTCATCTTAACATGGGACAGTCAAACAACCTGGATGAATCACATTGACCATGCAGTTTGTTCTTCATAATCTTCTGGGGGCCCTCTCACGTGCCGATTTGCAGGACCAAGGCATGAGGTGAGGGATCTGCTGGGTGATTATGTGCAGGCACAGCTGTCCACTACACTCTGCTGCAGCCAGAAAGGACAGACCTTGTCGCCAGTGAAATAATTGACCTAACATATGGAAGCCATTAACCAGAGGCTGGCATTTATTCAAAGAGGTAAGTGGTATCATATGGCTGCAGCCACGCCACCACCATCAAGCCATCTCTCTTAACTGCCAAAGTGTACATTTTAGGCCTAGCAACTGATCCATAACAAATCTAGAACATTGTACGATTCCGAGCTCTTCACAGCATAAAGGGATGAGGCAGGGAAAAGGAAGGAAAGAAGGGGAAAGGAGCTGTTGGGAAGGATAACAGCCTCCATCTCGTTATTATGAATTATTAATACCTTGAATGGAGATCAGGGACTCCCCATTATTCAGTAGCTGACACTTCCATTAAACAGTAAGCAGAGAGGCTGAAGGGGTAGGTTCCAGAAACCTGCCAAAACATTGGAGGTGTGTTAAGCACAAAGTGGTTAGGATTCAGGTAGTCTCTCAGTCACACTGACCTAATAAAACTGTATTAGTTAATCCTCAGTCATTCGCTATTTGTTTCTTTTTTACTTTCTTATTCTGTTGTGCAGGTCTTAATATGATGCAGCCGGCAGCATGAAAATGCTCCCATTTGCTCTGCTGGATCAGTGAGCCCCATGCTGTATATAGCAGTATCCATATGCATATTCTTGTGACATTAACATACCTGTTAATGTTGCACTATGCCTGCTTCTTGAACATTGCTTGATACTACACCTTGTTTTCCTAGCACCTTTTGCAATAGGGTGTATGTTCAATGATGGGGCCCCATTACAACAACTTCATTGCTGTTGTCAAATGTCTGGTGCTCAGTCAATGGGCCTCTAGGCTGCATCGCATATCTGTGCACAAAATAGCACATTTATGTTTCCTTCATGTGATCCCAGGATAGTGCTGCTAAATTACCACAAGTGCTCTCACTGCCAGTCTTAGCTGGGCCTCCTGTTGCCTAACATGGCTGTGCATATGGGAAGCCCTATTGTCCACAAGCCTCCCCTTAGTGCTACAACTAGGGATTATCACTCAAGCTTGAATGAGGGTTGTGCCCTATGAAAGACTACAGACTGATGAAAGCCTTATGGCACCTGCACCCATCCACCATGTGCCCCATGTGCTAAAGCTACTCTGGTACAGTAATCTGCCTAGCCTGGGTAGCAGTGACCCAAGATCAATTATACATGTTACTCTTAGTTTTGAAGGTTCATTATGTTCCTACCTAAGGAGCACCCTGACGCTATGACTGTTGACCGGGCTGCTTAGTTCGAAGAAGATGGTTCTCCTTAGCTTATCTGGCCTATGTTTCTCCTATATGCAATGGAACACCTATGGAGCAGTTTTCACTCTATTCCTGATCCATCTCCTATGTTCACAAATGTGTATCTAATCCCACAGTGACACGTAATCCTATAGATTGCATGTGTATGTTGTTGTAACTACTATGCTTACAGTGATTCAGTTTGATTGCACACACTGCATGGCCCATGAGGATGGTGCCCAATGTTGACTGGAGGGAGACTGCAAGCTTCAGCATTGGTTGATCTGATCCTATTTTAAATGTATTGTCATTTATCATTACCATCACTTTAATATTTCTGTTTCACCATAAAGCAAACAAAGATAAGGATACACAGTGAGAGTCACAATTCAAGATGTCCCAATGACTCAGCAAAGCCATGTTGAACCTAAGTGCTGTATTGTAGAATGTCAAGACACAACTCACAGTGCCCTGGCTATTGTCGTAGAATGTGTCCTCCAGTGGAATCTCCTTGATAATGTTGTGTGCTCATGTACTGTCTCATTGGATGAATTGCCCTGGTATCATCTCACCAATTGTGCACTTTGCAGTGTATCTGCTACTTTCATTAGTTGCTCATGTTCTCTTTTGTTTGCATGAATAGTTAAGATATTGCCCGCAGGGCCGGCTATTCCATAAATGTTCTGGGTTAAAACTCTGTTATCCATGAAAGTGTTGCCATCAATCGATGTGATGGAGGGCTTGACCCATAACTGACCTCTTCTGGGTGTAGCAAAGTCCAAGACATTGATTTCAGACTCATGTATAATGTGTGGGAACTTCAAACATGGGTTCAAATTATTGATCCATGTGCTGATGCTGCTAGCTTCCAATCTCTCTCCTCGGCATACCAATAGGATATCATCAATGTAATGTACTTCTTCTAAATGGCCATGTTCTGTGTAACGGGATTTGACTGATGATAGTTGTAAGTCTCCTAAAACCATTTAATTAACGTAGCTGCCCTTTGGCTATGCCACAGATTTTACAAAACAGTTGTCAATTAAATTGAAAAATGTTTTATTGTTAATGCCATCTACAAACACCAGGAGAAAAATGTGTCATTGTCAATTTCCAATGACAGATCCTATGGAAAATTGGTGTACGAGGATTTGGCATACAGACCAATCAGAATTGTCTCTCCCCTCTCGTAGAGGAACATAACCACATCTACATTCTCAGCAAATAAATGCCAATATCTAATAGACTTACTTATATCTCTTACAGAATATGGTATGTCTGAATACCAAGACAACCAAAACAAACATCAATTTAACAAATAATTATGAAAATACACTTCAATTGATAGTTGAATCCATAGGGGGTGTCTTGGTTTTGATTTTAGCTGCTTGTGAAAGCACTTTAATTGTGAATCTGGGATCTGAAATAGTACTTTTCAGAAACTGTTAAGAAAGGCTGTTTCTGTAATGGACAATTATCCAATTGAGATGAAAGAGTTTATTGCTGATCAAAGAAAGCATATAGCTAATTTATTAGAGAGTATATAAGGGATACAGTTGCAGATCTCTACTCAAAGGATGGAGTACAAAAGCAAGACAGTCTCTGCACTATTTCAAGCTACAGTTTTTGCCCTTTTGTAGCAGATGCACAGAGCAGAGAATCACATTTAAGCCAACTCTTAATAATGGCCGTGAAAGTCTCAAGAAATGTAATAATGATAACCTTTTAACAGTCTTTGAGTACCTCACTCCACAAAGTAAACCATCAATCATTTTGAATTCTCAGTGACCCACCCCCCATTTTATGAAGCCTATGCCAAATGTTCACATTTAACAACTGAATGAAATACGACTATAAATGATAATAGGGCTAATTTAATGACTTCAAGGCATAGGCCCTTGAAATGCACTGTATGGCCTGCCAAAACTTACAAAAGGAACAACTGAGTGATCACCAATACAATAAATGCTGTCATTGGATGTGCCATATAAAACGATGCTTCTATATAATGTGTAGCGATACTACTATGTCAGAAAGACACCATGATCAATCTGAACAAGGTTTCATTAAACCAAACTGACCCTTTTGTATCTATATCTGGCTGAAAGATAGTTAATTAACTAGAATTCCTTCACCTAGAGGATCGCAAATGCAGTTGGACCTTTTTACACCAAAGGTATCTTTGGATGTTATGACAAAGGTATATAAATTATGTACTAAAGCACTTGGTACCTCTATGAAGTCATCCGGCATGATTTAAGATGTTATCATATTTTAGTAGATTGACAAATGTACCCCGATGCTGGCCTGAACCAATGGGGCAAACCCCTGCTAACAAATGCAATGATGGTGTTAACCTGGGATACATCATGGATACAACTGGGACTAAGAGTTCCACTATGTACAACCTGCCATTAATAAAGGTAAGGGGCAATGCACTCACCTTGGGAACAAGGCAATGCCAGGCAGTATGGGTGTAATACCGAGTGGAGTGCTTACAAGATGGAGATATATTCTGATGCTGTCATGGGGAATACTGAGGTTGAGTATGTTTGTCTAAATGATGACTGTTTTCAAAATCAGAACAGTTTTGACTGGAGTGCCCTTTTTGTGGTGGAACCAAGTGTGATTTGCATATGGTCTTTCCCCTTTTGTAATGGCTTGACAGGTGAAGAATGATGGTCTGAGGGGTTGTACAGAGCAATGCCAGCCAACACCCATTTTGTTTTGCAAAATCAGAACTTCTTAGGTGCTGGTTGCTTATTTTGCCACAAACGTGCTTCAAAGATATGATATGATATAAGTAATGTATAATGTGCCTGTACACGAGTGTTTCTAGGCGTGACAAGACAAGGTAGGGAAGACAGATGGAGGACAAAACAAATCATCTTACTAGGCCTTTTGTCATTCAGATCCTGCAAGTGCGATGACGCAAAGTGCAAGGGGAGGGAAACTTGGGAAAGTTCCAGGGAGAGGAAAAGTGGAAGTGCAATCAGTGCAGCATTGTTCTGAGTAAGTGCAGCCAGTGCAGCAAGGCTCTGGGTAAGTGCAAGGAGGCCAGGGGCTGTAAAGTTACAGTTACAGCCCCAAAGTGTGTGATAGGCCCGGAGGCAGTGCAGGTGCGACCGGTCGTGGAGGAGCCTGGTACCCAGTGAGACTCAGAGGGTAGCCAGGCCACCAGTAGTAGAGAGAGACAGAGAGATAGCAGAGGTGAAAAGGAAGGTCTAAAGATGCCTTAATTCTTACATTACAAATGATGAATGGGCTCTATTTATCATCGATTATTGCTTGTACAACAAGTAAGCTTGCCAACATTCATGAGTGTGAATTTATTAGCAGATATGCATTGTTATGTTGCAAGAAACCTGGAAAATCAAACCTTGTTCTGTACCTGTTTTGTGTCATCTTCTGTAAGAAAACTCAACCCTCTGTCACAGGTCCAGCTATAAGTGGACATGATTATTTTATAGAGGTTAATGTAAATTCAGACAATATTTAGCTAGCAGCACATTTGTATTCTACCCAAGGGAGAACGTTTTTGATTTTTCATGTGTATAAAGATACCATAGTTTCTGCTATGACATATTATACTTCAACAAACCAAACAACGTGCTTTCATGTTGTCCACAATGATATTTTAATGGCTTCAAACCTGCCAGTTATTTTGGCAAGTGATTTAAATGCAGGATTTGCAAACCGTTGCTGTATACTGATCTTGATTTGAATGAATATCTGTCATTGGATATCCCGACTATGGGACTGATTCATGGAATTCCTAATGCGTTGTGTAGAGAGGTGGAGAGTACGAGCCCCCCATTTCGGCGTTATAGACATGAACGGTGCATATTGCTACTGCCGTCTACCCCCCAACAGCATACTGCGAAGGTGACAGATGTCACTCACTGAAGCAGCCCTACAGACCATAACGGGATGACATCACTGAACCAATTAACCTGCAGGCGATGGGGCAACTAAATGAGTTGTAATCATGAAGAGGCAACACGGCTGAACACACACACACATATGTGTTAGCCATGACACACACAGGCATTCCTGCACAAAGCTACACAGACACTTAGGCCAAACAGCTTTTAGACACAATGAACATGCTTACAATCACTAAGATAGAGATCACATACACCCTAACTCTATTATGCGGAAATGCAAATCACACAAGGATACATGTAAATGCTTGCTTGATGCAGAACGCAACTCAATGAAGTGGCCGTGTACACAAGAATGGAAGACACAACCATGCTAGATGAATGGGAGCCATTGAGAAGCCTTATAACGGTAGGGAAAAAGATTCAGGCCCTCATTACGAGTTCGGCGGTAACCATGCCGCTATTGGCTGCCGCCGAAATCGCGTCGGGGTCCGGGTCCTCGGAATGAGGACTTACCGGGCCATTCCGAGTTCGGAAGGCCCGGTAATTCCTCCCTCCAAGGACCCGGACACGGTCCTTCCCCATTCCCATTTCAGCCCCCATAGGGCTGAATGGGAATGGGAGAGGGAGAAAACACGGGCCATTACGAGATGGCCCATTGTTTGCTCCCTCTTCCTGTAAGCGATATTCAATCAACACTAGAGCTAAGTCAATGCCTAGTCTGGGATGCTGAGGAAAACCCTTATTGATGTATTTTTATATCCAGTTCAGTACTCTGGATGACAACCCTTGTATAGCACCCCCCTCTTAGAATCCCCCTGACCCCACTGAGCCAAGAAGTATGTTTGTTTTGCCAATTAAAAGGTTTATTTGAAAATGTAAACAATATATTTATCACACTTCTATAAATAAATTGATAATGGATATTACACTTGTGAATATGAGCAGTAATCAGCAAGAGGTAACTATGAATAGGAACAGAAGAACAAGGTGGGAAAGAATGCTTTATATGGTTCAAGGAAACGCAAGGTGGAATAAAATGCAGTACAGAAATAACTTGTTATGATTTTAGCAAAAGGTAATATGATCACTTTTTCTTTTGACAATTCACTCCCCCCTATGCAACACCAGAAATGGAAGGAGAGCACCCAGTCTTCAAGAATCCCAACAAATCACACTTTATAATGCAATACACAGTTCCAGTTCTCCCAGCAAGCTTAGGGAAAACAGGGATGAGTTTTAAACACAGGCGAATTACTTTAATGTGGTTTACAAGGAACTGAAAAGGTGCTAAAATTGCTTTTAATTCCCTCTAAAGGTTCAGGGTAGGTGATGGCTACTTTATATTAGTTCAGGCTCACTTTAACAATACTCTATGAATGATTATCAGATTGCAAACGAATTTTAACAAAGAGAAGCAAAAAGCTGCTGATTTCTACAGATGAAGAAATCGGGCCAAATCGCAAATCGCGGTAAATTTCGTGAGTGTGTGTCTCGCGATTACGGGAAAAGTATAGGGAGTAGGAAGTCGGTTCTAGGTTCGTTGGAAAGCCTAGATTCTAAGCTTTCAGATGAAAGTTAAATTTCGTTCCAGAGATACGGACGATTAAATAAAGGTAGTTTTTCGGATTTAAAGTAAACTCAAAATGACAGATGACAGCTTGCAGCTGCAGAATTTACAGGTGACAGATGTGCAGCTTTAAAAATGACAGATGACACGATTTCTAGGAGGCAGTTCTACTTAGGTTAAAATAGTTTGGATTAGATTATTTTAACTAAGAGATTGGTTCTGCACAGTTCTGCTAGGTACTCACAATATAAATTTGAACTAGGCCTCGTCACGGATCTGGTCAACACATCCGGCTGCGGTTCTGTCTGCTCGGCGGGTCAATCACGCACCGGTTCTGCTCACAGCGATCTGGGTCAGCTCTGCTCTGCTGGTCTAGCCTCTCTGGATTCTGGATGTAACACTGCTTTCTGGGTACTGCTACAGGTTCTTGCAAAAATTCTCGGCAAAAATTCAAACAGCTCACCCGGCTGTTGAATAGTTTGGTTAGTTTTGAGGCCTGCTGAAGAGGATTCAGCTGGTGGATTCAGGCCTCTCTGCTACAAATTCTGGAGTTAATTTCTGCTACAGGTTCTGGAGATTGATGGATTTGAAGTCTGGATCTCTGGATGTGACGTCGTCGGTCAGCATGCTCCGCAGCAAATAGAATTGAATGTCTCTACCTGTCCCAGCAGTCTCTTTTTATGTGTTTTGGCAAGTGGGTGTGTGCGTTGGTCATAACTAAACCTGCCCCTCTCACTTATCATTGGCCAATTCTTCCTCTCTCCCTTGATTGGGGGAAGGAAATGTGAGTAAGAGTGATGCTGTAGGTTTTATGGTCAGAGGAACCTCCCCTTGTCAGATTGCACACAAATCTATTTCTGAACTAAATACATATTTATCTAAGTACCATTTTTCTAATATTATAGGTCCAGTTAACATATTTTCTGTAGCACCAAACCATCCGATCCCTGTCTTTGTACGATGTCGTGTCCGCTGATGACAGAATTCTCCCCTTTTCATCTAGATAACGACCTCTAAACCTTTCCAGATTTTACACAAATGTGCACCAGGGATATGGGTTACAGATGATAAAGTGTCAGATTTTTAACATGCATACATTTGGAGTGAGACCCTATTTTCCGCTAGCAACCCCCCAGAATACACCACAGGGTCCTAACGCCTCTTAAAATGTTCACAGAAAAATCACAAAAATAATGATATTACTTAAATAATTCTGACAAGTCCGCACTATGAGTTATCTATCTTTTTAAAAGTATGCTCTGGTCAAAAAGGGGTGTGGCTTCCCACATCACATGGTGGAATAACTGGTTTATCCACTTCCCCCAAGCCAGCTTGTTCACAGAGGCATAGCTGCCCCCCAGTTTCTCCCAAGAGGAAGCTATTTTACGACGCCCCCAATATAACATTTGCCTGAGTCAAGGAAGTTGCATTGTTTGGTCCCTTCCAGTTCCCAGGTGCTCCACCCCGAATCTAATCAGAGAGTGTCAACTCCTTTTGGCAAGGGGCAGCAGGATGCAGCTAGGCCTGGGAAGAGTGGCTGTTGATCCAGTTTCAACTCCTGTCGGGGGTAGTTGTCAGGCAGAATTCAGTTTCATTAAGCCAGGTTTCAGCTAAATGTCACTTTTCGTTCCCAGTTTTCTACATTCAAATCAAACTGACAATTTTTACATATACATTAAATATTGACTTCCTTCAAGTCATTTCAGAATATAGTTTTACATTGTATCCACCTCTTAGCAAGTCTTTCCTTGGTCTGGTTTTGTTTCATTTGTTCAGTTTTACACAAAAGTCTGGTGGTTTTAAAACGCCGGCTTTCTGATAGTGGTGAGTACTGGTAATGCAACCATTTTTGGGATTAAGAAAATGAATTCCCCACAGTTCTGAGTTGCTTTTTGGCAATCAGCATTGCCATTCCCAATGGTTTCAGGCTACTGTGTGTGTAGCCCAATAGTGGTATTAGGCAGTGCCCTCCTGTGCTCACAACATAGGCAAAAATGGGTGGCAGCCTATTCTTCATGTTTTTCCTGTGCACTCTCTGGGGAGTTCTGGCCATCATGATGTTTTCCATGCCAGTACTGCACAGTTTTATGGTAGGGCTTGGATGCATGGGTAAAAACATCCCACATTCCCCTCACGGGACCCGGTAAGCATGCCTGGTTTTCCCAGGCATGCTTACCGTGTCCCGCGAGGGGAACTCGTAATGCGGCGGTACGGAGCGAACGGCGCCGGCACCTTTTACGGTGCTGTTCACTCTGTACCGCCAGGGTCGTAATGAGGCCCTCAGTCTTGCTGAGCCAGCGAAAAACAGCAGGTTTGAGCCAGCATTGGAAGAAAACAGACAATAAGCAAATCCCAGGCGAGAGACATAACTCTATCTGAATAAACAAGGAAACAAATGTTGCAGAACTGTCAGGTTCTCATCAGTTTACACCTGATGCAGAGAAGGAAACAGCCTGAGCAAGTCGCCAGAGGCCAAGGGAGGTAATAACATCTATAGTAAAACCAGTTAAAATCCTCACAAATTACTGAGCAGCATAATCGGAAATGCAGTCCTGACGCACGTGGCTTGCAGTGTCAGAGAATGCCTATTCAGAGACTCTCAGTCACATTATATTTAATCGGGACAAAAGATACAATATACAACCTTATTGGGACAAGGCTGCACTCTGGGCCCTTCTTACCACCCCCTATTGTGCTCATGTGCTGGTAACCTTCCAAGGAATCAAGGCTGAGATATGGCCAGACCAATTAGATCATTCCTCCTATATAGAATACATATCTAGCCATACTATTCACCCAATCCCATTTTATCTGCGGTTTTAGAAATGTATCTCTTTTTTGTGACATCACAGTGACTTAGAATCTGTGGACAAGCCTGTAACCAGTGGAGCGCATTGGAAAGCCTGCGATGTCCATGTGCATCCCTTTTTTTCTGAGATCTCATTATTAAAGCAATGGTTTTGTTACATTTCTGGACGTCTCTGTTTCTTGGGCGTGGGGACTTCACCTGAACCAGACCTCTTGCTTTTATGATACTTCACCTCAAGTGCAAGGTGACTTTGCACTGCCAACAAGCAACCTGATTCACAGAGCAGTGCAAAGTGTATTTTTGCAGTGCAAAGTCACATTGCACTAGACAGGCACTTTGCATAGTGAATTAGGCACATTTAACATGGTGCAAAGAGTACGTTTGCAGGTCAAAGTGACTGCACTGCAAAAATACACTTTGCACCGCTCCGTGAATAAGGTTGTTTGTTGGCAGTGCAAAGTTATTTTGCTCCAGTGCAAAGTCACTTTGCGCCATGCTAAAAATTCCATGAATCAATGTCTACTGAATCATAAGGTAGACATTTATTAATCTATGGTTGCCCATCTATTATTTATTATAAATGGTGAACATCTTTAGACTCTCCAGCTAAAGGAACCTATGTATGCACCCTACCTAGCCCAATTCATGATTTCCTATGAAAATGGAATAACTGGCGGCAAATGTGTAATTTGAAGTGCAGACTAAGCTGAGAAGTGACCATTTTCCACGATATTAAGAGTTATAAACGTCCGCTAATAGCTCTTGGCCCTCTGAAGGATATCCTGTACCTAGTACACATGGATTGAACTTTAGAAGACTAAAAATGTGTTGTATCTGAGCAGCTGTGCTGTAGCTAAAGTCGTGGTAAGTGTCAATTTGGAAATTAACATCTGCCTTGCATCCAACAGTGAAAATGCACTAAAGGTAAACACATTTGATCCTTTAGCTAAATTGATATAAACTATACAATATTAACTGGTAGGAAGCTGCCAAAACAGCTCTCAGTACCACTGTTTCAAGAAAAGCTGTACTACTGCTAAAAGTGACTTACATCAAACACTTAACTGTTCTGTGGTCACACAGCTGGCCAGGAGATAAGTACGTTCAATTATGAGAAAACTATTTAAGTGCTAAGTATCAGCATGAATTGGAAAGCTGGAAAGATTTGGAATTTTGCTGTGATCGACGAGATTCAGCAGCTTTATGGCAATTGTTAGCCAGGGGGTTAAATAGTTAATACTAATGATGCTACTGACGAGGTAATATGTTGTACTATTATCCCTTTATTTTTGGTTTGACCATTTTACACAACCACATACGCAAGGCACTATGATTAAAAATGCTGAAAAGTCTTCAAATGTAGAGCTGTTTGTTAAAGAACTAACTGTGGATGAAGTTGTTCTGATCTTCAATGAGTTCGCTCAATGATGGGGCCTGGACCTGATGCCTGGACCTGATGGAGTACCAGAGTGTGTTGCATGACGCTTGTCCTACATCAGGGTCCCCATTCATTATCAATGTCCTACATGTCATTTTGAAAACTAGGGAATTACTAGGGGTATGGCTACAGTCATGTGCTGTGCGAATTTTTAAGGAAGGATTTAAAACAAATACTACATTTTACAGGCCATTTGAAAAAGAGATGTTTCTTTAAAAGGTTTGGGAATTTCATGTATGAAAAACTCCTGATTTAGGTAGATTTTAACTATGTTTTGTCAGTCACCGAATTCAGGTTTTACAATGGCCTGGGGACACCTGGGCAGAGCCTCAATTTGTCCTTGCTAGTGGGAAAATACTACGAGGCCAAAACATTTAGGGCACAATTAATGGATTTTTTGCACGGTTCAAAGTGACTTTGCACTGCCGACACAAACCCTGATTCATGGAACTGTGCAAAGTGTATTTTTGCAGTGCAAAGCCATTTTTGCAGTACAAAGTCACTTTTCGGCAGTGCAAAGTCACTTTGAACCGTTCAAAAGATTCCATGAATCGGGTCCAAACTATCAACGATGGCTTCATGGATTTGACCACTGCTTCTGTAAAGGCAGATAAACTGTTATTATAGAAAGTTCTAATTGAGAAAGATGTAGCTGGAAATATTTATAGGCCTCATTATGCAACTTTGTACCACAGCTTACAAAAGGTCAGAAAAAATGGGAGATACTCAGAGCCTTATTCGTGGAACGCTTAGCGTGGTACAAAGTGACTTTGCTCTGCCAACAAACACATTGAACTGGGCCTAATACACAGAGCAGTGCAAAGTACTCTTTGCATCACGCTAAATGGATCTAATTCACAGAAAAAACACTGGGCCTAATATAATTCATGGAACCTTTAGCACAGTGCAAAGTGACTTTGCACTGCCCTGACTCACAGGGTGGTGCAACGTTTATTTCTGCAGTGCAAAGTCACTTCACACTGAAAGAGTACTCTTTGCACCGTGCTCAATAGACCTAAATCATGGTGCAAAGAGTACGTTTGCAGTGCAAAGTTTGTTTGTTTGTTTGTTTATTATTTGTAATGCGCCAGAATACCCTAGGGTAACAAGGCGCAGCAGATACAGGAATTTGCAAAGCTTAGTTGCAGACAATAAAAAATATACATGCCATATACACAATAATAATGAAAGAAAAGCAGGAGTATCTACATATATACAGTTAACAATTTTGTGTACGGTATGTCCAAGTGACAAGAGGGAGAAGCAGAACATGGCTCAATATGTTTAGACAGCGTCTGTCTTCAGCCAGGACATCATCTTGGAACGGAAATTTTGATAGGGTAAGTCCATTCTAAGAGTGGGTGGTAAGGAGTTCCACAGTTTAGCCGCTTTCACTGGGAAGCTGTTACCTCCTATGGTAGAGCACTTGTAATTGGGGACACAGAGGCAGTCTCTGTATGCTGTCCTTGTCGGTCTCGAGGATGTCGGTCTGTGAAATCTGTCAATCAGGTAGATGGGGGCCGCGTTATTGAGGGACTTGTGGGTGAGTGAAGCAGTTTTTAGGGAGATTTTGTCTGTGTTAGGGGTCCAGTTGTTCTGTTGACTGTGTGCTGTGATGTGGTCTCTTCTGGAGATGCCCAGGGCCGCTCCGAGTGCATTATTCTGGAGGATTTGTAATTTGTTGGTGGTGGCTTTGGAGGACCCAAGATAAAGCGCGTTACAGTAGTCTAAGCGGGATAGTATGAGGGCTCTGGCCAGGGTCAGGCAGCTGGTATCGAATAGAAAGGGTTTGGCAGCACGGATCAATTTGCACGTGTAAGCCATGGAGGAGGCTAGTGAGTTCACCTGTCTGTTAAAGGAGAAGTTGGAGTCCAGGTAGAAGCCCAAAGTTTTAACTTTGTGTCCCACTCTGATAATGTTGCCATTGATCATGAAGGATGAGTAGGTTGGGCTTAATTTATTTAGGCTGGCAGTGGTACCCAAGGTGAGGAGTTCAGTTTTATCATCATTCAGGCATAGTCCATGAGTGGCCATCGATGCCTGGATGATGATGTAAACCCTATTCACCAAGGCCAAATCCTTTCCATAATCTCCAGAAGCGGAAGGAGGATCTGGATATCATCTGCATAGTTAGTGTAAGTGATACCGAGATGATCCAGATCATCGAAAAGGGGCTTGGTAATATGTTATACAGTGTAGGGGAGACACAAGAACCCTGTGGTACGCCACAGGTGATGGGAATGAGGTCTGCAGCATCTGTCGGCGAAAAAACCCTTATGGTTCTGCCATCGAGGAAAGATCTAATCCATGTAATGGCCTCGGAGGAGAAGTGGGCGGCCGTGTGTAGGTGAGTGCATAGGACCGAGTGGTCGACCAAGTCAAATGCTGCAGAGAGGTCGAGGAGGAGGAGTAAGGCTGCTTGGCCATTGTCTCTGAGCAGATCGATCTGTGTTTTAAGGTCGATAAGAGCTGTCTCAGTCCCATGTTGGGGTCGGAAGCCTGATTGTCTGGCTCCTAGCAGGTGGTGTTCTTCCAAGTGCTTCTGTATTTGAACACAGGCGACCTTGTCTAGGATTTTTAGGAGGAATGGTACAGTTGTTATGGGTCTGTAGTTAGTAGGGGTAGCTGGGTCAAGTGTAGGTTTTTTTAGTAGTGGTAATACCCAGGATTGTTTTAGATTAGTTGGGATAGATCCGGTGGTAAAGGAGGCATTGATTAGCTTCGAGATAAATGGGGAGAGGTCGCGGGCAGCGTCTTTTATGAGCTGTGCTGGGCACAGGTCTCCCTGGCAGTTAGAGGGCTTCAAGGACAAGATGATTTTTTCAACTTCGAGTATGGTCACTTTGGTGAAATTGAATCGGGTATATTCGCTTGTAGTCTGCTTCTCGGATGGCTTGGACAAGACAAGGTTGTTCAAGGATGCTTTTTTACAAGAGATTTTATTTTGTAGAGTAGCGATTTTGCTGGCTAAGGCATTTTGGATTTCGGTGCACCAGTTCTTGTCTTTAATGCATGTGTCTGGTGGTGCTATAGGGGTTTCTACTTCTTTCAGAATAGAGAATAGTTCCTTCATGTTTGAGCTGGCTTGGGAGATACGGGAGTCGAAGGAGGTATGTTTTGCTAGGAGGATTCTTTTTTGTACAGGACCGCTAGTTCGGTGAGTTTGATTTAGTTAGCTACTGATGGGTCTCTTTTCCAGGTGGTTTCACAGTTTCTTTTTTGCTGTCTTAGGTTTTTGAGGAATGGTGTGTACTATTGTTCAAGTGTGTTTTGGGCTTGCTTGGCCTGAGTTTGAGAGGGGCGATTAAGTCCAGGGAGGTAGACATAATTTTATTGTATTCCTCAACCAGGGTCTCAGGATCCAGGTTGTCAGGGAGTGTGTTGAGTGTGGGGAGTAGGTTGGGATGAGTCTCTCCACCGTGATGCTCTTTTTGTTTCTCGTGAGTGTGGGTGGGGCCCTACTGGACTGCATAGGGGGAGGTCTAGTGGTGGACAGCGAGAACGATACCAGGTGGTGGTCGGTCCAGGCTAGAGGTGAGATGTCAGTGATATTAGCTAAGCAGTTGTAGTCAGCCACCCAGTCAAGTATTCTGCCATTGTCATGGGTGGGTTTCAGACTTCTTTGAGTAAATCCTAATTCGGTGAGGGTGTTAAGCGTGGTGATGGTCGGCTTGGTCTTCAGGGTTGTTGAAACCCATGTTAAAGTCTCCAAGGGCGAGCACCTGTGTGGCATTTTTTAGGTTAGTGGATAGGAGAGTGTTAAGATCCTCATCGAATGTGCCTAATGGGCCTGGAGGGCGATAAATCACATGGAGGTTGAGGGTTTGGGCATTGTTAATGGGAACTTTGACTGAGAGTAGTTCGCACGAGAGGACACTAATGGTGGTAGCTACTCTTATGGGAAGGCTGCATTTGTGAATGATGGTAACACCACCTCCTCTAGAGTTAGGTCGGTCTTGTCTCAGGATGGTGTAATTATCAGGGACTGCTAGCAAAAGCATGGGGCCTGCTGCCGGATGGAGCCAGGTCTCTGTGATAGCAAGGAGGTCCAGGTCTTCATTGATAATTAGGTCTGCGATTTCAGTTGCATGAGCTACTAGTGATCTACCGTTGATTAGAGCTCCCTTGATTTGGGGGCTCACTATGGGTGTAGTGGTAGTGGAGGACGAAAATTTCTGTGTGGATTTAGTACTGCTCTGGTTAGTGGGATGGAGTAGAGATTTATTATGGTGGTTCAGAGATAATTTAATTTTGAGGTTATTTGGGCTGGTGGGAGTGGAGCTAGGTTTCTTAGTGGTGGGCTGTTAGTTGAATTGGAGTTAGGTAAGGTCACACGCATGGTAGTTGGATTTTGAGGCGGCACTGTGCTAAAAATTCCATGAATTAGGCCCTAAATCCACGCATTTAGCGCGTGCAAAGATTACTTTTGCAGCGCCAAGTGAATTTGCTCTGCACAAATACACTTTGCACCGCTATTTGAATTAGGCCTGGTTCATCGTGTTTGTTGGCAGTGCAAAGTGACTTTGTACTGCCCTGACTCACAGGGTGGTGCAACGTTTATTTCTGCAGTGCAAAGTCACTTCACACTGCAAGAGTACTCTTTGCGCCGTGCTCAATGGACCTAGATCATGGTGCGAAGAGTACGTATGCAGTACAAAGTCACTTTGCACCGTGCTAAAAGTTCCATGAATTAGGCCCTAAATCCACGCATTAAGCTCGTGCAAAGATTACTTTTGCAGCACCAAGTGAATTTGCTCTGCACAAATACACTTTGCACCGCTATTTGAATTAGACCTGGTTCAACGTGTTTGTTGGCAGTGCAAAGTTACTTTGCACCGCGCTAAACGTTCCATGAATTAGGCACTAAGAGTGTTTCAATTTCTCCTGTGTGTGGGGTATGACAGTGATTTGTGATGGTGTCATTACCTTTTAATCTCTGTTTCAATGATTTTGAGGAACAACCTTTGGCACTTACCTCTGATCCCATGTTTAGTTCAAGCAGAAGATGGGGCATTAATAGCAAGGACTCCCATTGCCCGTCAGTAATTAATGGTGGAATCCCAATCATGCATGGAATCACGGTAAATGGCGGTTCAGGTAAATAGGTGTCTTATTTTATATTTGCAAAATAGGTGGTAAAAAGATAAACCCACAATGTTATCTGGTGGATGTTGCAACCTTTATTGTAACCCATTTTTATTATTTTTAACACATCTGCTGTAGGCTCCGAGGGTTGACGTCCTGACGAGCTGACACCTTCCTGGTGGCCATTCCTATACAAGCCCCCCACAATGTGGGATGTTTTTACCCATGCATCCAAGCCCTACAATACAACTGTGCAGAACTGGCATGGAAAACATCATGATGGCCAGAACTCCCCAGAGAGTGCACAGGGAAAACATGAAGAATAGGCTGCCACCCATTTTTTTGCCTATGTTGTGAGCACAGGAGGGCACTGCCTAAAACCACCAGTGGGCTACACACACAGTAGCCTGAAACCATTGGGGATGGCAATGCTGATTGTCAAAAAAGCAACTCAGAACTGTGGGGAATTCATTTTCTTAATCCCAAAAATGGTTGCATTACCAGCACTCACCACTATCAGAAAGCCGGCGTTTTAAAACCACCAGACTTTTCTGTAAAACTGAACAAATAAAACAAAACCAGACCAAGGAAAGACTTGCTAAGAGGTGGATACAATGTAAAACTATATTTTGAAATGACTTTAAGGAAGTAATTATTTAATGTATATGTAAAAATTGTCAGTTTGATTTGAATGTAGAAAACTGGGAACAAAAAGTGACATTTAGCTGAAACCTGGCTTAATGAAACTGGATTATGCCTGACAACTACCCCCGACAGGAGTTGAAACCTGCTCAGCCACTCCCCTTGCCAAAAGGAGTTGTCACCTCTCTGATTAGATTAGGGGTGGAGCAGCTGGGGACTACAGGGAGTTGAACAAAGGCCTGTCCTGGACTCAGGCAAATGTTATATTGGGGGGCCGTAAAGTGGCTTCCTCTTAGGGGAAACTGGGAGGGGCAGTGCCTCTGCTAGCAGCTGAGCTTGGGGGAAGTCGATAAACCAGTTATTCCACCCTGTGATGTGGAAAGCCACACCCCTTTTTGACCAGGGCATCATTTTAAAAAGATAGATAACTCATAGTGCGGACTTGTCAGAATTATATAAGTAATATCATTATTTTTGTGATTTTTCTGTGAACATTTTGAGAGGCGTTAGGACCCTGTGGTGTATTCTGGGGGGTTGCTAGCGGAAAATAGGGTCTCACTCCAAATGTCTGCATGTTAAAAATCTGACACTTCATCAATTAATGTCCATACTCCTTGCGCACATGTGTGTAATTTTGGGTAAATGTCCGATATTGCAAAACCAGTTAAAAAGCGCAAAATGTTGTCATTTTTTAATGCAAGCCCCCAGGAAGATCAGAGGCGGACAAGCATGGACCATAAGGAATATATAATGTGCACATGTAATTTCAACAAATTGTATATCTGGGAAGGATGTATTTGAATCAAATATAGATTTGTGGGCAAACTGACCAGGGGAGGATCCTCTGACCCATAAACAGACTTCATCATGCTGACAATCCATTTCCTTCCCCCAATCATGGGAGAGGGGAGAATTGGGTCAATGACAAGTAGAGAGGGGCAGGCTTAGCTAGGCCCAGGCACACACCCATTTTCAAAACACATAAAAAGAGACTGCTGGGACCGGTAGAGACATTCAATTCCATTTGCTGCGGAGCATGCAGACCGATGACTTCACATCCAGAGATCCAGACTTCAAATCCAAAAGCAAGGGCCTAAACCCACAAACTGAGAACTCTTCTCAGCAGGCCTCAGCAACCTTAAAACCATTTGCAAACTATTCCACAGCCGGGCGAGCTGTTTGAATTCTTTTGCCAAGAACAATTGCCAGAGACCAGAGATCCAGAGTGACCCAGACCGCTGTGAGCAGAACCAGAGAGCTGACCCAGATCACTGTGAAGTGCTGAGACCAGAACCGGAGTCCAGTCCAAAACCTGCCCAGATCCGTGGCGAGGCCTATTTCAAATTTATATTGTGAGTACCTAGCAGAACTGTGCAGAACCAATCTCTTAGTTAAAATAATCTAATCCAAACTATTTTAACCTAAGTAGAACTGCCTCCTAGAAATCATGTCATCTGTCATTTTTAAAGCTGCACAACTGTCACCTGTCAATTCTGCAGCTGCAAGCTGTCACCTGTCATTTTGAGTTTTACTTTAAATCCGAAAAACTACCTTTATTTAATCGTCCGTATCTCTGCAACCGTTTGGGCTAGGAACGAAATTCAACTTTCATCTGATTCACGCTCTCGCGAATTTTGCCGCGATTTGCGATTTGGCCTGATTTCTTTACCTGTAAAAAGATAGCAGCTTTTTGCTTTCCTCTGCTAAAAATTTGTTTGCCTCTTAATAACCATCCTTGAATCATTGCTAAAGTGAGCCTGAGCTCATCCCAAGTATCTCTCACTCACCCTGAACCTCCTAAAGGGAATTAAAAGCATTTTCAGCATATTTCTCACTTCATTGCCACCACATTCAAAGCACTTGGGCCTGTGTTTTAAAACTCATACCAGTTTTCTCTAAGCTTGCTGGGGGGGGAACTGAATTTCGTATTGTATTTGATTGCATTCCTGAGAACTGTGTGCTCCTCTTTCCATCTACTTCCATGTCTTACATTGCATAGGGGAGGGGGGTGAATTGCCAGAGAAAAAGTGATTATCTTATCTTTTGCTAAAATCATCTCAAGTACTTCTGTACTGCATTTTATTCCTCATTGCTTTTCCCTTGAAATCATAAAAGTATTTTTGCTACTTGATCCATCCTATACTAACTCCTCATTGATTATAAAGAAGTGTGTTAGTGTCAGATTACCCATTGTTGATTAACATTATATATATAAGGGCGATATCGATTATTAATTATTATAAAAGCGTGGTATCTATATTTTGTTTTATTTCTCAAATAAACCTTTTAAACTTGCAAAACAGAACTACTTCTTGGCTCAGTGGGGTCAGGGGGATTCTAAGAGAGGGGTGTTATATAGGGGTAGTCATCCAGAAATCATGAACTGGACATAAAGATATATCAATAAGGGTTTCCATTCAGTATCCCAGACTAGGCATTGACTTAGCTGTAGTGTTGAATTGAATCCTCTTACAACAACCCCCTCCACCTCCCACCCGGGTGCATGTCTGGCCAGTTGAACAAGTTGAAAACAATTTCCACAGACAATAAAACAGCACCACTGTTACTAATTATGTGTTTAAAGGGTTCCATGTAATAATGTCCCCGCACAAATTTCTCCTGACAATTTGTTTTACATGGGGAGCAGAGGACATCCCTGCAACCCGTCCCCATACATGTCACCATATATAATGTCGCCTATGGCTTTTCCCGGCGACATTATCTATGGGGACATTATGTATGGGGACCTTATTTCCTGATACCGTTTAAAGGGCAACATTTAAGGAATCGACATATTGTGGACCTGGGTCTAAGAGATTTTGCCGCACATCCAGTAACACAGAACTGCCAACGCTGCGCTCTCTCCTCAGCAGTCCTTGAAAGTAAGCAATACTGGGTGACTGTTATTTGGCAAATCCCCTAGCATGCATTAATGTGCAAGCAACGAAGCTTTCACAACTGAATTATAAATAAATATATGCTGTGGCAAAGATGGCGTTAATTATTTTGAAAACCGCCATCTTATATCGGAGTAATGTTAAAGGGAAACTTCAAAAAAAAGAATCACAAAGCGTGTATTCAAAATGAAGTCTCTGCACCTCACCCGCATATCATATTCAGAACTTGCTGATCAGCCCTTCAACATGTCAATGGAACTGGGATGAGCAAGAAAGGGGGCATGCTGCCTGCATTTATTCTGCAGAGGAACCGATTGGTTTTGTTCGCTCCATTGATTACCGCAGTCAGAAACATATGTCAGTGGTTGTGTTCCCTTCTAGCACGGAGGGCTCTCCCCCTGGGGACCCCATGGAATGTTGATGGTGCACTGCTTGGCGAGTATGTCCCACTGGCTCCTATGCAACAGCTAATTGAGCACTTGAGTTTTTTCAACGCTGTCAAGCTGGCACATTTTCAGGGCAACGGATCCGCTAGAAATATGCCCTCTGCCCCCAACAACAAAATGCATTCTCCATCCATGCTGTCTGCACTTTGGAGGCACTTGAAGTCCACCGATTGAAAGCTGACCCTTTGCTATTTGGGGGCCGTATCCATTTCATAGAGCTGAATTCACGGTATGAGCGACATTATAAGCATTCCTTCTCCCCCATTACATTTCGAAACAGCTGCGGACAGCACAGATTACCAAACATAACAAGCCGATAGGTTTTAACATGTTCGTGACTTGAGGTCAGTTTGGTCGCCCAGGCCACTCAACAACGGGTAAACACTTTTGAACTGCACCCTAGTCAAGGTGCCACACACCGGTGCACTTTCATTCGGTGCCTGCCTCTGCAACAAACGTAGAGCGCTTTACAATGGCGCCATCCCTTTGGCCAACGATTTGCACATCAGGACCACAGGCTCTATGCACCAGTGCTCATGGTTTCAAAAGCCCCTCCCCTTAAGGACTTAAATAGTGTCTACATAACACCTGCACTTGAATAAAAGTCGGCCTACTGAGGATTCATCATGTATTTAACAGAGTAAGGTAGAGTATTTGTATTTCGGGTAGGTGCAAATCATAGGCAGCGTGTTGTGACAGAAGAAGAACCTTCAGAGGCGAAACTTGCGAGTAAGATTTATGACAACGTATACGACTAACAAACGTTAACGTTATTTATTTATTTATTTATTAGCTTTTAGCTGGTTTGTAAAGTGCCCTCTGTGAATGCAGTGACTTCGTGGCGCCACAAGGGGAAAAGGAAAGTGGGGGGGCTATAGAAAATCTTCACAGCCTTGTCACATACATATTTGATTAAGACCATGGGAAGGGGCAACTTATAAGAGCAACGTACAGACATAGACCCAAAACAAATCACAATCACAATCATACATATGGCCGGTTATCCCAATTGCCCTTCCAAGGAACAGCCAAAAGATCCCAGGGAGATATGGGCACCCCATAATGCGGTCACAGCACAGTGCCGGAGGACGTGTCATTGCAGAGGTCCACCGGTTCTGCCACCCTTATCTGCCAGGTTTCTGGGGGAGGCATCCAGGGCAGACCAGATTAAGAGTAGAACCAGTGGAGGATGGGGTCGGTTCGAAATGACCTAAGGGGGTCTTGTCGGAAGAATAGAACTTGTGCCTTAAGTGTGAAAGGCTTCCACGAAAAGAAGGGGTTTACATATTTTCCGAAAGTAGAGGTGCGGTTCTTCCAGAAAATAAACACAGCTGGGGCAAAACTGTCATAGTAAACATACAGTGAGCTACAACAAATGCATATTTCAAGGGTAGGGGGTGGGTTGCTGCAGAACTATCCACATCCACGTCACTGCCGGCCTCGACAAAAACCACATGTTCCACGTAGTGGCAGCTGCTTATGGATTTTGCACTTTTTACTAACAGCAAAACTCCTTCCAGCACCGTGGGTAGTATTTTATTCTATAATGAGGGTCAGGGCAGACATGCAAATACCAGGGGATGAATGTGCTTGCTGTCTGTAATAACTTTATCTCTGGCTAATCCAGTAGAGTGAGTACTACCCCTTGGGCAGTCATTCCTTGCTATACCGAGCAGCATTTTACCACTGAGAGTAAGCATCAATTGCCACTGGTTTTGACCACTCTGGTGATGATTATTCCACGTATCTGGTCTGGTGATTCTTCATTGATTTTATAATGGCTCTTCCTGGACCACCTGCTAGGCTGCCCTAGTCACAGCCTTTGGTCTTGAAAAGAGACAGGACGATATGGGCCCGCTTCTCGACTGGGAAAATTGCGTTTTCATGAATCTAGATGCCAATCACAAGTTGTGGCCAGAGACAGAACTTTTTTTTTTCTTTCCATAATTCCTCCAGCCTTCCATCATAATTGCCCCCTGCACCGGGTTAATTCCCATTCACATCAGGGCTAATGGTTCCCTTCACAACTGCTAACCTTTAAACGAGGCTGCCTTGCTACAGAAGGAACATGGGGAAAACCCCACCCTCCTGATTCCAAAACACAAAACCAATGATTGAGAACCAAGTATGGAAGCCGAATGGGCTGACTGGCATAAGACAGTCAACATTCATAAAGATCATGCCAGGAGACTTTGTGTTTCTGCTGATCAGGAGCTTGGTGGTGCAACTATCCACACATCTACTTTTATCCCTTCCTATGAACATTGTCTTATACTTTTTAGAGTTTTTTTGTGAATAAAGTTCTGGAAATACTGTATAGCATCTTGGTTGCCGCTAAACATATTGCAGCTCCAATTCGCTCACTAGTTCAGAAACTACTAGAGCCAAATAACACGAGGACTCCAAGTCTCAATCTCTGCTTTGAATTGTCACTGATTCCAGACTCTCTTATCCTCTGTGGGATTTATGAATTCAAGCCGAAGGAGTCCCCAGGGGATCCTATTCCAACATGGCTGATTAAAACATCCACTCTACAAAGTATCCCTTTTGTTTAGAGACCTTATGAATTACTCTTTAATCAAAGATGTATTCCTCACCTTTAAAAGACAGATCTGGTTCACTCTCACAAAAAAAATAGATTTGAAGGATCCAGCTAACTTTCGTACAATAGCAGTTCTCATGGATTTAAAAATCTGAGGAAGGCATTGTAGTGTCACAACTACCTGTGTTGCTCGGTGTCGTCTTGCTTCCAAGGCGAGCATGTTGCCCCTGAGCTATCCTCCCGAGACAGTGTAGTCAGGCTCTGTAGCTGGCAAGATCACCGGCATTGATGACTTCCCTTGCCCGGTTCACTGCCTTGCTATATGGGGCTCCTGTAGCCCTGGGCAATCATTGCTTTTCTCTGCTGTGGGGAAAGTTCTCTCTGCACTCCAGGTCTGCTAAGGGGTTCCTGGGAGGGCTAAAGTCCCGGTCTTTTGGTTGTAGCCCTGGATAGAAGCTCAGGGGCTACAACCAAAAGGCTAGCTAGCCCTGAGTCCCGACATTCCCGATATTAGCTTAGCCGCAGATCGTTTCCAGATCTAGCAACTCACCCCTGCTCTTTACACGCCATGCCTCTTGCCTCGTAGCTATGCCACCCGCAAAGTGTTGCTCAGGTGGGACTCAGCCTCCCCCTAGATTAGAGGCCC
Organism: Ambystoma mexicanum; assembly: GCF_040938575.1. Classification (NCBI taxonomy): domain Eukaryota; kingdom Metazoa; phylum Chordata; class Amphibia; order Caudata; family Ambystomatidae; genus Ambystoma; species Ambystoma mexicanum. Next base: position 599,403,824 of record NC_090928.1, on the reverse strand, counting down.
TTCATCACCCACAAATTAGTAGATATCACACCTTGCTCATCATTAACTGATCCACAATGCACTCTGATCAACACATGACATCCCTCAAGACTCACTATACCTTCCACCATTAATTGTACAATTGTACTCGCTGGCCCTAACATTTGTGCAATTGTAATTTTTAGATGTTGTTTTGAAAATATATATATTTTTTTTTACACACTTGCACATAACAATAGTCACTGGAACTGACGTTTGGAAAAGCAGGGGCCAGAGTGGGCTCTCATTGGGAAGGGTGGGGCACGTATCAGGAAAGCCCCCTGATAAAGGAAACACTAGAAATGTGTTCGTCAGTCTCTGTAAAAGTGGCAATGAGTTGGTGACGAGCTTAGACACATTGTTAATGCTAATGCAGCATGCCAACCAGTCCCCGGTGGGGAGCAAATAGTGATGGCCAGTATGGTTAAGACAGAAAAGTATTGATCAAAGGGCATGTATCGCTTCTCGCGCCTCTGACTCTGTCATCAGCTGGTGCTGGCGCCTGTGAGAATCTGGCAGGGGAGGTCTGTGCTGCTGCTCTGCTCAGATTCTCTGCAGAGCTCTCTTTTTTCCCCCAGTCTGGAGCAAGCAACCAGTAGGAGCTGTGAGAGCAGGTTTGTGATGTGTGCAGGGTTGTTGCTGTGCCCTGGGTCTCCACAGAAAAAGGCATAGAGCACCTGTTCATGTGAATGTTAAAGTCCCTAAGGGCTCGATTCATGGAATCTTTAGCACAGTGCAAAGTCACTTTCCACCGGTGCAACACACACCCTGATTCATGGAACTGTGCAACGTGTATTTTTGCAGTGCAAAGTCACTTTGTACTGCAAAAATGACGTTGCACTGCAAAAATACACTTTGCGCAGTTCCATGAATCAGGGTGTGTGTTGGCAGTGCAAAGTCACTGCACCAGTGAAGGTAACTTTGCACCATGCTAGAAATTCCATGAAACTGTCCCTTAAAGTGCTGAAAACATGCTCTTCAGAATGGCAAATTCATTTGTAACTTTTCACTCAGTATTTGCTGATGTCACTTCAATGCGACCTTTTCAGTAGTGAGCTCGTTTTTAAAGCCATATGATGTCACGGTAAATACCCTGTATGTTAGAAAAGCTTTAACTATGCATTTGTTTTACGTTAGACTCAGCAAAACTAACTCACTTTGGTAAAGTTGCAACTTCTACGACGCACATTATAAATCAGAAAATCAGACTGAAAGAACACCGCGCTGCAACAGAGCGTACCATCCTTTTATTATTATTGATTTTCGGGTATTTATTGAGCACGAACCTACCTTCGGAAAGAGCACTTTCCTGGGGGAAGTGCACAGTGATGGAAGCAGAGATACAAGGGAGCGGAGAGCTAACAAGGGTCAGGGCAAGCAATTGGCAGCAAGGGATCTACGAGCAACCAGGGGATGTTGTGTTTTAATTCTGACTTTTGGATTCTCTTGGGACATTTTTCTTTTTCGTTTATCCGGTGTTCTTCCAATTCTGTGTTTCCGCATGTGTGCAGGGCAGCAATCACAGTTGAAATGTTACTGGGGATCAATATTGCCAACAAGATGGCAGTTTGGAGCAGTTCAGAAGCAGTACTTTGCAAAATGGCTGCTTAGTTTCCATTGCAATATGGTTACAGGCTGCAGGAAGGAACAGATGGCCTGTTACCTGTGGTAAAGATGGCTTGAATGATAACTACCTTTCACTTAGGAAGGAGGTTTTGAGATAAGCCTTTTCATGTGGAAAGCATGAGCTAAAGGGATTCACCAAGCACGATTGACTATTGTCCAAAAGATTGATGGACTATACGAGTTTGCCTATGGATGTAGAATTAGCATTTACTAATGGGATGGAGACTGGAGGTTTACTCATGGACAAACTACCTTCTGCCAATAAGGGCAGATAGATTCTGGAGATTGTTCTTCGGAGAAAACATTACATTTCACCACTAAGAAGTATAGATTTTGCCCACTGTCCTAGGGACAAACACTCAGTTTCACCTGTTAGATTCTGGTTGTTGTCACTCTCAAAGGAACGATGGGTAATGAGTTTACCTGTTAAAATTAAGAGTTTGGGAGAGCTTCAGGCACCCAGGAGCAAATCACAACATATTACCTAGACATGTGGCTATACAGATGCAAAGAGGAGTAAAGACTTTGTCCCTCATGCATCAGCCTTTCCTTTCCAGGAAGTGAGGGTTCAGGGGATTCAACCACAGGACAAGTGACTGTCAACTGTAGGACTGATGGGCTTGTAGCATTCACCCATGGACAATAACCCCCCCTACCCATAGTAAACATGTGCCTAGGGGATTATCAAGAGAATAGTGAATCCGACATTAAAATGTGAAACTCTGCCTGTAAGCGCTGTACAAAAATAAGTTATTGTTATGTCGAAAGAATGAGTTCTGTGGATTAGCAAAGAGGTGGCAAACCAGTCATGGATTAGTTCTGGGATGTGGGCACAGTAGAATATATTAATTGCATGTGGGCGGAATGGGTTTCAAGGGATTCACCAGACGCAGAGAAAATGGTCACTTGCAGGAAGGATGAGTTCTGAGGATTTAGCCAGTAATCGAGAGCATGTGAGGAACGAACTGGGGGAGTGGCTGCAAGCTTAATGACTCTGAAAGAGCTCCCACGACACCCTATTCAACCAATCGTTGTCAGAGATAGGCCAATTCCTCTGGTCTTTAAGTTGGGCAAAATGAGCAGGAAGCCCCTCACAAAAACATTACTTTTAATCTAGTGGCAGAGAACCAGTCAAAACAGTATATACCCCTGTAACTAACAGAAAGCCTATCATCTGTCAGGCTGGATAGTACAGAGTACGGTCACAGGGATACAACGGTCCTGCCTTCAAGACAGAATGGACTGGAGTGGTTAGCCCAGGAATACAAATCCTTTCACCTGCAGTGCAGGATGGGCTAAGCGCAACAAAAGAGGCATATAAAGTCTTTCACCTCAAGTAGCAGATGGGTCCAATAGAACTGAAAAGGGAAAAGGGATTACAAAAAGAAGCAGAACAGCTTCCTACTGGGACATAATGGATCCAGAGCTGTTGCCTAGTAACTTGGGGTCTGCCAGTGTTATATCAAGGACTGAAGCGGTATAGGAAATTGTCACGGTTCTCGCAAGACATATCAACACCACCCTTAGTTAAGACTAGATGGGTTTATGGGAATTTCCTGGGGATGCCTTACTCAAAGCCCCACCATTTGAAATGTTCACGACAGGGCTTGACCAGTTATGGGCTTTTTAGTCTATTTCTTTGGGCCTCACATTGAAATTATTGAGTTTACCTGATTATCCACTCTTAGGCCTTTCTCTAAAGGTCTATGAATGCTGGCCAATGCATTACCTGGCCAATTACTGCAAACACTCCTCTAGGGATGAGGTTTTCTGTGTTCATGCACATTGAGTCTTTTCCCTCTCTCTGGTCACATCCAAAGGTGAGAGGCACACTCCCTTTACGCATATATCCAATTGTATCAATCCATGCCCCATCACTGGGATGCCACCCTCCACCCGATTCACCCTCTCAGAAATGTGTCCTGCTCTGCTCTTTGCCCATAGTTTACCATGACTAACCCAATCCACCAGCATCACTCTCCATGCACTTCCCTGGTCCAATTTTGCTGAGCGTTTAGAGTTTAATGACTGCAGCACTTTATTATCCCAACTGTCTTGCTTTATGAAGATCTCACCAGGGCTCTGAGCATCTTACGAACCATGGGAGAAGGCAAACCCTGGGAGAAAATGTGAAGTGAAAAAGAAAATTGTACTGCAGAGAAGAACATGGTCTTATATGAGGAACCCCAAAGCATCTGCTCTTGTGCCATCCATTCCCTGAACACTTTCTGGGTGGGAGGGAGTCTTGGCTCAGACAGTGCTATGTGGGGTTTGGAATTTGGGAAGCAATTCTCTCACCTCCAGAATGTGTCGATGTTGGCTGGGCTGCAGTCGTGGGTGACCATGCTCTCTTCTCTCTCAATTTTGTGTCTGACAGGCACTACCTCTCCCTCTCTGGCTTAGTTGCCTGGCATGTGTTGGTGGGCACACTTAACTTGTCAACCAGCAGATCATTTCTGCTTGCTGGAAAACAGTGCTACACAAGCCTAGTCAACTCAAAAACACTTGTATCAGTTTTACATGGGCAAGGCTGATGCCACAACAGGTCTCTGTGCAGTATATTGCGTGTTACGTTTGTAAAGTCACAGTCACCTGCAGTAGTTGACGCCTAATAAAAACATAATCACCTTAAGTCAAATATAGGCAGCAGCAGCACGCTGAAAGGAAGATGAGCAGATGTAGGCCATCTCATCATGTTAGTGTTATTTACAGGCCAGCATAGAACTCGCCTTAAGATTATAGTCTCTGTTTCAGTGGCATAACACACATTGAGGGGGCTGTGAGCCCTGCTCTGAAGGCCCTCTCCAGGCTCCTTGAAGAAGTTCATTCTGCATAACAGACACCCACCCCAGCCTGAGGCATCACATATGCACAATGCACAAGATGAGATTACAATGCTGCCACAGGGGCATGCTGCATGCTTCACTTGGTGCAAGATGCATGTATGTTTTTAATCAAACCTTACAACATTCACCTATCATAGAAACAAGGTGGGTAGTGCCTGGCCCCTGGCACCCAAACATGCCAGTCACTACTGTATTTGGTCAGCATCATAATGATGCGTATGGCAGTTGCAGGGGCAGTTTTTGGTCCTGGGGGTGACTCATTGGGGGGCTCTGGCATTGTAAATGGTTCATGATCAATGGTGGAAGGTGAATACTTTAGTGGAGGGGCATTAACTTCTCCCATGAATAAGCGTGCGCGACAAGTGAGATTGTTCAATGTAGTGTAGTTTGTGTCAGGAAAATGTGATTGTGTTGAAATGGTGTATTTTACTGCATACATTTGAGGAAAATTGGGTAAAAAGCTGGACAATGTACAATCGGTTCTCTTGAGTAAAACAAGAAAACATCCAAAAGATCAGATGTGAAATTATGGGAGGCGGCATTAACAAGGAGGCATGGTCTAAAGAGTAATGGGCATTGCCTAAAATGGGGGCTGTATGCCCTAAACAAATCATGAGATCCGGCAAACCTGTATTTTGGGTCCCTCTGCATGGTCTCAGGTTGTGTTGTTTGCTTCAAGCCTGTATATTGTAAAACAATCTCTCTGTCTCAGTTTGTAAATAAAAGACTGTGTGTAAATAAAACACTCTCACATTCAGGATATAGACAATTGAAGTAGTCAGGCTCATTTTCTTGAAAGTGGTAATTGCATGAAGGGGGCCACCAGCTTTGGCACTTACATGCTGGTGGGTCCCTTTCACTCAATTTTCCATATTAACAAAACGGAGTGCAAAAGAAAAGAGCAGATAGCATACAGGCGAAATCACCTTTACGCTTTCATTGTACTCATCTTTTTGTAAACCAGTCTAAATGGCACCTGCAAATTACGATTTACAGACAGCACTTAAAATGGATTACTATGGAATCTGCCTGCAATTCGCAGATGTTTAATGCAGTCGATTCCAAAGAAATCCATTTGTTTTATGCATCAATGCACAATTCAGATAGGTCTAAAAGTAGGTGGTTTATTGCAGGGGAAATGGGAATGAAGAGGAGGAAACCTATGTGCCCTGCTGTTTCACACTCCACCTGCAAAATATTTGTCAAGCCCTGGGATTGGTTAACAAAGTGTGAAGACTGTCGTAAACCACTTAAGACTCGTTTTTACACCTTTTTTTTAACTGCACAGCAACTTGTAAAATGAACTCTTATTCCGCAAATAAATGGCCTATGGGAAAGGGGAGTGGGAATAATAACACCTGTTTGATTTGCATACAATCAAATAGCATTTGGGGGAACATTGGAATGACTACAGAATAGTCTTTGTGACAAATGTGTCTGTGATAGTGATTTAAGCTGAAATCCTTCTGAGCAAATAATGCACACTGGGCTTGGTGCTGATTTCATTTAACACAACACTCACCCTAACAGTAAAATGAGTGCCCTCCACGGGACACACGTCCTCACTGGAACAGCCTTTGCTCTTGGGAGGGAGGCTTTGCTATCCTGCTTAAACAGCAGCCATTTCTTCACTGCATTCCTTTGACATCTTGTAAATAGATTGCTCATGCAAGCACAGGGATATTATAGTGGGAAAGAGGGACCCCCACAGTGAATGAGAAAGTTGGGGTGGTATATTTAAGGGGTAGAGGTCTCAGAGGGTCAGGGCACACTTATCCCACCATCCCCGGCACTCCCTGGTGGTTGCACTCATAGATTTTCTTCAAGCCCAACCGTTACGCACAAATTGTGCAACAGCATTCATAGTATTTTGTCAGGTCCTAATTCCATTATTATGAAAAAATAATATATTGTTTTTTCAATGTGTTACTTTTCTCTTGTTTGCATGTGAACATCATGTTCCCAGAGCATTACATTTTGGGGAATGTACACATTCCATTTAACTCACACCACAAAGTCAAACACACATTGCGACCCGTCCATGGCTGCTGCACAACACCCTTTGCACTGATCTCATTGCAGGTTCCTCCTCTGGCCTTCTTTGGTGCGAATGCCCTTATCATGAATGAAGTGCCCGTAGACTTTGCCTGGTGGACACTCTCATTTGAATAAAAGAGCAGTCCCCGCGTGGCCCTCTGATGGGACATTGATTACCTGATTAACAAGCCTGAAATGTACATCTCCAACTGTGGCTTAAACACCTGTGCCTGTGCCTCTGCTTATTGGAATGCCCCCCCACTGGGAGGTTATTAGCAAAGCAGCAGACTGCCAAGAAGAAAGTGCACTGCAAAGTAAGAAACACATGCTCTCTACTCTTAAAGCTTTGCAAGCGCGTGCAATCCCCAACAACGGGAAGTGAGTATCGTGGGTGGGTTCATATGGGTGACAGAGATTTTTCCCAGCCACATGAATTTGAAATGTTCTCATTTGCCATGGGACGGCGACATAGACACGAACGAAATATGCACGTTTTTCCACCTTTGAACCCTGTAAGATGCTCCACGACCCTCTGGCGCTGACCAAAAATGCTCATAAATAAACAAATAAATAAATAAGTGCCAAGCGAATGTATCTTTCACTTGATGTTTCGCCCACCTGCTCACCCTCCATTTGAGAAGCCATAATTCGTCCCCAGTCATTCCAGATTTGGCATGATGTTTCTGCGCCGCATTTTAAGATGGACGTTTTTACAGTTTAAACTGCAACCTGGACCTTGCATCAAATCAGATTAATGTCCTTAGAATTGTTACATTTCAGTACTAGGGTTTAGGATTAGGAATAGCCTTGCAACAACTTTTGAGCATACACTTGCTACCTGTATAGCTGAAAGTGTTAACACAGCTGCTGCATATCAAAATGCACACATGCATTCAGAAGGCAATGAGGAATGCAGGGGAGCCTTACAAAGAGAGTAGTTCAAGTTGCCCTCCTTATGTCATTCTAAAGATGCCAACACTTGAAACTCCTATTGAAAACATTTGTTCTGGATAAATATTGTGTAGGAAGTATGTTCTACTAAAAAGCGTGATATGATCATGGGCAGACCCACATACATGTGTCACTAGAGCTCTGTGGCATGTTTGTCAGTCACAGTGCAGGTCTAGTTTCATGCGGCCTTCCTTTAGTTTTACAACACATTCGTAGATGTAACACTATTGGTTTAGTCCATTTTCCTGTTTTGGGATAGAGTGCGATAAAGGTTGGATAGAGTTTTGGAGGAGAATGCAAGACAGAAGCAGAAGGATCACCAAACAGGAACTGTCAAGATCATTTTTAACAGCGTGTACAAAGGTGCCAATGCACAATCAATTCCATTTGTCGGGGCGGCTGGCACAAATAGTGCGTGTGTCCAACTTCACAGTGCACACAAATGTACCTTCTTTAAGACTCCCACATGTACCCTGCACAAGGTTTCCCTTGCACACTTTGACTCTTAGCATGTACAAATGTGCCTGAATCACAAACAATGGCAAATGATCATGCTGAAGTCCTTAGAAGTTAAAGTTGACATGGAAAGGCAAAACGCGAAATACAAAAATGTTGATATTTTTACGAAAAAGTGGTTTGAAACTTTGGGGGAAGTGAAACACTTTTAGGGAAACACTTTTTTTCTTTTTTTAACGTGTTCATTTGCCTAGGTCCCAAATTAATGTTGGAACATGGACACATTGTTGCAGAGCATTATGAATCAGCATATTCAGAGTGTGTGTGTGTGTGTGTGTGCGCGTGTGGGTGTGTGTGTGTGTGTGTATTCGCGCCCCTTACGTTTTATACAAAGAAGGATGGAATTCCATTCATGTAGGTCATCTGAAAGTCCTGCAGGTAGAAAGGAGTGAGGGGAGCCCTGGTTATCACCATAGAAGACTACTACCTCTCCTGCTGACAGGCTTCTCTTCTCTCAGGCCTCTCCCCAGCCCAGCTGCAGAGATGACCGTAGCTGATGCGGAATGGCTGCCTGGCTAAATGTACTGCATTTCAAAAACCCCAGTCTTGTCACCAAACCGATTTGGGAATAGATAAGTGGATCAACCAATTTTCCCGAAATATGTGGCAATTATGCTACGGCTGGCCATTAAAGCAGATACACAGACATGTCCGTTAAACCTTGTTCCTGACTTTTATATTTGTTCATATCTTGTAGTCACTTTCTCTGTCTCTGACGGGGGAGGTGGTAGAGTGCAGCACAACAGCCATGTTAAGTGTTGACAGATAAGCCCAATGACCCTCCGGAACCCCAATCAAATTGGTCCCTCAGAAGGGGCAGTTGGACCTGCAGCCCATACCAGAGGCGCAGATTCACAAAGAGATTACCTGCAGACATTAAGTGGCTCCTGGAGAGAGACAATCAGACTTAAATAGAAGTTAGCAGTAGTTATGCTGACTTATTTCTAACATGGTCTTCTCTTTCCAGGAGTAGGTCAAGGTTAGGTCAGAGAGGCCACCAGTACCTTTTTTGTTATGAAGCCCCATACTTTCTTCAGCTATTTGATAGAATATTGCTATGCAAAGTGATCACTTTAGCCTAGGCTGGCGCTGAATCTTCCTCTTCCTAAATGGAACACAATATTTTCTCTAGTGAGAGCTCTTACGTGGTGCCAGAATCCTCCCGAGGGACAACACAGTGCCATTCTTATAGCGGACTGGGCCAGGATATCTGATTGAGCTTTGACCCTCTAAGTGTATGGGTGGAAAAAGCAGTAGACCAGATGGAATAGGCTTAAGCACTCTGAGGAAGAAATACAGAGCATTTAATCCTGAATGCACTCATTAAGATATTATGTTGTGTACTGATACAGTTTTGGGACACTACCCAATGTCCTTTGATTTTTCACTTTGGTTGGAGATCATCACTTGAGTCTAGCTCACCAGATAGACACATAAGCACTGAACTCAAGAGAGTACCTTGTATGCCACAGAGAGGCTGACAGTGTCAAGCTGCGAGAGCCTCTACTTTCAAGGAAACAAACAATATTCTCAGAAGCACAGTCAAACCTCCAAAATGCAGGCTCTGCTCAGCAGAGTATGTTAATTAGGTTTCTAGGTAAGACTCATCTTTGTTCGGTTAATTTGTATGCTCTTTGTTGTTCTGTATGATTTCAAATTCTATGCATAGGATTCAATAAAGAGTATATTTTATGGTTTAAAGATTATCCACATCCCTGTAGTGTTTTCTTTTGCAATGATTTAAGATGTTTAAAAAATATGGACTGTTGAAGCAGGAATGAATGTTAGAGATCTAGCGATATCTTAGTAGGGTTGAACCATTGAGACACGGAAGCCATAGGGTCTACCTCTGAGAGAAACTGACTGTGGCAATTCCACAGTGAGATATTAAGTAATTAGAGTGTATTTATTCATGACAAATTTGCATGCACACATACGAACACACACATTATGCTGCATAACCATAACAACCAATGGTATCTGTTTATTACATTAATTCCATAAATAGCCTGTATCATAACTGAAAGAAAGATGACCTGTGATAATGATTCCCTAAACTAGTGGCTGTCATCAAAGGATTACATGGCAGGTATCTGGGGTCTGAGGGTGGAACCTTGATATTGGATCCAAAGAGTTAAGAGATGGATGCCACATATTGGACACCGCTTCCTGTCCCGACTAAAGGATAGAAAGTGGATACAGACAAAATGGTCATTCCATCAAATGCCCAGGAAGGAGAACTAGGAGTAGTGAAACAGTACTTGTGAGGGATTCATACCTATCGTGCTACAGTGCCTGGGTCCACCCATTGCTAAAAAGTGTTCTATATCTACATCTATGATACATTTAAAATAATAGCAACTGACTAAAAACTGTACACCAGGAACCTGGGCTAATTTACGGTCAGCAGTTTTCATATCTCTTGGTACTATCAACTGTGGTAAACTAATTTGATTCATCCTATAATTGTGACACTGGTTGGCAATTTAATCTCAGTGAGACCTACAACCAAGAACCAAAAAGCAACAACACCCTCACCCCCCTCTTCCCATCACCTCATCCCTCAGCTACGTCCTCACTGCTAGTATCTTGCATCCTTACACCTCCCACTCTCCTTCAGATGACCTCCAGCTCTAGTGTAGTTGACAGATTCAGACCCTAGCCATCTTCTAACAACAACCATGCTGTCAATTTTTTTAACTCCACAAACCAGGAGCTGCTTATATGGCTAGCCTGCCCGATCAGTACCTACAACAAACAACATTGAGATTTTCATATAGGCATATATGGAACGGGCACTTCCAACTTGCATCCATCAACATTAAAGGTTTCTGCATTTGCCTCCCTGCTGTCCGACTAACACAACCTGCCATCCTTTCTTATAGAGTCATGTGCAGCAAGACCCAATTATTGGCAGAAATCTGCTATGTAAGAACACTTTACATTATATTACATTACATAATATGAGGAGTTGGTAACCACCCTGTCTTCAAAATGCAGTTGTTACTCACCTGAGAGAACAGCCAAAGTAAATCCAACTTGATATTGCCATAGATCCTGATTGTTTAAATGCAGAGCTCTGGAGGTGGTAGGCCCAAGGTTAGGCGTGCCCCTAACAAAGTGGGTATGCAGATTGTGCAAGACAGAGGTAGTTGAAACACTTCACCATTTAATTTTGAATTGTATTTCCCTGCAAACGTGAAGATTGTTTCATTGCGAGAGGTTTATTCATTCTCCCTCTGCTGTCTCTTTGGAAAACATTTGGGGTAGACTGTGAAGGAGCAAGCAAGCAATTGTCCTTCCCAATAGCTTTATTTGTGTTTCGGAAAGAAATGTTCTAGCTTTTTGCCTAATAAATTTGGTCTTAAGTCTGGAGGAATGAGATTTACAGTTAGTGTTAACTATATTTGTTTACATATGGGCGTTTCATTTGAATTTTAAAAATTGTTTGTTTCATTGTTTTAGACAATGATTGGATGTATATATTGTTCCATTGTTTTAGCCAACAATTTGTTGTTCCATTGTTTTAGCTAATGTTTAAATGTATATTGTGATGAAATAACTTTTCTTAGAAGGACTTGTATAAGGATTAATTTTATATTATCCATTCCTTGTATGCAAAAGATTTTATATTGTAGGAACTTGGACGCATTGTTTAGTGCTTGATTATGTTGTGAATGGTTTAAGCTTTTTAATCCATAACACAAATGTAATTAAAAAAACATCTTGATAATATGATGTGAACGGAGGATAGCATGGGGGCAACGAGCTGGTCTTGGAAGCAAGACCAAGCAGAGCAAGATATATTTGAATCCCGGATCCGCACTTAGAAACTGATCTCAGATATGGTATTGGGCGTGTTATTAAAAAACAATCAATTAAATAAATAAATAAATAAAATCAGTACAAACCTAAGTGACCTAGACACAATAAAAATGTGTCAACAATATCAGATCATTCATTTACAAAGCAGTGAGCTTTGCATTTATTGAGAAATAGATCCCTAGAATAGTTGTTTCCACAACTGTTCCATGGTATAATCGCTGGAACTTAAGAGGTGACAACATATCACACTCAACTGAAACGGGAACAATCAACATTCACTTAACGTACACATAATGTATCCATGCTGCTTCATGCAAATGTGGTAAACATGCTATTCAGAAGGGTTTCCAGAGCCTAAACTGGTGAAGGTTTCTGGGAAGCCACCTTAAAGGTGCAATCTGTTTACACTTAAGTCATTTACCAAACTCTCAAATGCAGAATAACTGAGCAGTCAGGCTTAGACCCAGGGGACAGTGGGCATGGTGTGAAGTACAGTTAACAAGATCAAGGTCTGATAGGAAGCAGAATTCCACACATGTAAGTAAACACATATCACTTTCATTAAACTGATATCTCATCTTGTTTGGCCCACTATTCATAACTAAAATTACTATTAAACATATGCACATCTAGAGTTTGGGCAAAAGGGAAAAATGGGCTGCAACTACTTCAGGAGGAGGCTGTACAATGTGTGGACAGCCTGCCACCTCACTTTGTGCCCAGTAACAGGACATGCCCTGAATGACATATGGATTGGGATCAAACATTCTTAAAACCCCGTTTTATCCAGTTCACACACATAAATCACTGACTGGACGTCCAGAGATGGATTACCATGAACATGTCCTTTTAAGCCAATTTGCAATCTGTAGAGGAAGACAGCTGGTCAACAATGAAGATGGCACAAACAACAGGGCTTGTACCAGGGGGATTAACCATTTTGAGCATATGGCACTTGAAAAGGCATGATCCATTGGTGTACAAGGGTCCCCACTTACCCAGTGGTGGGATGAACTTGTTCATGGGGGTCCCTAGAGCAAACTGTATTAACAAAAAAGGACTTTAAAATAAAAAAGAAGTATGTACCTCAATCTGGCCTTATGGCATGGGTGCCATGCCACTGGTTGCTAGGCAACCAAGAGCCTGCACAAATGCCCAGTCTAGTATGTTCCTTGTAATATGTGAGCATGCATGGATATATTTTTTTGTGAGTTAGTGTGTGTGTATGTGTGTGTGCATCTGTATATGTACCAGAGTGATTTGTGGTGTGCAGTGAAAGTGATTTGCAGTAAATATTAATGACATTGATTGTACCCACAGCTTCATGGGAGTGATTGTGGACATAGCTTAAAGAAAGGGATCTACAGTGGCCATACCAGCGCAGGTAATGCCCACAGCATCATGAAGCTGATTTACAATCATCACTACAGGCATAGATTGTGCCCGCAGCTTAATGAAAGAGATTTACACTGGGAATGTTGACTTACATCATTGCTGCAGCTTTGTGAAGTAATTCAAAGGGAGAATGCTGTCCCCCTGTGTATCCTACTTCCCGCTGTATATCTGTTCTGTTGTTACCTCTGTAAAGTGCTCCGTAATGCATTTCTATCGGTGTCTGTGCTCAATAAATACAATAGTACTAATAATAATATATCATGTGCACAGCTGCACGAATGAGACTTGAAATGGCAATGCTGTCATATGTTGACACAAACATCATGAACATCTTGTAAAATGGTCCTGTGCACTGTTGGCATCCACAGAATTATTTCATAGTGAACCAACTGTACATTGTACTGCTTTTTACCCCAATTTTCGAAAAGAAATGTACTGTGAAATTCTACATATTATTTTAAGAGTTTTCTCAGGGAGAGAACCCACTCGTACCATCCTATATTACGCAGGGCTCCCTTGCTATGCCTGGCCACTCGTACTCATGTGTGGGATATGTTTATGCTCCTCCACTAAGAATATTCATCTGCCAGCACTGACTTTGAGTCATTTACAATGGCATTGCCTCCTCAGTCCAAAAGGTGCCACATCCATTGGAATGCGCATAATAACGTTACTTACTGCACACAATGGCGGCTGGTTTGTTTAGGCACCAGAGACCAAGAACCCCCTTCTTTCTGTGCTAGTTGGAAGGTGGCAAGTTTGATTCAAAAACAGACTTAATTCTTTCACCTAGAGCAGCGTGTGGGGCGCCCCCTTCAGCCCCACGGTCCTCATGTGCATTGCACATGCATGGTAGCCTAGTGCAGCCTATGTTTCTTCGAGGAGCTCAGGGGAATCCCTCTCAAGAGGGATTGCAGGAGGGGGTGCCTTGTGTTACCCCGTTGCCATTATTGCAATAAAAATTAAAGGTAAAAGATGGTTTGCTCACACCTGCCTCTTCAGTACACATCACAAAAGTAACTGGGATGTCTCTGAAAGAGCAGTGAAATAGACAATCGGTGTCCCCATAGCACTCTGCTGAAGGTGGTGTGTGCTACACTGTGAAATAACAGGTGGATATTAAAGTGAGACATATTGCATGCCCCGATAGCCATAGGGAACGACGAGCGAACCACACACAAAATGAGTAACGCAGGTGAGTGAGGCAAAAGGGCCACACACACCCCAAAAAATCTGATAGGATACAGACAAGAGCAGATACTTTTGAGAACTCCATTGAAGTCAATAGAGGACAGATGGGAAAGGAAATACGTTCCTAATACTTGCATACTGGATAGGTGAATAGATAGATAGATAGATAGATAGATAGATAGATAGATAGATAGATAGATAGATAGATAGATAGATAGATAGATAGATAGATAGACACACTGACTGAAAAACAGACTGGCATTATGACATATAGAATAGCAGACTAATAGATGGCTAAATATCTCACACTGCACTTCTAATTTCTACAGTTTTACTGTTACATTGGAGAAAAATCTCCATAAAATGAAAACGAGTAGCTTTCCTTTCATCACACTTGGGTTTAAATGCATCCGTGTTAAGTGGTGCAATAAAAGGCCACTGTCACTCCTTGAACTCGCTCCCCCTCCTTGTCCATTCCCTCGGGCGCCGCTCTCACTGATTAACCTAGCTCTTGCGATGATTAGCCTCTGCTGAGAAAGGCAGAATGAAGAAGTCCTGAGTGCACTCGTATTTTCAGCCTCTCAAGACGGCTGAGCAGAAGGCCTGCAGTGCTGTGTTTTTCTACTTTCAGAGCTAACAAGCCCCTGAAAAGTTTGGGATCTGGCGTGAGCCTCTAATGCTGTGTAAATCTAGGGGATTACTGCCTTGTGTCATCATGTGAGAAATGTTCCACCCAGTGCTCAAATTATCCCCCCACCCCCCTCTCGCCTGCACGCTGTCCCCACCCTGCACAGCCATGGATCCTGCGGGGAAAGTGCTCTTGGACCTCTGGCCATGTGCAAACACGGATTACAGCAAAGGGCAGCGTAATTCACAGCCATGTCACACAAACAGCATGCTATCAGCAGTTGTTTGAAAAGCATTGGCTGTCCAAGATGCTCCGTCGGCGGAAACAGATGGATTCAATGGCTCAGAATGCGTCCGTCATAAGGCTGGCTCATTGCCTCTGCTCCCCCAACAGTAACGACTTAAAACATCAGTTTTATCAACATCCTAATGAAATAGTGCACTAAATTGGTTACATGTATATGTGAAATAACCGTGTGTATTCAGTTTTCATTGTTTCATTGAGCTCACACACACAAAAAAGCTTCCCCCGCCCCCAGACTGTCCTCCATGTGGCCTTTTTAAGTGGTAATAACCACCTCCGAATTTGGGAGCTAAAACAGCTGCAAAGGCTGTGGTAACTGTTGAGAGAGCTCACTGCTGCCCTCACGCAGAAGAATTTAAATCAGTGACAAAGACAAGGGACACAAGAGATAAGGAAGCAGGCTACCCTCACTTGGTTCACGCTTCCATGCCCCATGCTCTCCCCCACCTCCTCTTGGGCATGCCCTCATTGACAAGATAGTAATTTACAAAAAAATAAAAATGGACTGACAAAGCCAGAAAACACCTTTGCTGGCCCCCGGGGTTGCTAGGCAAGCACCAAGAATTACTGCAGTGAGAACCCCACGTGTTCTAACCTTCCAGGGTTCTCTGAGGCAGAATTTGTTCCTGCTCACCCATCTGGAGGGAACACTTAAACAGCAGATGCCATAGCAAAGACATTCCACACTTGCCCTTTCTGCCATACCGTTCGCTCTCAGGTGTTGTCCCTTGTCGCCCCCTCCCCCAGTGCATGGCACCCCCCCCCTTGTCCATGACCAACCGCCCCCCTTCTGCAAATAAAGAGCCAAGACCAGATAAAGGGTGGAACAGCTGAATATGCAGCAGCAAGCTTCATTGAGCCAGGGGTTATCTTACTGGAGTTCTGTTTCTCTGCCATGTGCCAGGATTCTGCACTGTATGTGGCTTCCTCACCCACAGGGTCAACCCCCAGGTCTGCCTGGCCAACCCTCTCTACCCATGGCCATTTATTTTTATTTTCCCCCTTTTTCTTTTATTATATTTCCCCTCTCGTTTCCCCCATAATTGCTTAGTTTCCATTTTGTTAATTTTTCTCCTCATTCTTACCAGCCAACCGTGAGCATGTCCCCTGCATGAATCCCCTGGTTGGATGTCCCAGTTGCTCATCCATCACGTGCCCCAATCCTCGGGCGATCCCCACCGGGTGTGTATTGTACCCCACCCCAACACTAACTCTGCTGCTGCCCCTTCCAATTCTGCCCCATCTATTTCCCTCACCACAGTATCACCCATTGCACCCCTCGAGACTGTCGTGGCTGCCGTCAACTCAATTGAAATCACCCAGGAAATTTAACCACATGCCTAGGTCCTCCTTCAGGCTGGCACTCAAGCACACCAGGTGCCAGCTGTTCGTGACCCCCCCACAGTAGCAAATGCCAAACGTCTAGTGAAAGCCCTCCACACAGGAATAACTCTACTTGCTGAATTTAAACAACCCAGTAACGCTTGAATCTGCTTCAGAGATCCCCTGCTGCAAGCCACTGATATCATTGCTGAATTGCCCTATTTTCTTCTGTGTCATGCGACAAACCCCTTCGACTGTATCGATCTCTATGCCCAGATAAGACAGTCTCATGCACAGAACCTGCATCTTTTCTGCTGCAGTCGCACCCCAACTCCCCCGCCAAGGTAATGAACTTGCCCAGTAATGACAAACATAAGTCTGAACCTCCTTCCCCAATGAACATAAAATTAAGGTTTTGCCACCCCTTTTTTCCATATCTTTTAACGCCCATTTGAGGAAGTAGCTGAAAGCCTAAAAGTAGACACACGAAATTCTACAGCCCCTTGGCATGCATTTATCCACATACATTTTGCCCATGAACTGAAAACCTGGTGAATGAAAACTAGCCTGATGGATTGGCAGCAATCAAAAAGCAGCTTCAATATCCACCTTTGCGAGCAAAGCTCCTTGACGTGCCCTCTCTGCAATGATGATTGCCTGATCGAAGGAATCGCAGCTCACTGAACATGCCCCTTCCTCCAACCAATCATTAACCAAATCCCCATTTGGATCTGACACATTATGAATTAAAAATGATATTTGCCCTCCTCCATCTTTGGTACCACCCCAGTGGAGATGTTGAGGTTTTCAATCAGTTGAGCCCTAGATGGACCTGTTACTCGCCCTAATAACCTCTCCTTCTCAATCTTCTCCATCTCCACCTCTGGAATTTCCTTTGCTGATCTCAAGTTTCTAGCTGAGCATGACGAAGAGAGACTTTGTAAGGGATCTTAAAGCCCATGGTAATTCTTCTGGTCAAAATGCCCCTCTTGTGTCTCAATGGGTAACGCGCGAGCCAAGGCAGCAGCTTCTGCAACTTACTTGGTGATGGGCCTTTGGCCTGAAGCTCGAGCAGTAGCTCGCCATCCACCCATTGTCCTGAGCCATAAACATCATGCCTCCATCCACATTCTGCATAGCATTTAGTCTTTTGCTGTATTGCCATGCTTCTGCCTTGCTCCTTTAGAGTAACCCCTCAATGCTCACACTGGAAAAAATACAACCCACTAGGCAAAAAGGCCCAGCACACCACTTGCAGGGAGAACAAGGTTTAATCTCATAAAAAATATGTGCCAGCAAAGAATTCTGCTGCCATGGAGCGCTCTTGCAAAAGCACATAAACAACAAATTATAAAGGTACACAGCATCACAGGTGACCTAAATCACATAGGTTACAAATCCAGATAGCTGGTTGGTGCAACCCTATACACATATAGCCTGCTCCATACGGCATGTCAGGCAATTGGTCCCAGCATCTTCTGTCCATCTTCTTCCACATGGGGATCATCCTCTTCCGTCATCGGGTACAAAGGGTCTGATTGGCAAGTTAGTTATACAAGTCATTATTTGCATAGCTCTACAGTGCACCTGGTAACAAGGACATGAATGAGGAGGATACTTTCGAGGTTGTGATAACTTTGTCAGCACTACGTGAACCCATGCTCCAATTCCAGATATGTTGGTGCCTCCACAGCTTTCCCACCCGCAGCTTAAATTTGTTACCTTCGCCTCTGGCACCTCGAAGCACAAATCACATAAGTCAATGGTGGGGGCAATCCGTCACTGCTCTCTGATCTTCCTGATCGATTGGCCATTTTATCATTTTACGACCAGGGTTCTCGGGCTGGTCAGTGCACTCAAATTATTGTGTCCTGAACTCAGGTTTCCCTGGCCACTATAATCCCTGGAGCTCTCATCCTCCTTCTCATGGGATAGCTCTTCAAAGATTCACTACGGCCCTCTCTTGGCCTTGCAGGGCACTTTCCTTCCGGGTTACATGCACTAGTGATAAAAGACAATGGAGGGAATTAACCTTCTGCATGCCTTCCAGGGCTGTGAACAAGCGATGTACATACACCCTGCTTGGGACGCAGTTAAGCATACTGGCATAGCTGTGGCACTAGGCCTCAATTTCAAAATGGCATTTAACTTCTAAAATGGAGTCTTACTGCCTACGCAATATCAATACCAATATTCACTTTATTTCCATTACAATCAAGCTCCTACAGGGGGCCTCCTCTCCCTCCATTTTCCCAATTCCCCGACAACATCTCTTTCTACAATTGCCTCATACAAAATCGCAGAGGGGACTGGGACGTCCGCCCCTGCTCTCCAATAGTCCCGACATGCTCGCTGGGTAATCTATGTGTGAACCAGTGTTTGCTGCCCAAGAAATATTGTTACCTTTAAAAAGAAAAACTTTATTAATAACTCATAGATAACAATCCATACACAGATGGTGCATAACAACAATATTGCAATTAACCTGCAACCTCACACTTATTTTTCAAGAGACAACTTAAGTGGTTGACCATGAGCCTCTATGGCTCCCTATTCTAGTGACCCGCTATCTGTTCTGGTGATCTATTTGGTAGGCCGGCGAAGAATTTCCCCCACCTCCTCCCTTGCAGAGCTTGGCAGGGTGCCCGAAAATACCACATGTAGTGCATGCATGCCATTAGCGACAATTCGTACCCCATTGGCAGAAACCCTCATTGAGAAATTTCCATGAGAATGAAGGATGCCCCACTGCGTGCTTGGGAACGCTCTCCCTCTAAAACCTCCCTGCTGACCTGGGGTGGGAACCTTCTAAACCCCTGCTGGTGTGATAAAACCACATGACACCTGCGCAATTTGGGAGGTGTTGACCAACCCTATTCCCCAGTTACCAAAAGGTACTCTGCTCGGCCCTCTAAGGATGCTCTCTGTTCTTGCTTGACCAATGGGAGGGATGATGTGGCCCCATGCTGAGCAACCCCTGCAACCAAACTCATGATGCCAGCTCCAGTGTTGAACAGATTCTCTGATGTGACCTTTATGACTGGCTCACTTTCCAACCTTTTGTGGAAATGTTGGTATCTCAGCAGCCAAACTGACCCCCCAAACTTCTCTGCTCCTCCATAACACATTTCATCTAGCTATACAGAGCAGGGACCTGATCAGGTTGTTTTTGTACGATAATCTGTGCCATTATTTTAAATGCCTCTAACCAATTCACCAGGTTTTCATCTGGCCTCACCCTTTATCTTGCCTTCACTACTTCCCTGCTAGAGTTACATTGGGGCGTATCGTACCCTTTTGTTTCATATTTGAGGAGGGAGAAATTTCAATGAATTTCCTGTTTCTTATATCCTTCTTCACCTCCACCAAGTTGTTCCAGCACAGGTATTGTTCACAATGATTGTTGGGAACCTGTTCTCAACTCTATTGGTCCATCCGTCTGGCAGACGAGATGAATGCCCCTTCGATGCTGACCCCCCTGAAATATTTTTGGGGAAACATTTGTTCTCCCCTTCGCTCAAGCCCTTAGATCCCCATGTGTATGTCCCGCCCAGACCTTGCTGGGCACTAATCTTGAACTGGAGCCCACTTCCACATGTGCCTTTTGTTTGGGAGCTCCTGCACCACACCCCACCCTGTGTCAACGCATTCTCCCCCTGCAAAACCCCAATAATTATGTCCACTTTCCTTTTCAAGACCCCCTCCAACTGATCCACAGCAGCTTCATCGCCCGATATCGCTTCCCCTCTTTGTGAGATTACCTCATCGGAGACAGAGCAGTTTAAGATAAAATAAACGTATTGGGCAGCCACTGGTATGCAGGCTGGGGGGTACCAGCTCGTTAGGCTTCCAGTTTCATCAATTGTGGGGGCCCCCAACTTTTACAGAGTCATTTCAAAGCCCACTTCTTTGTCAGGGAAAGAGAATTTGACCCAGAGTCGGACATCCATTACACCTGTTGCTGGGGTTCCATCAATCTCCTCCTTAATTATCACTTCCTCAACCTGCATTTCATTTAGATCAGGGCATGGGCTTCCTGGCTGAAACATTCTGGGCCTCGCCACGAGTTGGGCGGTAGCCCTTAAATGTGGCCATAAGAGCATTACTGCTGCATTTACCATTCCACACAATCTCAAATCTGGTGGGTTTACCCCCAGCTTAAAGCTGGGGATAGACACGCCGGAAAAATGCCAGTTTTTTGGTGCAATTACCGCTGGTGGTATTATTGTGCAGTAATTGTGCTGAAAAATCCCCATTGGGTCCAACGGACCCAATGGGGAATGGGGGGTAATGTTGAGTGCCCAGCCCGTGATCCGGTGATAATACCACCGGATGAGTTGGCGCTATCACAAATAAAGTTGGGCGGTATCCCAGTCGGGATGCCGCCCAAATCGTGATGAGGCCCTCGGACACCTGTAGAGATAATGTCAAAAGAGGGGCAAAATTCATAACTGCTCCCAGGAGTGGTCACCTTAGTAGAATGCAACACAAAGACTAATTTCCTTGCGATGCTGTGTTGGTAAACAGCAACTTCCCGGAACCCCACGCACCACAGTAACATCACTTTACCTTTACCTCCGCCCTGCGCTCAATCTTCTTGCCTCTCCCGGTCAGCTTCGACGTGTACTAATTTCCAATCTTGCAACCATGAGAATTATGAATATTTGAGCTGAGATTCCGGTGCACAATTTAGCTGAGGCGACATATAACCATGAATGTATGTCTGGTAATCCGAAACCTACCCGAAATGACCACAACCACCCCCTCTCAGCTCCCTATTATCCCCAAATGACCTGGCCATGCAGTACATCAATTGTTGTTGTAACTAATCACCCTTGTCTCCTTTTACATGACCACATATAATGGTTTTAATTATATTGCATGTTTCAGCTCGCCACCCACCCAACCTCACATTTATTCTTCAAAATGTCCCATGCTACAAACCTTAGGTCTAGCGCTAGCTATATATGCATTCTTCCCCAGAGTTCGATATGGAGAGGAGCTAGAGCTATTTAACTCCTCTTTAAAACAAAAACCTCAACCCGCTATGCTCCTTAATAGGAATGGGGCCTGTGATAAAACAAAGGTCTCTTCAGCTGATGCCTTAATGTGCTCAGCCATTTTACTGGGACTGGGTCATGGCATGTAAGCTACACAAAGGTCACATCTGCAGGTGCCTTTACTCTCTGAGCTATCATACAGGGATTTGAAACCTAATCCAGCAGGGAATATATAGAGCACTACAGTAGATAAATTAGTCCACTGAGTTATCTGCTGGAATTTGAACTTGTGACATTACAAAAGACATCAGTGCAAAAGGCAACAACCCTATGACACAATCGGAATGGGATCAGAGCCAGGAGTCTACAAGGTAAGCACCAGCCTTTAATGATTGCGCCTTAACCCACTTAACTAATTTATTTGCGTTGAAGCCACCGATGTGAAATGTACACAAAGGTTTCTGAAGCTGTTGCCTGAAGTTAATAAATTGGATTCACCAGTGACCAGCAGATTAGCTATCTGCATGTCTGCAGCTATGGCCTAACCTCTTGCTCAATTGTAAACAAAGATGCCTGCAGATGACTCAGTGAGGTATATGAACGGCATAAACGGAAAAAAAGAGTAAGAAGCAGACATGTACGTACTCCAGTTCCACCTGCGGAAGTTTTAAAGACAGAAAATACCACAAAAGGCTGCTAGGGAAGGGACCGAGCCAGTCTCAGTCTGCTGTTATAACGTTCTCAACAGCAAGTAACGCTGAGAACGGCATTCGTCCCAGGTGCAGAGGCACTAATGTTTGTGGTTTTACCTACTTCAATGCTACTCATTTTAACAACGTCGGAAGGATGAAAGGCAAAGCTAGGAAAGCCACGCACCTGACTGATGATTCTGCCCTGACCCTATCCGCATTTCAGACATACCGACCTGTGGTGTTTTTATATTATCTCAGAGGATGGTGCTTAACTTTACTTCACTCCACAGTGTTCTGAAATCGGGCCGTCCCACAAAATACAGATATAATCCTACAATAAAACCTACCACTTTGCCCGGCCTGCAACATTTAGTGGCCAACTAATACAACTGAAATACAGCAAGGTTCTACACCCTTCAATTAGATAAACCCTTCCCACAATCAGGAGGAAAAGGTATGAACGGCTTGTCCCCTCTTCCGACATAAAAACACTTATAGCTAAGGCGAACTGTCATTGGAGCACCAAGGAGACCAAATGGGAACGTTTTCTATATACCTTAAGTCTACCACCCGGCACAGTACAATCCTTTCCTTGTGTACGAAAGCATGGGTACACATAACTAACCCATAACAGCGGTAGTCATGACAAGCATGTTCTCTCCTCTCTAATTAAATTCAGTTTGTTTCTGAGTAGAAAACCGGGGCTTCATTTTAAAGTGGAATCACCACAAATATAAAACAAAATAATCTTTGTAATGTTCCATGTACAGTCCCCTTCCTCAAGTGGCCCGAGCTATAGCTGTGAGCATTTTGGTGTTATAACCGCAGTAGAAACTTCAGTTTAGTCAGACCCCATAAGAACATTCTCCAGAATGTGGTTTGACACTGATCTGCAGGAAGTCCTGAGCATTGTGTACTTGGTGCGTGCCTATGGTGGTAACTGCCCGTTGTTCACATTCTTATAAGTTTTATTGAAGGTCTCAATTCACGCCATCTTTCGTTTTTCATCTAACCTCCTTTTTGCAATAAACCACGTTTATGACTGGACACTTGTGCTGCCTCCCAGTCTGGCTTGGGGAGAGCGCCAGGTGTGGGTGGAGAAGGAAAGCAGCCTTCTGCAGGTGAGGAGGAGGGACATAGAGCGTGGAAGAAAGCCATTGGAGGGTGCTGTCTGAAAGCATGTCAGAGCACAAGGAGGGGAGAAGGGAGGCCATGATCCAGCCAATGAAGGTGAGGTGGGAGGAGGAGGAGGGTCTGCTCGATGAGGAAGGCAGGGGGAAAGAAGAGAAAAGCATGACGGAAAAGGCAGAAAATGCAGCGCAACCACAGGAGAGAAGCTGGGGGAAGGCATTGCTTATTACAACAGTGGGGGAAGAGGTCAGGGAAGTGGAAACCTTGGAAGGGAAAAATGGGCCATGGGGGAAGGGAGAGGCTGAACACACGGGACCCAGCCTACTGGGGCGCTGCGGGCCAAGCCAGCACTGTGGGGGAAGCAAGGCTCCCCCTCCCTCATATACTTACCAGATGGGGTGCTACTGCGAGGCTTGTGGGCCGGGGTCCCAGGGGATTTCTGGACAGTACTCAGACTTCAGGAAGGAACACGATCAAAAAGGGCACCACTTCTCCTGCAAGCCCTTAAATATGGCTCTGCAGAACAATCCCCCTATTTCCCGCACTCCCCATGACCCATTTTCCTTTTCCCCCAAATGTCTCAGCCTCCCCCAAATCCATCCCCTCTCATCGACCACCGGACCGGCCATGGTGGGAATCAGTGCTGGGTTGAGGGTGGAGGGGGAGGGGAGGGGCGTGCTGACTGCCGTGCCTTGGGCGGTGCGGTCACCTAGCAGATGACGTAGGTTTTATTTAAAAAATAATGTTTTTATGCATGTTTGCTTGAATGCAATGCAGTGTGTGTGTGTTTGTTGAAGAGTTGAATAAATGTGTGTTTGTATGTCTAAATGTCAGTGTCCATGTCCGTGCAATAGTGATGGTGTGTATGTTAGACGGGGAGGGTGGACCACATCATGAAAATGATTGACAGCCAATGGTTGCATGTACTGTGCGCAGGGCATCATCAAAACCATTTAAAGTGGCAATCCTAGCTCATCGCAGCTGTTTAACTGCATTTGGAGAATGGCTATTTTGGTGCATGTTTTGTAGATTTTGTAGGGGAGTGTGAGATAAGCGTGTAGATTTGTTTGCATTTTAGGGTAGTGAGAGGCTGGAGAATAGATGGGGCCATAAAAGGGAGTATGGGGGCCTGCTGCAGTGATAAAATGTGGTGAAATGGCCACCAGGATGAGTTTTACCATTTCCCATATATTGTGGGCACAGCATCATGAAAGTAATTTACCCCAGCAGTGATGGCACATTCTGGGTGCAGCTTTGTGAAAGGTATTTGCTGTGGAAATGCTGCCATATATGGAGGCAGATTCATGGCAGTGATTTACCATGGCAGGGATGGCCTATTGTGGGTGCAGCATCATGAAAGTGATGTACAGTGCCAATGCAGGCATTTGTAGGTGCAGACGTATGATTTGAATTGACAATACTGCCATTTTGTGTGCACTAAGCATCATGGTAGTGATAGACAATAGGAATGCTGATGCATATTGTGGGCCCGGCATCATGAACTTGATGTACATTGGTAACGTGGGCACATTGTGGGGATGCGCATTGTAGGGGAGGAATGGTCCAAAAGACCCCCCCTTGCCTACACCTCCACCCCAGGTGAGGGCCATGGCTCAGCGGGCGTCCCCTCCTTACCACCAGGGCCCAGGTGGTGGATGGCTCACCTGCTGAAGGCATTGCCCGCACGTATTAAATTTAGCTAGGCCTCAGAAACCATTTTGTCTACTAAAGATGGTGTGAGCTCAGCGCACTGTAGCGCGGCCCCCACCTTCGGAAAGTTTCAGTTCTCCCTGTCTCCGCAGCACCATGGCAGATCCGCTGCGAGCCCGTTCCCACGAACAAGACGGACATGATCTAGCGTAATACACTAACATTGTAACAGTTCACCTTCCGCAGTGTATCACTGCTCCCAGAATGACCCGGTCAGCAAGGCCTGGGCGATGGGAAGATCTGTAGAATGGTCTTCTGATGAAAGCAGAAAGGTACCCAAATATGAATGTCAAAAACCACTTTGTCCTCTCCATACAACCACTTTTGCTAAAGAAACCTGCAAAATTGTGTAATTATCATACATGATACCAGCCGTGAAGGACCCACACCCCTGCAGGGGTGTGCAAGTGATAAAAACATTCCGGGGGAATATTCTTTATATGTATCATTGAAAGCCGTACACCCCGCGGTCCCGCGCCATAACTGAACTAATGCTGCTAGGGTACACAAGAAAACGAATGTAACCATACAGAGGGCACATGTGAAGAGTGTGCGAGAATGCACTCGTCACGCGTGTATGTCTAAGCCCCTTATGTACCACCACCGTCACGTACAGTGGCGGGTTACTTTCTATGTACTCCACCAACCCTGCTACTACCTCACTTACTGCAAATGTATATGTATATAATTAAATACTGTAGTTGTTAAAACATAATGTACGAATAAGGTGCCCAGACTGAATATAATCGAGACACATTCAGCAAAGTTGAAATGCATGTTTTAAAGTGATTTGAATAAGCATTATAGAGCGTTCAAATGTTTGTGATGTTTTTACCTAAAGTCGGCAACACACGAGGGAGATACCTTTGTGAATATGTGCAAGGCCATTCCCCCTCCCACCCTGCCAAGACTGCCAAACATGAGAGCAGAGGCCCGCGCCGCGCTGCTCCACCTCCCCCAACTAGACTGGAGCTGCTTCAAAGATGTGTAGCCCCCTCTGCAGCACCCAAGGCCACGGGCCGCCACCTGCATTATTTACAGCACAGCAGTAAACCCCTGCCTGAACCCACGCTTCCAAAGGCGCCCCCTCGTAAACCCCACAACCCACCAAATCATCTTAGACTTATGGCCCTGTGCAATCAGGACACCCAACACTTTGACAACACACAGCGGCACATCCATAACAACTTCTAACAAGGCACAAAGACCTGTACCACCCGTCCCAGGCCCTGAAGCTTAGCCCCTCGACCTATGGCCCCGGTCAACAGGACACTGGTAACCATGCCCTGACGTATTACCACCAGACTCCTCACAAGCTGCATTCCTCCTGTGTTGCATTAACCTGTAGAATAACCTATTGGAAGATTTACTAAAGAAGATAATATTGCAATGACTGAATGACTGCGGTGTGCATGGCCTAGGGCAAATAAGTCAGGAAAAGACATTCATCTCTGACACTGGCCGCGAGGGCACAACAACACCGCCCGGATGAACTCTGCCAACCTGCCAGGCCCAGCCCAACCCACGAGGCTGACCAGTGACGTTCTCCAGCCACGGCCAACCACATCGCAGCAGCACCTATAGTTAGTCGTCGCCACCCAATCCCATTGAACTTGTGCCCCCTATAGTGTGTAGGTTCTTATGACGTTTTTTGTAAATATATACGCCTGTCTTTGCGATTGTCAGACAGAGCGCTCTCGGAGTTTGCAGAGTTCTTTGCATGCCCTATTCTGATTGATAAACTCCCATTTAAGCTCACCCGCACTCTGTCTTGGCTTTATTCCCGATTTGGGAGAGTCCTTTATTGTCTCTCATTGCGGGGAGGATCGTGCTGGTTGGGGACGCTTGCCTTCAGTGGTGACCCCGAAAGCGTGATCATTATTATTATTATTATTCTTTCCCGACCTAACATTACCGTCCCCTTTTGGCACGAGAATCTCCGGTCGAAAAGGGATACGTACAGTGAGCCGGCTCCGGGAGGCTGCCCGCCAACGGCGACCGGTACACTAAGAAGTGCGCACTCAATAGAGAGAGGGTACGGGATCCCGGTTGAAAAATCCCCTTTGAGTACCGCTCGCCGGAGCCGGGGCTGACTGTTGAGCTGATGGCAACACTGCCTGGACGGACCCAGTTTCGGAGACTATCGGTTCAAGACGGGCACGTGAGTATTGAGTGCGAGCGATTGTAAAGGGAGTGGGGAAAGAAGTGTAGGACAGGGAACGAAGAGGGGGTACGTAGATCTACTAAGGATCATCCTAAAATTTCCTTGCTTTTTCTTTGCATATGGCCATTAGGATTAAGAGGTGAATAAGAGATAAAAGTGACGGGAACCTAGCTCCGAAAGGGGGTGGAAGGCGGCGCCGCATAGTGCTATCTTGACTAGTACTGGGAATATATGAAGAAGTGGAATATAAGATAAAAAGTGTCCAGCAAAAGGGGGCGCTGAGAATATATTAGTGACCGCTATTACTTCTTTCTTTTCTTTTCTTTAGGGTTAGGGGGAAAATAAAAAGTGAGAATAGCACAAACTTAGGGAGAAAGTAAGAGGGAAGAGTCCTACTAGAAGAGGGAAGAGCAGACCAATATATATATATATACGCATCCATATATCCAAGTAAGACGGACAGGGACAGCCGGCTAGGGAGGAAAGGGAGGGCAGCTTGAATTGTGAATTGAGTGTTACCAAGAGGTGTGTGCACCTCGTATGTGTCAGACGACATTTTGATGTTGTGAATGTGTAAAACGGCTATAAATGTATAATAGTTAAATGGTCATGGTAAGTGTGACCGGATAGAACTTTTTGAAGACAAAAATGATACGGTGAAGTGAGTGGGTACCTTTTTGATTTCCAGGTTGATATTGTCAAAATAAATGATGGGTTGCTCTTGTATGTGCCCCCCAAAGAGAATAGAATAGAAACTGTGTACAGCCAGTTTTGTATTGTGTAGGGAGGGGGAAGAGCACAAAGGAGCCCATTATTGAATGTGAAGTAGAAAACGAAAAATAATATTGATAATACATCTACATTGTAGTTGCAGACACACAGGGACACACAAATACTAGGAGGGCACAGAGATGGGGGCCGAAACACCCTTATCGCATATTTGTAAGAATCTACCAGGGTACGCGGAGCGGATTAAGAAATATCACGATCAATGGATAACAGAGCTGAAGGGAGAGGGGCTACCCCAGATATGGCCAGAGGGAGGGCCCTTTGATAAAAGTGTTCTGGATATGGTGGCCACATGCATTTGTTTGAAATACAAGGGGAAGCACTTGCATAATAGGAGGGAAATATTGGATCTCTGGAGGTTATTTGAAGAGATACCACCGCCTAAGGCACCAGCAGTAAACCCTGACCTACCATCCACCACAGACAACCCACTGATGATACAGAAAGATACTAAAGAAGTGTCAAAAGTAGAGCCACCAATAGAGGTAATATGTTTGTACCCGATATTGAACAAACCTGTGCCCGCAGAGGGGTACAGTGACCCCACTTATGTGCCTCCCCCGACAACTACTACACCCCACCGACCAACGGCACCCCCGCCATATGAAAGCACAAGGGAGCGAGCCCAGACAAGTACACAAAGGGTGGGCATAGAAAAGCTAACAGATGATTTACAATCAAGGCTCTGAATAGCAAAAGATGAGCTCTCAAGGATAAGAGACATATGTGAACAAACAGCATTTAATGCTGCAAGATCAGGGCGCACGTCTAGAGCGCCGAGTGAGAATAGAACACTTGAAGACGGGTGGAAAAAAGGTGAGATACTGTTCAGAATTGAGGAAGAACCAACGCGAATAATTGAAGTAGGGGCACGAGAAGGAGGTATCGATAATGAAGAGAGGCCTATAGGAGACAGAGAGGAACTACTATGTGATATAAGGGACGATGTAGAAGAAAGCGACAGGTTGAGCATGGCAATGGGAGGGGGAAGTGAAGGAGTGGATGGTACATGTTCACTGAGAACACTGGATGATGAGTGGACGGGACGATTAAGAAACAGGGTGGGGAAAATGGCAGCAATGGGAACCTCAGCAGCCAAAACAGGTGCAGATGCAACGACAAAAGGTAGGCTACAGCTCCTATTGATACATAGGGGAGGAGGGAGGCCGAATTATATCCCATGGGCTCAGATGGATAAAGCCAATTTATTAAAACTATTGCCCCCGTTATCAGGAGGGGCAAGTAAGTGGATATACGCTTTTGAGAAACATACTGCCGGGGTACCCCTAGCAATAGGAGATGTGAAGAGCTTACTCGTATCAGCAGTGGGAGATCAGGCTGAGAGAGTATGGGTTAAGGCCGGCTTCCCGGGAGTAACATTAGACTGTGACCGCCATGATGGGGCCTCCTTTAACACAGTGTGTGCCAGGGTGTGGGATGCCTTACGCGAAACATTCCCAGATACGCCAGACTTACAGTCAGTGATGCAGTGTACAATGAATGACGGGGAGGAGGCTATGGATTACATTTTTCGGGTCCAAGAGATGTGGAGAGCAGAAACGGGCACGCCCTGGTATCAATCGACATCTTTATTTTACTTCATTATAAAAAGAGGGCTCCCAAAGGAAGTGCAGAAGGCGCTCGACAAGATAGCAGGTATTGAAGCAAAGGGATGGCCTGAGATTCAGAGCATAATAGTACACCATTGTAAATGAATAAAGGAAAGGGAGAAGGAGGTGGCGCAGAAAAGATTGGCAGACGAAGCGAAATTAGTACAGACAAAGTTGGTGAAGGTTGCAGCAGCAGTAGCCGCACTCCCACACAGCAGGGAGGGAGATGACGAGGAGGAGGGGCTGATAGCGGTACAAGGAAGGATGGCAACTAATTGGGCGGGAACAGGACAGCGGCAGTGGAACGAGCAGGAGGAAGGCGGAGGTCCGCAGTGGCAAGAGTGGACCCCTCGAGGGGGACGAGGTGGGTACAGGGGCCGAAGAGGAGGTGGACCGGGATACGGAGGAATGGGAGGAAATGGATGGCAGGGCCCCAGAGGAGCACAAGGGAGTTGCTGGAACTGCGGAAGGTGGGGGCATTACTCTAGGGAGTGCAGAGCTAGATCCAACAACGGGTTCCAAGAAGTAGAACAATATGGCCATCCCCACCCGGGGAGCCCATATGGTCTTCCAATGGGACAACAACAACTGAGAAACCCAGGCCAAGGTAATGCTGAGCAGCAACAGGGACACCAGTATAGAACACAGAACCACCCACAAAACAATGACAATATGCAGTATACGCCAGGCAACCCTTTCGCGACAACAGCAAACGGGGCCCCCGCACCAGCACCTTACAACGGCATGTCAGTGGTTTCAGGAAGTGTCTTTAATCAGGGGGGGGCGATGAGACACCCCGCATAGGACAGCCCACAGAGAACACTTGCGTGTCCAGTTCTATCTACCACCTACAATGCAGCAGAGGAACCATTGGTAGGGGCGCAGATAGGAGACAAGCAGTTCATATTCATGGTTGATTCGGGAGCGGAGAAATCATGTATCAGAGAGGGCCGGTTCCCGTTATCTAACCAGAAGTTAGAGACGCAGGGGTTCTCTGGGGCTGTAATTGAAGTTCCTTACACAGAAGCTTTGGATGTAACAGTGGGGGGTAAAACTGTGAAGGCACCCTTACTGTATTATGAACACTCCCCAATAAATTTGTTAGGGAGGGATCTCCTGAGTAAACTTAACATGACCATATAATTTACCGAGAGAGGAATAGTGTGTTCTACACCTGGGATATGCCCCTTGCGTGCGATGCTGGTAGTGCAAGCCTACACAACCACACAGGAAGTACGAGGGCTGCCACAAAATGAGGAAATGTTTATTGAAGGGCTAAAGACTTTGGCCCTCATAATTCCAGAGCTAAGAAGAATGGACTGGAGGATTCCAGCGGAGTTCCTCTTCCGCCCCATAGTGTGTCCCGACACAGCACCAGGATCAGTGGTATCATTAGACTTGCACGCTGTACAGGTATCAGCGAAAAGGATCGCTGTGATTGGAGTGGACAGGGAAGGATGTGAGTGGCGTACAGTGCTGTGTACAAATGCCAACATCGCCCTACGAGAGTTAACAGATGAGGATCTCTTTTCAGACACAGAAGGGGATGGTGAGATAGTAATGGAAATAGCGATGCCCTGTGACATTTTGATTCAAGCCAGGGAAACCCCCGTCCAATTGATGGCAGTGGTAGGAGCACCGCCGTCATTTTTTGATGACGACATGAGGCTCGTACCAAATAATTTGTGGACAACAGGCCCCCATGATGTAGGGCTGTTGCATGGAATACAACCTGTGGTAATAAAGTTAAAGCAAGGAGCAATTTTGCCCCGAGTGAAACAGTATCCATTGTCCCGTGAGGCCGAAGAAGGGATAAGAGAGACCATAAATGCACTACTAGCACAAGGGATAATAGTGCCTTCAACCTCCCCATGTAACACATGTATTTATCCAATCAAAAAAGCGAAAGGAGGGTCTTGGAGGATGATACAGGACTTACGCCCCCTAAATGATGTAATTCAGAAGGAGTTCCCTCTAGTCCCGAATCCTGCATCAATACTATGCAGCATCCCGAAAGTGGCATCACATTTCACAGTAGTAGACTTGAAAAACGCATTTTTCTCAATACCCCTGGCTGAAGAGAGTAGATACCTCACAGCATTCACACTGGGGGGTAAAAGATATGAACACTGCAGACTACCACAGGGATACTGTGAGAGCCCGAGCACATTCAACCGCATATTGCATGAAGACTTGGGAAACCTATCAGTCGAGAGTACGATTATTCAGTACGTAGACGATTTATTAGTGTGTGCACAAGACGAGGTAACATGCAGAAAGGATTCAACAACGCTCCTGACTCTACTGGCCAACAAGGGGTACAAGGTAGACAAGGAGAAGTTACAGTACTGCCTGACAGAGGTCTTATACTTGGGACAGCTCATATCAAAAGATGGAAAAAGAATAATTCCCGACAGGGTAGAAGCAATAAGATCAGTAGGAGAACCCACAACAGTGAAAGACATGCAGAAATTCTTGGGGATGTGCAACTATTGCCGAGCATGGATATTAGACTATGCAGCATACACGAGGCCCCTCCTACAAGCACTCAAGGAAGCACAACAGGAGAACAAAAAAATAGAATGGTCAGAAGAAATGAGCACATCATTTCAATCATTAAAAGAGCTAATTTCAAGCGCTCCAGTGCTAGCAAACCCTGATTATGGAAGCAAATTTTACCTATTTTCACACTGCAAGGGAACACTCATGACAGCTGTACTGACACAAAAGACGTCCCTAGGACACAAGCCATTGGCTTACTATAGTGGTACTTTGGATGCCGTGATGCAAGGGCATTTCGCGTGCGTGCGAGCAATCACTCGCTGCAGCCGCGTTCGCGATTGAGAAAAGTGCCACAATAGTAATGGGTTGCCCTGTGACATTGTTTGTGGAACATTCATTATTTGCAATACTTGAGAGGTCAAAAAGCACACTGACAAAATAGCGGGCGACAGCCTACGAGTTTATATTGTCTAGTGCCAACATCCATGTGGTGAGATGCAAGACAGTGAACCCCGCCACATTCATGACAGAAGCGTGCACACTAGAGGACATGCAGGACCACGATTGCGCAACCTACACAGGAGAAAGAGGGGAGGACACAGTGGTGTGTGAGAACGCTCTGAGCGAGGGGGAAGTGTACTTCGTGGATGGGTCTGCATCGATTGACGTGGACACGGGAGAAAAACATGTCGGTATGGCAGTAGTGAGGTTAGAAGACGGTGAGTATGAAACACTAGTACAATACCGCCTCCCATCACATTACTCCGCACAAGCAGCAGAACTGATTGCGCTCATAGAAGCACTACTTGCAGCAAAGGGTTGTGCAGTGGCAATATACACAGACTCAGCTTACATGACGACGACAGTACATGGAGGTCTAGCGAGATGGGGGCATAGGGGATTTCGACGGGCAGACGGAACACCAGTACAGCATGCAGAATTGTTGAAAGAGTTAATTGAGGCCCTACAAAACCCTACTGCAGTAGCAATAGTAAAGTGCCAAGCACATACATCCAACACAGACGTTGTGTCTTTGGGGAACGCGGCAGCGGACGCTGCCGCCAAGGAGGCTTCCTATTTTCAGAAATATGACACAGGTGAGTACATGCTGCAGCGTAAGGCAAACGAAGAGCCCCCAGAAGGGTATAATATGATGCCCATATCACAGATACTAAAACTACAGGAAGGAGCTAGTGATGACGAAAAATTGATGTGGACAAAACGGGGGTGCAGCAAGTCAGGAACAGACTTGCTGTGGCGGCAAAATAACTCAGGAAAAGTGGTAATGCCAATCCAGTTACTAGAAATTGCGTTTCAACAACTACACTTCCCTGCACATAATACCAAACAGCACATCGCAGCAGAAATACAGGAGCAATGGTTCGTGCCCTGTCTCCAGGAGCACGTATCTCGATTAGCAATGGAATGCACAACATGTCAGATCTACAATTCAGGAATGACATTATGCACACTCCGGGGAACAATTCCCAAACCCATTGGCCCATTCAGAGAACTGCATATTGATTATGCAGACATGGGGGAAAGGTGTAATGGCGCACGGTACATGATCATGGTTGTGTGCCCATTCTCAAGGTGGGTGGAAGCTGGACCATGTGCACGACCTGATGCCAAAAGCGCCGCCAAGTTCCTAGTGAGGGAAGTGTTCCCGCGCTGGGGAATTTGTGACGTGATTCGCTCAGACAATGGCACTCATTTTGTGAATGAACTTTTCAAGGAAGTCACTGCATTATTGGGAATAAAACACAAATTGTGTTCGATTTATCATCCTCAAAGTAATGGCGTAGTGGAAAAGATGAACAGACTGTTAAAGGGCAGGTTATCAAAACTATGCTTTTCATTGAAGAAGAATTGGATCTACTGTCTGCCCCTTGCGCTATTCGAACTGAGAAATCAGCCAAGTAAAGACCACCATTTGTCCCCGCACGAGATTGTGACTGGGAGACGAATGCACACAGCACACTCCCCACTGCGCGAACACTCAGATGCACACAGGAGCGCCGCGATATTGGGAGAAGAATTCACAGACTATTTGAAGAAAATTAACAAGGGCAGCACGCGCAATATCAAAGCAGCTCTCCCCACCCTTCACTAGAGAGGAGGGAAATCTAACAGGGTCTGTCACAGAGCCTGAGCAACAGCTACAGCTACTGCCAGGCAAACTAATTTATGTCAGGAGTTTTGTGCGTCGATGGAATGCACCACGGTTCCACGGTCCATACGAGGTAGTGTACTGCACGCCCACAGCTGTAAAAGTGAAGGGCTTGAGGTACTGGGTACACTTGACAGATGTGCGAAGAGCTTATAATAATGTGCAAGAGGAGGCAGATGAGGAGGCACAGACAACAGCAACCAATTCAACTGAACAAACTGTCTGAACATTGACTTG
This sequence comes from Ambystoma mexicanum, assembly GCF_040938575.1. Taxonomy (NCBI): domain Eukaryota; kingdom Metazoa; phylum Chordata; class Amphibia; order Caudata; family Ambystomatidae; genus Ambystoma; species Ambystoma mexicanum. The sequence goes on along the minus strand of NC_090928.1, from coordinate 599,369,160 downwards.
TGTGTGTGTGCGTCAGCAATGAACGTGAATGGGAAAGTGACTGATGAAGTATTGCTGCATTCTCTTTTTATATATATTACTGGAAAAAAAAAAAAAGTTTTTTTTGTGTTGGACTTATATGTGATTAATGAAGTGCTCAAATTATGACATGTTTACACCCTTGCCTGTGAATACCCTTCCCTACAACCCTACCCGCTTCCATTACCCGTCAATATATACCGGCACTAATGGTGCCAACAAAATGTTTACATGCATGCACTTAATGCACTTTTGTATCTCAAACAGGAACTACCATGGCATCTAACAGGCAGCCTGCAACGGATAGAATTAGTAGAATGAGAGAAATATTAAATGAGAGATGCAGATATTCGTATGAGTGCGGATTATCTATGTGCATTACGATGTTCTTTATGCTAATGTTTGGCCTGGTTACATATTGGTTTATAGCGTTCATTTCTATCGAGATGAACGAGGGGGGAGGGATTAACAGCACTGGGATCAACAGCACCACTGGGACCAATGTAACTGCAAGTGTCAATATGAGGGAAGGTGATTTTCTGGTATGGGATGGAACTAAACTTGTATGGGGTTATCACACCACACCATCCAATGCTGTCATATCAGAAAAGAAAGAGCCACAGGGTGGAATGCAAAACAACACAGTGTCCCCACCAGTGATGTATAGGTATAATGCTCGCAGTTTCAATGACCAAAACCCGTCTGCCATATCGTGGTTGTATGATACCCCCACCAGTCAACCTGCCCCCGCCTTAAAAAACAACCTGCAAGACAAACTCAGGGACGAAAAGGAAAAGATGCTAGCAGCACACGAAACCTTATATGATGAATGGGCCAGGGGGGGCGGGAATGAGAAAGGGGGGTCTATTTTTTCCCTCGCCCAGCATGCTGGGAAGTACATAAGGAACAAGAACAACAGACGGAGAAGGGAAACCGGGAGGAGGAAGTATGATGAGTACTATGGGCTAGGATTAGATAAAATGGAAGAACCACGACACCCCCACCAGACAAATAAGTGGTATGCAGATATGAGTGCCACCGCAAAACAAACAACAAATGAGAGCTGTTATGTCTGCTCCCTCATTCCTCATGCTTCAGGTACACCCAAAGTATTGCTACCCAACGAGTTGCCAATTATAGATGCCCAATGTCTCCTTCATCTCACGCTGTGCAGGATTAAGAAAACCTTCCAGGCACATGAAGTTATTTTTAAAATGCTGCAGAACGAGAAAACTTGCTACCCAAAAACGGCAGGGGTGGTATGTTTGGAGGAACCATTTTTTGTAATACAAGGGACACTTTTTTCAGACAACAAGTGGAAGGATGAAGAAGTAATGTGCAAAGCGGAAGCACTGAGAGGTGTGGCACCAGAGAAATTGCAGTGGATAGAAAAAACATGCACACCAGTATGGAAAGAACACATTTCAAAACTAACTTGGGTAACCGCCATTGAAAAACCTTTCAAACCACAGAACGAAATAGACTATGAACTGTGTTTTAAAGGAGAGGGGAAGACCTCCATGGGAACAAACAAGAACTGTATCAAGACCCTCACCATCCCAGATCTGAGAAAAGGGACAGCGGCCCTTATGGACACGTACTGGGTATGCGGCAACCAGGCATACCTACACCTCCCCCCGTCATGGAGTGGCAGCTGCTCAATGGCCACTCTGCACTCAGCCCTAATGGTAATACCAGAAAGCCACATTGACGGGAGCAAAAAGACACCGGAACGCCGGCAACAGAGTGCAGCCCAGCCAACTGCGGAGTCACAAATGTATGTCCTGTCTTCCGGAAACAAGGGAGAAGTGCTGATCCGTAACCGACGTGCATCGAACTACATATCAAAGGAATCATCAGAACTATTGGCTCAGATCCCAGATAAATATCGATTATTCAGCTCAGCAGAAACATTCTTTGCCTCACTCGTCTCAAGCGTCCAAACAAGAGCAAATGCAAAGTGGCTCCAGATAACACGCAAGGGAATTGATTCAGCTGGCCAACGACACTGAAGAAGGGTTCAACGTAATAAAAGTGGAACTAAGGGCTTTACGACTGATGACCATGCAAAACAGGTATGTCCTGGACCTGTTGACGGCAATGGATGGAGGTGTTTGCCGAAAAATAGGAAGTGCCTGCTGCACTTTCGTACCTTCCGAAGACGCAGAAAATGGCTCCCTGTCCCATGTGATCGAAGCAGTCCACAACCTAGGAGAAAAATGAAAATGGAAGGTGGAGCAGAAGACAGTACATGGTTCGATAACATCTTCTCCTGGGTCCCCTCATGGCTTGGAACAACTGTGAAATTTTTGATGCCAGCTGTGGTGTTCCTCCTTTTAATTTTTTGTCTGTGCCAGGTGGGTCTTCGAGTTTGTGCTAACGCAGTACCAAGTGGTGCAATGATGATGGTGACAATGGGCAACACCCGTGGGACAATGCAAAACATGCAGGAAGTACAGGTACAAACAGGAACAGACGACACACCAAGATATCAGCTAGTGCCTATCTATCACGACAAAGATATCATAGATAAAGCGTGGCACACCACCATTAGAGAGCCCCGTGTACTAGAATGGTACCAGGAGGTGTGGGTAGATTTGGCGGGAGATGGCGGATGTATATACTTGACTTGTACCCCAGATGAATATGCCAGGAGAGGGGAAAGCTTACGGGGGGTGTGCAGAGCATGGATGCCCATAAAAGGCACACCTGCATGGGACGAGGCAGTAATGGACGAGGGAGAATGTAGAAGGCTGGAGGACTTAAAGTATTCGTTACTTAAGTAACGAAAGGGGGGAAATGTAGGGGAGGAATGGTCCAAAAGACCCCCCCTTGCCTACACCTCCACCCCAGGTGAGGGCCATGGCTCAGCGGGCGTCCCCTCCTTACCACCAGGGCCCAGGTGGTGGATGGCTCACCTGCTGAAGACATTGCCCGCACGTATTAATTTTAGCTGGGCCTCAGAAACCATTTTGTCTACTAAAGATGGTGTGAGCTCAGCGCACTGTAGCGCGGCCCCCACCTTGGGAAAGTTTCAGTTCTCCCTGTCTCCACAGCACCATGGCAGATCCGCTGCGAGCCCGTTCCCACGAACAAGACGGACATGATCTAGCGTAATACACTAACATTGTAACAGTTCACCTTCCGCAGTGTATCACTGCTCCCAGAATGACCCGGTCAGCAAGGCCTGGGCGATGGGAAGATCTGTAGAATGGTCTTCTGATGAAAGCAGAAAGGTACCCAAATATGAATGTCAAAAACCACTTTGTCCTCTCCATACAACCACTTTTGCTAAAGAAACCTGCAAAATTGTGTAATTATCGTACATGATACCAGCCGTGAAGGACCCACACCCCTGCAGGGGTGTGCAAGTGATAAAAACATTCCGGGGGAATATTCTTTATATGTATCATTGAAAGCCGTACACCCCGCGGTCCCGCGCCATAACTGAACTAATGCTGCTAGGGTACACAAGAAAACAAATGTAACCATACAGAGGGCACATGTGAAGAGTGTGCGAGAATGCACTCGTCACGCGTGTATGTCTAAGCCCCTTATGTACCACCACCGTCACGTACAGTGGCGGGTTACTTTCTATGTACTCCACCAACCCTGCTACTACCTCACTTACTGCAAATGTATATGTATATAACTAAATACTGTAGTTGTTAAAACATAATGTACGAATAAGGTGCCCAGACTGAATATAATCGAGACACATTCAGCAAAGTTGAAATGCATGTTTTAAAGTGATTTGAATAAGCAGTATAGAGCGTTCAAATGTTTGTGATGTTTTTACCTAAAGTCGGCAACACACGAGGGAGATACCTTTGTGAATATGTGCAACGCCATTCCCCCTCCCACCCTGCCAAGACTGCCAAACATGAGAGCAGAGGCCCGCGCCGCGCTGCTCCACCTCCCCCAACTAGACTGGAGCCGCTTCAAAGATGTGTAGCCCCCTCTGCAGCACCCAAGGCCACGGGCCGCCACCTGCATTATTTACAGCACAGCAGTAAACCCCTGCCTGAACCCACGCTTCCAAAGGCGCCCCCCGTAAACCCCACAACCCACCAAATCATCTTAGACTTATGGCCCTGTGCAATCAGGACACCCAACACTTTGACAACACACAGCGGCACATCCATAACAACTTCTAACAAGGCACAAAGACCTGTACCACCCGTCCCAGGCCCTGAAGCTTAGCCCCTCGACCTATGGCCCTGGTCAACAGGACACTGGTAACCATGCCCTGACGTATTACCACCAGACCCCTCACAAGGTGCATTCCTCCTGTGTTGCATTAACCTGTAGAATAACCTATTGGAAGATTTACTAAAGAAGATAATATTGCAATGACTGAATGACTGCGGTGTGCATGGCCTAGGGCAAATAAGTCAGGAAAAGACATTCATCTCTGACACTGGCCGCGAGGGCACAACAACACCGCCCGGATGAACTCTGCCAACCTGCCAGGCCCAGCCCAACCCACGAGGCTGACCAGTGACGTTCTCCAGCCACGGCCAACCACATCGCAGCAGCACCTATAGTTAGTCGTCGCCACCCAATCCCATTGAACTTGTGCCCCCTATAGTGTGTAGGTTCTTATGACGTTTTTTGTAAATATATACGCCTGTCTTTGCGATTGTCAGACAGAGCGCTCTCGGAGTTTGCAGAGTTCTTTGCATGCCCTATTCTGATTGATAAACTCCCATTTAAGCTCACCCGCACTCTGTCTTGGCTTTATTCCCGATTTGGGAGAGTCCTTTATTGTCTCTCATTGCAGGGAGGATCGTGCTGGTTGGGGACGCTTGCCTTCACGAAAGTGATTCACAGAGGCAATACTGCCACATAATGTTAGACTTTTATACAGAAGGAAATTAACAGAAAATGTCATGCAGTTACCCTAGGGTGTTATTACAGGGTCCAACTTATTCCCAGAGGCTTAAGAATCCCACTCAAGCCCACGATCTATAAAAAAAAGTAAAGAGCGTGTTAAAAAAAATTGAATTTATTTTAGACAAATGTTCGCTTGAGCTAATTTTACTAACAATTCAAGAACCATCTAAACAGCTGGAGATTCTTGGAAGAGATATTCAAATCACACAGATTGGACTAATTGACTACTTAAATCGATCTGGTGTTCCAGAGTGCAACTTCAAAGGTATTGTAAGTATTGGAGATTTTTGGGTAGATGAGGTTGTGGCGTCGGAATGAGGTGTTTGGGAGCAGGGTGTAGTGTGTGCTGGGGGTGGATGGGAGGTTGAGAGAAGAGATGGCCATGAAGATAAGACAGAGAATTTTAAGGGGGGGAGAGGGCAGGGGGAAGAGGGAAGGGAAGTACCTTCCCTCTGTAGAGTAGCGTGTTGCAGTACATTCACAATACAATGCCCTTTGCTGGGTATGGGTCTGTAGCGTGGCATATGGTCTGCAAGGATGTTTTAGAGCTCTTCTGCCCAACAGGAGTGCGCCTCTTGTTGCCCGCAGCAGATGTGGCAAATGCTGTGCATGAAATTACCCTACGTAATTGTTGGAAGGGCGGTAGACTGCCCACTGCTCCCTTATGCTTTCATTTCAGTTGTTGTCACATGCAGTACAAACACTTCATGCTATGCCATTAGTCTTAGTAGTAGCATTCACGGAGATGCATACATTCTGGAATACAAGAATGTTTACGACAACGCGAAACACAGCTTCATTAAGTGGAGCAGGAAGCCACTTTTTCTGTGTGACCCATGCAGCTACAGTACTTTTCTAACCACCACTAACATTGTTTGCGCTTTGCACATTCTTCTGTTTGCTTACTTGCCTTTACATGCACTAGTATGTGCGTGACAAAGCCGCACCAGCTTTGCCATTTTGCAGACGCACTACAATCTGTCCCACCTGCAGTTAAATGTTTTGCTCAACTGTACGACATGCAGGTGACCTCTTCACACTTTCCGTCACACTGTTCAGGGCAGACACGATGTGTCTGTTTCACGCGTCATGGAAAGGCAAGCAGCATATCCATCAAATTAATGCAACATTTAACATGCCCACGTTCCACTGCAGGTTGCTGTTCCTTGTTTACCAGTGGGCATCATACAGTCAGGCGTGCTTCAGCCACACATTGGTAGGTTTGCAGAGCCACCCACATAGTCGGCAGGAGTACTTGAAATGTGGTAGCCTACCATATGAATCTGTGGGGCTGGCGACAGGTGCGGTGTTACCAGCACACAGTGGATGACCTATGCATGGGTATAGGTATGGAACGGATACACGTGCACTTCCACAATTATTTAAAAGTGCATTAGAAGATGCGGACATGCGGCCACTAATGGAGTCCTACGGATACTTGCAGTGTGATTGCACATACGCCAACCAGGTGCAGTCTCCCTAGGAAACGACCATATTGCTCATCTGTAGTCATCTCGGCCAGTACTGTGCGGCACAGATTCACCATGCAATGTTCACACAAAAAGAGAAACTACTCAAACACTCACCAACATTTACCATGTAAATCTAAAATTGCTAAGATACACCAACATTATTCAGAAAAGGAAGGGGTAGCGCAAATGGATACATACACCAGACAATTCGGCCTTTTTACACGTTTATCATGAGGGCAGCCAAGGAATCAGTAACAAACCGTTGTCAACGGGACATTATGGTCCTGTTGTAGTACCAAACAGCTATCATCTTTACAAAAAACACTATGCTAAAGCAACGTTATGGATACAGTACCCTACTAAAAACCTATGAAATTCACTAACAAAAACATTGTTAAAGGGACGTTATTGTTAAGTTGCACTAGTAAAAACCTATGCAATTCAATTGACAAACTTTGTTACAGGGACTTTATGGTTACAGGTAAAACTGAAAAAACCCAGAAATTTGCCAGTTATGGTAAGCTAAGCAACCATAATTTGTGCTCTTACTGTGCACTGCAAGGACTAACACCCATGACATCAAATATGATATTGCAAATGTCATTGATGACATGACTGATGACATCAAATGTGTACTTAGTTTTCATGAAAAGCCTCCACAAGAGATTGGCATTGTAATGTTGGCAGAATACTATCAGAGATGATTGGAAGAACTATTATGAGATAAACAGTTCATTAACCAATGAATTTCTATAAATACCATTGTATTACAGAGTTCTTTCCAGTACATGACCCAACTCATGTAGAAACGTAGCCACTGCCTGCAGCATGCATCATACAGGTGCACTATTCAAAATCTTCCCATGTTGGATAGTGAAATGATGAATGCTTTCATTTCAAAGTTTTGTGTACTATGCAATATGTAATAAGTAGCTATGAAAACCTCACTAACTACATAATGGTATTACTCCATACAAAACATAACGAAACAACAATGCACACAAATATGAACATATTCAAGGAAAGTACAGTTAGCAAAACAGTGGCAGTAGTAACAGAAAATGTTCATACCCTAACTGATTATCTTCATGCACAGAAATGATTGGTGGGTTTCAGGCTTCCTTCTTCCCCTATGCTTATGTATTATATCATGTGCATGAACCCTAAGGAAAGTAGTGTAAGACCATATGAGAAGAGTAAGGTCAACAAATACAGTACCTTTTCAATTTCTATTTCCTGACTCCCAGTGAAGAAAAGCACCCAGTTTACATATGTCAATGAACAAAAAAAGAGGGAGCCACACATGTGATGTCAACAGTCATGTCATCAATGACATTTGTGATGCCATCTTTGATGTCATGGGTGTTAGTCCTTTCAGTGCACAGTGGTAGCGCAAGTTATGGTTGCTTAGCTTAGCATAACTGGCGAATTTCGGGTTTTTTTCAGTTTTACCTGTAACCATACCGTCCCTGAAAGAACGTTTGCCAATTGAATTGCATAGGATTTTACTAGTGCAACTTAACCATAACATCCCTTTAACAATGTTTTTGTTATTGATATATATATATATATTGACAAACGCATTCTTAGACATATAAATTATGTCTAAAAACTATGGCATATTGCTGAAATTGAAAAATACATGATTGGTTTGTGAAAATAATGCATTTTTTTATATCACATACTGTGTGTCTATTATGCGCTTACAAATTATGAAAGTAATTCATGTGGCACATATTAGAGGACAAAGTTAGAACTCCTCCATGAGTAATCACATACTGTTGAATCGTTCCAATATGGCTGCCTTACAAAACATGATGAACGAACAGTCCATAGCAGGAGGACACTCTCTATGTGAAATCAGAGAGTCAGCCTGGGGATAAATTGCAGTCCATTCTCTGTGTTGTTGGTAAACCCACGTGATCAAGCGGTCTGTGCACCGCGAAACGCGTCGTTCTTTGTTTTCCTTCCTGATGTACTCACACCAATAAAGAAAATGTGTTGCCAGGAGTGCTGAGGAGTTTCTTTCCACTTTCTTTTGCTGCAAGGATACTGGTTCTTGATTGCAGCTGCTCTCTGGAGTGCATTCCACCTGCTGTCTTTTTTAAAAGGCATTCTTCTCATATTATCGCGCCGAAGGCTCAACGGCGCTGGAATCTGCACCCGCCCATCTCATAGAAGCGCACAACTCCGTCCATTTGATCCGTATTTGGAGCTGTTTTGAGTGCTCCGGTCTGTCCACAGTAACCACGCATCGTGAGGACACAGAGAGGAGGAGCGGGCCGGATACCTGCTGTATTGCGGATGACGAGTTCGGCGCGTCGGAGGACACGTGGAGCCCGCATCAGTTGCAGCAGGTCTGTTAACGTTCCATTCTTTTCTGTTTCTTCTATCTATTTTAGTCTCGTATGGTCCGTGGACAGTCCGTTAAAGTAATTACAGCATTTCCACACTGTGGCTTGCTGTTGGCCTGAGAGCGAACATTTGTTCAAGCTATAAAGTGGTCAAACACCTCAACAACAATACATTGTATTGATTATGGCAACACAACAGGAAAGAGAAAACATTCGAAAAATACAAGCTGCGTCACTTTTTTGTGAAAAGCAACCCATACCCAATAAAGATGCACCCAAGGAGCAGATGTCAGAGACACAGTCTAGTAATGAGGTAAAACTTCTAAGAGAACTGGAGAAGCTACGTAAAAGAGAGATCAGTAAATGGTGGGAAGAATTCTCTCTACAAAATTACATTGATGTAGGACGTATTCCAAGAGGTTTACGTATCCTTACCACACCCTCGTTCGAAGATCAAGACCCTGCTATGTTACAAGAATGGGGAGAGTCCAGTAACGCTTGCTCAGTTAACTTCCTTAACATCTTGATCAAATATGCCAGAATGGACAGACACAAAATACTGGATAAAATAAAAGAAGTCACAGAACAATTGCAGAGTCAAGAGGAAAGTGAAGAGGGGAAAAATCTACGCATCAACATGGAAAAAGGATACAAAATGTTTGAGGACGATATCAAATTACGTAAGCAAAGGAAATTCATACGTGATAGAAATGATTACGAACAAGGAAGAGTATTGACCTTTGCCAAACGCTTTGACACATTAAGGAAAAAACTTCCTCTAAAAGCCCCAATGTCTACAAACACCAGTTCGATAGAACCATCATCCTCAGATATCGATACTACTGAGAGTGAGAGTGAACAACCTTTGAGAAAATTAAATTTTTTAGAGGAAATGAAACTGTTGGGTATGGATGGCAGACTAAACAGTGGCAAAAAAACAAGAGGCAGAGGCCGAGGCAAGACTTCGAATCAAAGAGGAAGAAAAAGACAAGGAGGGGAAGACGCGGGATCTTTAACAAACATGGAAAAACCGGAGCGCTTAACACGCTCTGGAACAAAGAAATGAACTCATCCATGACAGAACTACCCGATATGTCCATAATTAACCTCTCCTCCCATGAGCTGACCGCGGCTGAAAATCAAGTCTTAAGACTGGGACTAAACTTTTGTCCTACCTCTGTCTACGATTATGCTGAAACCCGCATAGATTTTGATAAATTTATGCGGAAAATTAGACTTAAAAAATTCTTTGCCATGTTTCCGCCAAAACCTAAGACCAAAGTCTGTCACCCAGGACGTACTGATGTTTCCATACAGGACACTCTTACCCTGCGCATCCTTGAAGATTTGGAATTTGAAAACACAGATTTGATGACTAACACAGATTCGGAACTTACTAATGCAGACACAAGTTGGCCAGGCAAAACAGCGCTCAAAATAAAATCTAAATTTAACCCCATGTTCAATCCGGGAGGCCATGTTGAGGCATTTCAGGACCTGGTCATTAATGACCTTAAAAAAATTCGGAAGTCACGACAACCTGTGAGAACAAACTTGACCCCAGCCCAACAACGCACACTTAAACAACTTGGGGCTATGAAAGAGTATATCATCAAACCATCAGATAAGGGGACTAATATAGTCATGATGAACCGGACTGATTACATCAAGGAAGCTCATAGGCAACTAACAGACAAAAACTGTTACTCAAAATTACAAGCTGACCCTTCTGAAACCATGAGAGTGCTACTATCAGACCTTTTACAGACTTGGAAGGAGAGAGACCTGCTAGACGAAGACATGTGTACATATTTACAACCGAAATTTCCCACTATTCCAACGATTTATTTTCTGCCCAAAGTACACAAAAGCTTGACAAGACCTCCAGGCAGACCTATTGTCACACTATGCGGGGCACTGTTGGAAAACCTATCGCGGTTTGTGGATGAAACACTGATTACTTTTGTTACCACCTTGCCCTCCTACTTAAGGGACACTAAGGATTTTTTGAGCAGAATAGAGGGTATCCCATGGGAAACCTCCTACTTGTTAACAACTCTAGATGTGGTCTCTCTCTACACTTCAATTCGACACGAAGATGGTCTCAAAGCTTGCGAGCATTTTTTGTACACCAGGTCTATGAACTATATGCAACATGGCACCATGATATTGGAGATGATCAGATTTTGCTTAACCAATAATTGTTTTTTGTTTAACAAGGAGTATTTTATCCAACTTCAAGGCACTGCCATGGGCACCACGTTTGCTCCCTCATATGCTAATCTAACCATGGGGTGGTGGGAGAAGTTTGTTGTCTGGCATTCAGGCAACACTTTATACACAGACAAAATAATCTTATGGCTGCGATATATTGATGATCTGTTTGTGATCTGGGATGGCAATGATCAAGAATGGCTAGACTTTGTGAGGATGCTAAACATTAATAATTTAAACCTCCAATTTACTGAGAACCATAGCAAGACGGAGGTAGTTTTCTTGGATATTGCAATTAAAGTAGTTAATGGAGAACTCACTAGCAGCCTACACAGAAAACCAACCAGCTCAAACATACCACTACACGCAAAGAGTAGCCATCCCACAGCCCTAAAATGGAGCATTCCGTATGGCGAATTTATACGTATACGTAGAAATTGCTCAAACATCAATACCTTTGACAGTGAATGCGCCTGGATGGCCCAGAGATTTAAAAATCGAGGCTACCCAATCAAAATATTGGAAAGAGCATTCTTAAAAGTTAGAGACATGGATCGCTCCCTCTTACTGACTTCGAATTCTGTGCAAACGAAAAATACAGAGAACACAGATACACGTTTAATTTTGACCTTTGGTAACGGGGCGCGTAAAATTCGCCAAGTATTACAAAAGCACTGGCATGTTCTAATATTAGATGAACACTTGGGCGAGATTCTGACACCCAAAGTCAACATTACATTTCGTAGATCACCCTCAATGAAAGATACCCTGGTGCCTAGTTTTATGAGCCCTCTGATTAATCAAACAGGAGCCATTTGGATGAACATCAAGAGACCGGGCTTCCAAAAATGTTCCAAATGTAAAGCATGCACCTACGCAGTCAATACTAGCTGTTACGTACATCCTATTCTAGGGAAGAACATTAAGATTGTGTCCAGAATAACTTGTGAAACCGAATACGTGGTATATGTGTTGAATTGCCCATGTAACAAATGGTATGTTGGTAGCACCAAAGGACAACTCAAATTAAGGGTACTACAACATATCAGGGCAATAAAGCATGCCGATCCAACTTACCCTATGGCTCTACATTTTAAGCATCAACATGGGGGCCAACTAGAGGGTTTTACTTTTTTCGGCATACACACAATCACTAAACCACTCAGGGGAGGTAATCGCGAGTTAGCATTACGACAGCTGGAAACCAGGTGCATTTTGGATCTAGAGACTAAGAAACCCAGGGGTCACAATTTAGATGAGGAATTGTATACCTTCCTGGGAACATGAATCTTAAGTTTATAATGTCTCTAACCTGCTCTTATCATTCGGTACATGTCCCATAGTGGACTCCTGATGCTACTAGTAAAAATGGAACTATCATATGTTTATTTACGAAATATTGGGTTGGTACTTTGCTTTCATAACTGTGATGCAGTTTTTAAACATTGGTTTTTAATAGGTAACCACATAGGTTTTTATCTTTAGAGGTTGCTATAACACAGAGATTTTTTAACTTGACTGTACCTGTTTTGTGGCGTCATATCGATGATAATTCTATGCGGACTCTATAATAGAAGGGTTTTATCTATACTCTATTGCCGATACATTTTTACCTCTATAAAATCTTTGGTGCAAATATATAGATTTATATGAAAGAGACACATTCTTTACCTTTTATACGACCAATATGGTTCTCTTTTTAGTATTATAAATTTGGATGTTTTATGCACTATGCACTTTATGATCTAGCAATTGTTTGCACGCACTTTGCACTTTATAAAAAGGAAATTTTTGCGGAATGATGAACAGAGCAGACGTCCATGCACATACCTCAGAATGTGAAAAAATCTAAACTTACAGAGATTCGCTTCATTTGACATATATTGGATAATGTATCCATTTAGTAAAGCATAAAGCTGAGAGGCCTATATGAATAAGAGAGGTATGTACATGGACGGAGAGCACTATGCACTTTATTTTATTGCTGCTATGCATGTAATTTCGCTGCTGGAATGCTATTTTTGCACAGACATCCAAATGTTTCATACTTTGCAATTTTGCACATATCATATACCGTCTGTATGCACCTAGTCCGAGGTTTATTTGAGTACGCTAGATTCTACTTTGCATAGGTTACCATTGCTAATTTATGATCATGTAGCTAGGAGTCACATCTGACTAATTCCGCCTTTTTTGATGCATTGACAAACGCATTCTTAGACATATAAATTATGTCTAAAAACTATGGCATATTGCTGAAATTGAAAAATACATGATTGGTTTGTGAAAATAATGCATTTTTTTATATCACATACTGTGTGTCTATTATGCGCTTACAAATTATGAAAGTAATTCATGTGGCACATATTAGAGGACAAAGTTAGAACTCCTCCATGAGTAATCACATACTGTTGAATCGTTCCAATATGGCTGCCTTACAAAACATGATGAACGAACAGTCCATAGCAGGAGGACACTCTCTATGTGAAATCAGAGAGTCAGCCTGGGGATAAATTGCAGTCCATTCTCTGTGTTGTTGGTAAACCCACGTGATCAAGCGGTCTGTGCACCGCGAAACGCGTCGTTCTTTGTTTTCCTTCCTGATGTACTCACACCAATAAAGAAAATGTGTTGCCAGGAGTGCTGAGGAGTTTCTTTCCACTTTCTTTTGCTGCAAGGATACTGGTTCTTGATTGCAGCTGCTCTCTGGAGTGCATTCCACCTGCTGTCTTTTTTAAAAGGCATTCTTCTCATATATATATATATATATATATATATATATTCAGGGAATAATCTTCAGTTGCAGGGACGATAAGGTGAGAACTTAACACAACAAAACCCCTGAAATTCAGCTAAAGCAATCTTAACTTTGCGCCCCCTGTTGCACATTTTATGACCAAAAGGATGACAGGTGACATCACTGGTGGCATCGCTGATAACATCTTCTATGAAATCACTGATGACATCACTGATGGCATCACTGATATCATCATTGGTGTCATCACTAATAAACTCATATATGACATCATTGATTATTTAACTAAGAGCATCAGACATAAGAACAATCTGGGTATTTGCACATATTTAGACCACCCTTACATTTCTACATATGTGATATTAGCAATTTACAATAATTCATAACAATGAGTACATTGTTTAAAACAGTCAACAGCTACACATACATCATATCACTACGTGTGAAGCTTTCCTTTGTAGTACTTTGGTAAAAGATGATATCTGAATACTAAATATGTAATATTTTACAAATATGTTTACTTTCTTTTAGTAGCAATGAAGTAAAAAGTGCAGTGCTTGGAATGTTCCTGTTTGTGCTAAATATATGTAAGAAATGTTCACTATAATATAATATGTATATACAGTTACAAAAAAATGAGTAGGAAAAATTAGAGACATATATTTTGAACCCTAATTATTTACAAATTAACAAGGGGGTCCTGGGAGTCCTCTGTCAGACATTAGTCCTAGTTACGAGAGTCTTACCCACATTCTTTAGCTCACAGAGGAGAAATATCCAAACATATCAGTCTTTGTCCTGCCCTGGGGCAGTACAGCACCGAAATGCTAGGCAATTTTCCTCTGAACAAAAGTACCAACAGCAACCCCAGACACGTGCTTCGGTCTGGTTGGACTTCTTCAGTAGGATGGAGCTCCGCCTCTCTAGGAATAGTGAGCAAAGGGTCCACGTCTGGATTCCCCTAGTAACCTATGTGACCTAAAGTTACTTAAATTATGCAAATTAACAATGGGGGTCCTGGGAGCCCTCTGCCAGACATTAATCCTGGTTACGAGAGCCTTACCCAGATTCTTTAGCTCACTATGTTTCACAGAGGAGAAATATCCAAAACATATCAGTCTTTGTCCTGCCCTGGGGCAGCCCAGCACCGAAATGCTAGGCAATTTTCCTCTGACAAAGAGTACCAACAGCAACCCCAGACACGTGTTTCGGTCTGGTTGGACCTCATCAGTAGGGTGGAGCTGTGCCTCTCTAAGAATAGTGAGCAAGAAACTCCCAGAACCCCCCTTGTTTTTCCATATTAAATAGCTTTGGGTTTTCATCCTAAGTTACTAGGGTAATCCAGATGTGGAACCCTTGCTCACTGATCTTAGAGAGGCACAGCTCCACCTCACTGACGAGGCCCAACCAGGCCAAAACACGTGTCTGGGGTTGCTGTTGTTACTCTTGTTCAGAAGAAAATTGCCAGGCATTTTGGTGCTGGACTACCCTTGGGCAGGACAAAGGCTGATATGTGGTGGACATTTCTCTTCTGTGAAAGGATAGTTGAGACTCTAACCCGGGGTATAGGCCGGTAGTAGAGAAACTCCCAGAACCCCCCTTGTTTTTCCCTAATTATTTACTACATTGTTAAATAAATATGTAAATACACAATTGTTTTATTGTAAGAAAAGGTTGTACACTATCCTTTTCTAAAAGACATGACCAGTGTTTTAAAACAAGGAGCAACTATGTATTAGGATATATTTTAAGATTTCCAAAACTATCAGACCACAAGCCATAGCCGAAGGCCATGGCCAGTCGGCACAGCCTTCATCTGTGCCCAATGTATATTTTATAACACTACCAGACCTTTGGTTACACCATAGTTTTTTTTGCACCACTGTCCATGACTTTTGGCCATGGTCAGTGGCCACGGCCTTCGTCCGTGCCTACAGTATATTTTAGAGCACTATTAGACCTCTAGCCATGACCGTCGGCAATGGCGAGTAGGCACGGCCTTCGTCCGTGGCCAATTAAATTTTCCAACACTACCAGACCTTTTGTAACATTGTTTATTTCTGCACTACTGGCCATGGACTTATGCCATGGCCAGTGGCCACAGCCTTCGGCCATGCCGACTGCTTTTTTAAAAACATTAATACGCCACTAGTATTTTAGAACACTACCAAACCACTAGCCAGGGCCTTTGACAATGCCCACTGTCAATTTAGAACACTACCAGACCACTAGCCATGACCTTTGTATTTTTCTAAACCACTAACAGGCCTTTGGCCATGCCCACTGTATGCAGCCCACTTTGGCCATGGCCAGTGGGCACAGCCTTTGGCCATGCACACTGCATATTTGAAAACACTTCTAGCCCACTGGCCATGGCCTTCAGCAATCGCCTTTTCATGCCCACTGGTCCATGCCCACTCTTAAAATACTAATGAGACACTGGCCATGGCCTTTAGCCATGGACAGTTTTGTTTCCCCTTGTCCTCACTGTATATGTCCCAATGACACATTTCATTTTTTGTATAACTTTTCTCCCATAGCCGCAGGTATACCCCAGGTTATTCCCCAGGTTGTATCCACGGTCATCAGGAAAAACAGTGAAACAAAATGCTTCCCTTGCCTCTCAGACCCCTCATGTGTGCGTGCACCCCCATTCCCCTGATGGCCTCCTCACCTCCCCTGCCCTCTACCATTCCATCCACAACACTTGTCATTTCTGTGATGCAGTTTCAGTTTGAATGGTGGGTAGCTGCGGTTATACCCAGGTTATACCGGAGGGTATGTGAAAAAAGTTTGAGCCTCATGTTGAAACCTTGGTCCTGAGCCCTCCCCTCCAACTCCCAAATTTCAAGTGGTTTCCTCTTGACCCCCCCACCTCTAGCCTGATGGCATTTGCATTCTTTTTTGACCTGTACATTACTTTTTCTGCATTTTATTTTCCGATATCCTGCGACACCCTGCAGTATAACCTGGGGTATTACTGCAGTTCTCACTTGCATCTAGAAACAAAGATGGCTGCTGTTTCATTTATAAACACCTGGATGCTCAATGTATCCAGGCAGATATATCTATTTATTTTGGATTTATGTGAAGGGGCACCCCCTTCTCTGTAAAATAATAAAAAAAGTATTGGGTGGAATAACCCCAAACCACAAAGGAATAGCCAGTCAACGCTTTGTGCCCAAGTTGTTTCCAACCTGGTCCACATTTGTTCAGCGGTTTTGGCTGTGTGATTGAGCAAAAATGGACCCTTTGTTGTCTATGGGAAAATGAATGAGTACTGCATTTTAAAGAATCTTTCCAAAACGTTCCAGTCTGGGGAGAGGACCAGGCGTATGAAATTGTCTGCAAGACTTTGGCCAAATCTGTCGCACGAGTCAAACGTTATGAGCAATTCATTTTTTCAATTTCCTATCTATCTCCGACTCACCTTAACGATAGGGCTGAAACCACCAACCTACAAATCAGTGAAAAACAGCTTGGTTAAGAGAGAGTTAAGGTGATCAGTTTGACTGCAACAAACCGCCTGAAAATCAGCAATCGCATTTCGAGCAAGTCCCCCTTAACTATGCAGCCCCCTGTTGAGCAGCATGACCCCACAGATGAAATCACAGATCACCAGATTGCTGGTGATATCACTAATGACATCATACCTGACATCAGCGACAATATCAATAATTACATCAAATGTGACAGTACTGATTAAAAAGTTTTATTTTTGCTGACCTCTTTTGATACATATTTTATTTTATTACATTTAGGAACACTACACTGATACAGAAGTATGATATGAGTATGTGTGGTGCATTCATTTATAGTACTTATCAAAGTGTAAACTTAAAAAAAAATATTCAACCGTATACAAATGATTTAAATTTCATGCATTAGTAATTACAATACTTTATTGCATGGAAAGCACCTGATTCCTTTAAATCTGTTTCAGGCATGTCACACATAATACAATAAATATAGGTACTAGTAAAAAATAATAGAAGTGGAAACATGTTTACTATGATATGATATGATATGATATGGCATTTATAACACGCCTGTACACAAGTGTTTCCTAATAGAAAATGTTATGAAAATGATCAATGGTCACATTTAAATTAGCAATTCTCCTAACTGTATGTTTTATCAAAAATAATCACATACAAAAGAAAGTACGTGCCCGTGTGCATTGTGATAATATATCATCTAAGAATTCCAAGTTTGGTTAATATGCAAACAAATCAGTTACTTATGCTACATAATTGTACACTGTGTGTTACATTTAAAAAAACAGCAGAATACATTGTACCGTGTAAGTATGAAATATTTACATATATGTTATGTTAAAAAACAGAGTTGTTATATTTCAAAATGTAATTAATCAAACCAGTGGCATCAGTGATACCATGCATGATGTAATTTGTGACTTCATCAGTGATGTCATGTATGATGTAATTAGTAATGTCACCAGTGATGACATCATTGTGGTCATATGCTGCGCAACAGAGGGCATATAGTTATGGTGGACTTGCTCAAAATGCGATTGCTGAAGAGGAGCCCAGATATGTCGCCTTTATGGACCTATCCTCATCTTTTGACTCTGTGAATAGGACAAAAGTATGGTAGGGCCTTCTCGAACAGGGGATACCGGAATGTTTGGTGAGAACTTCATAGATGTAATCGGGCCACACTGTAAGTAGGTTGACAGGGCGATCGTGCCACATGGTTTAAGGTTGATAGGGGTGCTCGGCAGGGGTGTGTTTTGTCACCCCTCATTTTGATTTTAAATTAATTCCCACTCTGGCTCATGCCAACGATGTGGCCCTCATTGCAAGAACCCAATGTTCACTTCAAAAACTGATTACAAGTTATGTGAACTTTATGGCTTCTTGGGACCTGAAAGTAAACAAGACAAAATCTGTGGTTGTCAGTTTATCAGCGAGCAGGCACCCCAAAAGCCTTTTAGCTACTCCAAAGGACCAAATAAAAAGATCCAAAAGAAAGAAGACTTTACTTACTTGTGGGTAACCTTTGATAAACATGTAAGAGTTCTTGCTCACCTAAATATTGCTGCCAGAAATATGGCCCAAAATACTGGTGCCCTTTGTAAGTTTGGTACATCATTTGGGCGACAGCCTGTGCTGATCATCATGGAAATGTATGCCGCACGCACAAAAACCACTGGTATTTTTGGTGCAGAGGTCTGGGGCTTTGAAGACACGCATACTTTACAAATGGTGGAAAATCAATTGTGTTCCACAATACTATGGGCCTCATTACAACCTTGGTGCTAAGTGCACCAACTTTACCACCATGGTGTAAACTCTGTTTACACCATGGTGGATGGCGGATTTACCGCCCCATTCCAAGGTGAGTGGGGCGGTAAATCCCCATTTCCCATTTTCCCTTCCCCATTCCCATTTTTGCCCCATAGGGCATAATGGGAGTGGGGAAGGCGCTAATTACGCCGCCGTAAATTACGGCGGCGTAATTAGCACCATGGCAGGTTAGCGCCATGGATTTTAACGCCTGCTAAAAGCAGGCGTTAAAATCAGAATCAGGCGTTAAGGGTTAACGGTGGCGTTAACCCTTAACGCCTGAGTTGTAATGAGGCCCTATGTCTGCAAAAAGGCCCCCCAAATTGCCTTTGGCCATGGCCACTTGCCCTGTTGCACCAATAGCTTTCTTTGAGGCCCACTAGCAATGGCCTTCAGACATGGCCATTGTCCTCGGACCTCGGCTGTGGCCACTGTACAAGTTGCACCAATAGGTTTCTCTGGGGCCAACTAACCATGGTTTTTGACCATGGCCAGTGGCACAGAATTTGCCATTGACAGTGTCCATGGCCTTTGGCTGTGGACACTGTACATGTTGCACCACTAGAATTCTTTGGAGCCCACTAGCCATGGACTTGGGCCGTGGACACTATAAATGTTACACCAAAAGGTTTCTTCTGGGCCCAGTAGCCATGGCCTTTGGCAATGGTCACTGTACATGTTGCACCATTAGGTTACTTCACAACCCACTAGCCATGGTCTTTGGTCATGGCCAGTGGCCACAGCCTTCGGCCATGACCACTGTACATGTTGCACCAATAGGCTTTATCGGGGCCCACTAGCTGTGTCCTCTGTACGTGTTGCACTGATATGTTTCTTTGGGGCCCACTAGCCATGACCTTTGGCCTAGGAGATGGGATCACTGCAGGTGAAAAATTTGTTTTTTTACTCTCTCCTCATACCCACGGGATTCCCCCAATATTCCCCCGATAATGACAATGAACTACACATACAGGAGCATTGAACTACCCATTACCGCAGGATTCTCTGGTATTCCCCCAGTATTCCCTGATAAAGCTTGAAAATCCCAAACTCTTCACTGCCCCCTCCTCTTTCTATGGCCCACTACTCAATTGCTTTTTCCTCCATGGCCCCCTCCTGGCCATTACCCCCTATGAATGTTTTGTTCATGTGGTACATTTCTACTCCGATGTGGACTTGATTGAAATACGAATGCTGAATTTCAATGGTTTTGTTGCGTTAAATCTGATTACCTTAACTCTCTCTTAACAAATGGGTTTGCACTGATTTTCAATGGTTTTGCTATATCCTAGTTTCCTCAGGCCCTTATTCCGATGATAATTTCACAGTAAACATTTCCAATAACAGAAATTCCTGGGGTACAGTGGTGGTTCTCCGATTCCCACGATAATGGGAAAAATTGCTAAGAATGAAAGAGTTTTCCACAACTTCCCAGCCACTCAAAATGTGTCCCAATTCTTTTTCCTGGTCCCCTCACGCCACTCAATTTCTTTTTCCCTCCCTAACCCTCTTGCATTGCCCCTATCACTCATGGCTTCGTGTGACGCAAATTTCTTTCTGAGTGCATCTTACGGCATTGCTGCTGTAATAATGTTTTTTTTTTATTGTTGTATATGTTTTTAAACAATTTTCAACTATTTGCAAAGAAAATTATTTGTTTGTTTGTTTGTTTATTTTATTTGTATAGCAGATGACAGTAGAGGTCTACAGGCTCTGATCAGCTTGCCCGTGTAGGCAGTGGCTGAGGCAGTCATATTTATATGTTTGGTGAGGTTATTGTTGGCATCAAGGTAGAAACCAAGGGTTTTTACACTTTTGGCAATTGGTATGTTGTTGCCATCAATGAGGATGCTGCTGTAAATAGGACTGAGTTTCAGCAAGTTATTAGGTGAGCCGACAATGAATAACTCGGTCTTGTCATCATTCAGGCAGAGGCCATGTGTGGCGATCCATGGCGGAATGATGATGAAGACTTTGTTGATCTGGCCGACATCAGAGTCGTAGGTGCCTGATAATGTAGGGAGTATCTGGGTGTCATCTGAATAGTTAATGTAGGTGACACGCAGATGGTCCAGTTTGTCGAATAGGGGCTTTGTAAAGATATTATACATCATATATATTATATGCGAGACACAGGAGCCTTGTGGGACACCGCAGGTGATGGGGATCAGGTCTGCCGCAGCTATGGGTGAGAAAACACACATAGTTCAGTTTGCGAGGAAGGATTGGATCCACATGACAGCGGAGTTGGAGAAGTGTGCTGCCGATGACAAGTGGTCACATAGGATTTTATGGTCAACCAAGTCAAAGGCTGCCGAGAGGTCTAAAAGAAGTTGGATGGCGACTCTACCTTTATCTTTTAGTTCATCAATCTGACTTTTGAGGTCAACAAGGGCAGTTTCCGTTCTATGTTGGGGTCTAAAACCAGATTGCCGGATTCCTAATAGTTGGTTTGTCTCTAGATAGTCTTGAATTTGCAGGTAAGCAACTCTATTTAAAATTTTCAGTAAGAACGGGACAGTGGTGATTGGTCTATAATTAGTAGGTATGGACGGATATAATGTTTGTTTCTTGAGTAGTGTTAGGACCCACGATTGTTTCAAGTGGCTTGGGACTAAGTTGTTGGTGAATGAAGAGTTTATTAGTTTGGTAATGAAGGCGGATAGATCTCTAAATTGACATTCCAGTTTTCATTTAAAATTGAGACAATTTACTTTTTATTTTTATTTTTTTATTTTTATTGATACAGTTGATTAATCAACTTTTCAATACATTTATACAAATTCATAAAAGAACAAAAAGTTAATTGCTTTAAAATTAGAACTTAAAAATATAGACTTTTTATATTTTTTTACATTTGTTGCAGTTTGCATAAAAGAAAAAATATAAATCAGAGGAAAACCCACGAAAGACAAAAGACAATGGGAGCAAACTAAAACCATAAACAATTCTACATCACACTTATACAGTGTGATGTACTGATCTGTTTTGAATAGCCGCTAGCAGCTATCCCATAGCTTCTTAACATTATCAAAAATTCACAGGTTTCCCATCTTGTATCTTCAGCGCTATTAAATAATTAACAACTGCTATTCTTACTGTGTTTGATTGAGTATTGTAAACATAACACCAAAACTGTTCAATAGACAAAGAGCTATAAACTTCAAAGTGAGATTTGAAGTAGTCAATTCTTTTAACTAGCAGCTTCGCACATACAGCAATTAGATGTGACAAGGTTTCAGATGCTTTAGGGTCTTTACAAAACCGACAGAAGTCCTCTTCCAAAGGAATCAGTTTCCGTTTAGGCAGCACATTTTTGGTGTGCCATATATTCAGCCTGAATCTTAAAAACAGGTCTCTGAAGTTGGCTCCCGGGAACTTTACCACATAGGTTTCTGGTGTCCTTATTTTTTTTATAATGATGGTATGCACGTTTGCATGCTTGGTCTTTTGGCATTGGTCAGATGTATTAATCCAGCCCCATATCATAATTTTATTTTTCGCTCTGTCAGGATTTCTTAACAACAGATCTTCTGAGACTTCTGCGTTTTGCAAAAAGGCTTTGACCTTCTCCCACCATATAACCATTGTGCAATGAGTTGTCGTTTTCATGTAAGTGGACAATACATTTAGAATGGTATTCTCGTGCTGACTCATCATACATTTACGATAAAGACTACACAGTCTCCACTTGTACATAATATACAGAGAAGAAAGACCCATTTCATATCGTATCAGGCAAATGGGGACCGCTTTAGGTATATGCAACATATTTTTCCAAAAGGCACCTTCCAATCTAGACCAGGACATCTCATTTTTCCACGACCTAGTCGCTGCACCATATATTACTGTGTGAACAGCCTTTTGACAGTAGTAAATAAGTGTTGGGTTTAATGAAAATAGACCATATTTATGATTAAATATGGAGGCTTGTGAAGTGGCAGTTCTCATTTTAGTCCTTAGTTCATCATGATATGGAGCATCAGAAGACAAAACATTTATGTTTAATCCTAAATATTTATACTGTGCAACGTTTTCAAGGGGATGAGACAGTAACAACCAAGTTTGATGAGATGTCCTGATCTTGTTATTGGGTACAATGTTCATGACCTTGGTTTTTGCCACATTTATGATTAAGTTATTGTCATTAACATATTTCCCCAATTGGTCAAGCAACGCTAGCAGTCTCCTGGGAGTTTTAGCGAGTAACACCAGGTCATCAGCATAAAACAACCAGGGGACTGCAATAGGTCCCAGACGTGGTGCGTCAGATGTTACTTCCCTGAACTCATTCGTCACATCAGATATAAAGTATTTAAACAAGGTAGATGCCAATAGGCAACCTTGTTTTAAGCCCTTATCGGTGTTAATGGATCTTGATACTCTTTCATCCATTGATAATCTTACTTGAATCGAAGTATTAGAATGGAATTCGATTATCCAGTGTTGTAAATACACGGGGCAGGAGCTTTTTGACAGTTTACTAAATAATAACTGTCTTGATATCGAATCAAAGGCAGTCCCAAAGTCGATAAATGCCATAAAGACTGCTTGTTTTACTTGCAGCTCATGCTGTTTGATGGCATGCAACCCCTGAAGGTTTACTGCGGTACCTCGGCCTGCCACAAATCCTGTTTGGAAGGGATCATTGATGCTTGCTTCTTTGGTCCAATTATTGAAGTCTTTCAATACCAGTCGCGCAAAAATCTTCCCCGGGGCATCAAGTAAGGCGACTGGTCTATAATTGCGCGGATCCAGTCTATCCCCCTTCTTGTATATAGGGACTATAATCGACTTTTGCCAGGAGGGAGGAATTTTCTTGTTACGCATAACTTGTTCGAATATAGTTCGCAAAATAGAGGCCCATGCTTCTGGATTACTTTTCAGCATGGTATTTGACAGGCCATCAGGCCCAGGCGCCCTAGATGTACTGAGTTTTTTGATGTTTATCACTATATCAAGTTCATCAAATGTCAGCTGGCATTCTTGTTGACATTCACACCCGATTGTGGACTAGGCCAGTGAACTTCGGCATATAGTGATTCATAATATTGAATCCACACTTCCTCTGGCACCACATTGATCTGTGTTTGTCACCATAAATTGTTTTTATTAAGCCCCACACTAAGGCAGAGCTTTTGGAGGCTATAGAATACAACATGATTTGGGTATCTTTAATGATCATAGTTGCCTTACACTGTTTTATCCAATTATTATATCTATTTTAACATCTTGAGATCTCTTGTAATTTATCAGAGATATCCTGCTGCCGCAACACCCGTATATCCTTTTTTAGCTTAGCTTTCTGAAATCGAACCTCTTCATCATAGGCATGCAAATGCGACTGCTTTACCCCTGGCTTTGATTGCACTTTGTTTTTAAATAACTGTAAAATAGCAACATATTCTCCATCTATATAGCAAATGTTTGGTTCTAAGATGTCTTTAGGATATGATATAGCCAAGAGTAAATTATTAAGAGCAGATGCAGTCCATCTAAATCGATTACCTTTCGAAGAGATTGCTAGTGCATTATCATACCGTTGATGCCTATTTTTTGAAAACATCTTAGGCCATGCCCAGTTCAAGTGCAGAATATTATGATCACTCTGGATCTGATTTATGCTTTTAAATGAAGTAACCCTGGAGAACAACCCACTATCAACATATATATAGTCAATTGTGGATGCCAAGAGACCTTGTCGCCAAGTTGCCTGGGGTGGAGTATCATCTGGCACCGCACCATTGACCAGATTAAATCTTCTCTCTTTCATCAGGCTATTTCATTGCTTCACAGTCTCTTTCAACTTCCCGCATTTATCGTCCAAGCAGTTCATGTTCAAATCGCCAGCTATGGTGGTATGATTTAAGGCTGGAGTTTTAGCAATCAAATTTAGACAGATGTTTAAGTTTCTAAAAAAGCGGCTCTCCTGGATACTAAGATGGTTCCAATACAAATTCAAACATGCTATCATCCTGTCTTCAGAGATAATTCTCACCAACTGAATAAAACTGTTTGGGGATAGCCATAGTTCAATTCTCAGTCCACTTGAAAGTTTAACTGCTATTGTAAGTCCGGCCTTTGGTCTACCCCTAGTTTGGTTAATTGACGGCACCAAAGATACTTGATGGTTTTCCCAAGAAGGAGGTGAGTTAAGCCACACTTCTTGTAACATACTAATGTCATACTGAGCCAAGAGGGACACTGAGGACATTATTAGATGAACATGACCTCGAGTGTTCCAAGACGCTAAATGTATTGTCTGGCTAATTTCAGTGACATTCAGCTAACATCTGTTCATCCCATTCCCAACAACAGGACATTAAACAGATCTTAGCTGGTTGTCATTACCTGTACAACACATCACTGTTAAAGGACTTTTCATTCCTGTTGCAGCTTGTATCATTCTTTGGTGCAGATTAGGGTAACTATTCGTTACATACGGTACTTACTTTGGATTCAGAAGAAGAAAGCCTAGCTGATATATTTCAGCTTTCACTTGCCAGATTGCAAGTTTAACTAAGGCAGACAGCATCCAAATCTTCACCACTGATCGATCATGATCGTGGATGAATTCTATTTGTGCTATATCATCAGACTTAGTGCCCTGTAGATTTGGAATGTTGTTTAGTATATTCAGTACGAAGATCGATTCAGATCATATAAGCCAAATTCACCACCACGACACTATAAAATTAGACATACATGAGTTGAGTCGTTGCATTTTTTATGCCGATTCTTCGGATTGATCTTTGCTTCAGTTTCCTTAATCTGAGCTGTTGGAGTACCACTTGTAAGTAAGTGCCCTGCACTATAGTTCATATTATTCTGAAATAATTGTGAAACATATGTGTTGGGCTTGTTGATCCAATGTGTCTTGTTATTAAGAGCACTTTCATTGGTGGTGTTTAGTTTGGCAGTTGGTTGAAGTCGAGACATGAATAGGCCCATTGATTTTTGGATTTCCTCACGCCTACTTTCCAAGGTCATAAATGAGTGATCTTCAATCTGGTTAGTTGGATCCCTTCCTGAGCATTTGCTCGAGACCGCCTGCACGGAAGGGTATGGTCTTAACGTGGCGCATGGTTTCTCTATTTTCGCCACTTCCTCGACTAGATTATCTAGAGGGTCATACCTAAGGTCCATTTTCACTGGTATTATGGGCTCTGTTTGTGCCGGGTTTTTCGTTGGAGAAGCAGCCTTGCTTCGGAATATTGCAGTATATTTGCGCACAATGGCTGCACTCTTCTCCTGGGCTCTTTTGTCAGGCAGAGATAACAATTTGACAAATTGCCTGGAGTTTTTGCTCTTTTGCATTTTTGTTATTTTCTGATTTTTAGACTTTTTGAATGTGAGCTCAGTAGTGAGTTTTTTGTTTTTGGTTTTAGCACTGAAGATGTTATACATCGAATCGTTTGGTAAAGATGGAAGATTCACTGTCACTTGATTTGATGCAATATCTGCCAGACCCATCCCATCATGCTCCATTATCTCATTTTCACCACCCTTTTGAATTACACACCCTTGCCCTACATTATATTAATTCACACAATGTTTTTCCTTTCCTTTCATATCAGTCTTTTTTCATTTCCTCCTTCTGATGTGATATTTGTTTGTCAGGAGATTTCAAAGCTAAGTTTCTTGAACATGTCGGGCAAGTCATCTTGTCCTGCAGCACACTTAAATTAGAAGTCGTCAAGGACTTATTTACATATGTTTGTATCGCCTTACTTTCCAATACTTCTCTTAGTAGAAAGTTCTGGTCAGTTATCCATGAATCTAAAGTTTCATAAAGTTTAGGCAATGAAAATAACGCTGTGTTCATAGCTTGCAGCGTTATTTCAGTGGGCACCAACATATGTGGTATGAGTGAACTCGGTGGTGGAGAGTTCTTATGCTTTTGTTGTTATGGGGAAGGCTGTGTAAAAGAGATGGACAACACCGATGATTCCAGAGAGGAGTCAGGAAACATTACCAGTGATTGCGATAAATGTTCCCCGTCCAAAGGTTCACTTAATTGATTGGTTATTTCACAGCTAGCGGGGAGTGGAATGACAGTTACTGTTTGTGGTGTAACTTCTCGCATTTCTACATCATCACTCTCCGGGAGACTCGTGAGATCTGCAATATTTACAACTTGAATTTGTGCAGGTTCTGTATGTATCATAACATCAATTATTGATTTAGATTTTATAGGCAAAGCATAATCGCACAACAGGTCAGATTCAGTGAATGCTACTAGCAGTGAATCTAAAGGAGTACATAAATCAACTGGAAGAGGCCCAGTGTAATGTTGCCCGGCGCCGCTACAAGCGGCAGCACCATCACACGAGGAGATCTCAATATTTTATCGGTCTCATTCGGATTATCGGCCACCACTGAAGGCAGGCACTCAGAATAAAATTTGAGAATGTCGCTAGTGTGCGACATTGTCCTGCCACGAGTAAGAACTCATAGAGGTACGCCCTGCATGACCCGTTTAGGTGTAGTATGAAAGTCATTAGGGCGGTTAGCTAACGATTCAACAGGAGGCATACTAGTGCGCAGAGTATACAATTTGACCATCAATATTGTATTGTCAGTAATAATGTAACTATGCTTTTTCCTCAGTAAAAAATGGCCCAGATTGCATGCAGTAATTAGTATGGCTTACCCTCCAGATCCTCCAGCACGATCAGCACAATCAGCCCTTACGAAAACCCCTTGCTCGAAATGCATGCCCGCGAATGCGCGTGCGCTGGGCTGAAGTAAGGACTGCTGGGAAGGGGAGGAGGAGCCCACACAGTCACTAAAAAAAACCAAACAAGATAGAACAATGTTCAAGCAATTGTCTTAAGCGCTAAAGCGCTAAGTCCACATATATAGTAGCAGTTGTACTCCCAATCTTGAAATAGTACCGTGCTGCCTGAAGTAGCAAACAAAAGATCGCGGATCACAAGCAGGCAGGCAGAGATTCCTCAGCACAATCAGCCCTTACGAAAAGCCCTTGCTTGAAAGGCGCGCGCACGAATGCGCGTGCGCTGGGCTGAAGTGAGGATTGCTGGGAAGGGGAGGAGGAGCCCACACAGTCACATGCTGGCTGAAGTAGCAAACAAAAGATTGCAGATCACAGCAAGGCAGGCAGAGATTCCTCAGCACAATCAGCCCTTACGAAAAGCCCTTGCTCGAAATGCGCGCAAGACAATATACAAATAATTTGCAATGAACAGTATCAAAACCAAAAGAAAAAAGACCACTAAATACAGCAAGAAAGATTGCAAATAGAATAAATAAGTCAATCATTCAATGAAATCCACAAAAAATATCAGCTTGCATAGACAACCACTTCATTATATTGCTTCCTTTTGGATATCAGAACTTCATTCAAATTGTTCCTTAAGTTCCAATATATAAGAAGCCCACTACTGCAATGACACCCAAAGTTAGGCAGCCACCCTACAATACAACCATGAGATACACGCGATCTTCCCATGATAAACCCAAAAATGTCTACCCATAACAGGCTCCCCAACCAGTCAACAAATCCACAACTTCACATGGGGTCTACTTTCACACTCCTGACCTTTAGCCTGATGTGATTGCTATTGCTATTGCTATTTATATAGCACCTACACGGCCAGGCCATCTAAGCTCTGTCATTCAAATAATCAGTGTTCCCCTAGGAGTGAATACATAAACAGAAGCATTTTGAGTCTCTTTCTGAGTTTGAGTCATTATAAGAATCTGTAAGGTCATGCAGGAGTTCATTCGAAAGTTCGGTCCAAATCTGCGTAGCGCATTTCACACTTCGGCTGTTAAAAAAATATTTTTTTCTCTATGGAAAAATGAATGGGAGTAGTCTGAAACCTGCGTATTTATGTTTTCTCAATATATTTTTCATTAGTTATCACATTTTTACCAAAATGGTTTGTGGGGGCCTTTTTGTTTGGAAAATGTCATCCAAATCCATCCAACAGGTCAAAAAGTAATAGCCTTGGTGGTCCTCCCTGCTGCAAAGCAGCAAGACCGATATAAAGATTTTTGAGGAGCAAGGGCACCCCCTTCTCTGTTGAATATTTTACAAAATACTTTTCCCCAAACCAGTCAAGCAAATTACATAAGTGCTTTGTGCCCAATTTGTTTCTTATGTGGTCAAAATCTACCAAGTGCTTTTCATGCTATGACTTTTCAAAAACTGCACTTCTTCTGTATGGGAAAATGAATAAGCTGAAAACTCTGGTGTTTTGTTTTCTTAATGCCATTTTTATTGTGTATTTTTCCCATAAAATGTCCAGTTTGGGGGGGCCTTGACAAACTTTTGGTTATGAAAATGTCATCCAAATCCATCCAGCAAGTCAAATGTTATTAGCAATAGAATTTCGGGAAGAAAATTACTGCTTTTTCATTTCTGGAAAGCCACTCGCTTCTCTGCTGCAAAGCACCATGCAAGATATAGCTATACATTTGGGAGAAAGGGGTAGCCCCTTCCTTGTATTTAAAAAAAAACGAATTGACAGAATAACCTCAGACCAGTCCCGGAAATCGAGTCAATGCTTTGTGCCCAATTTGTTTCTTATTTGATCCAGTTCTGTCCAGCAATTTTTGCCCTCTGCTGCGCAGAAATGTGGATGTTTTCTCTATAGGGAAATGAATGGAAGTAGGCCGAAAACAGCATTTCTTTCCTTTCTGAACTACTTTATTCATTTTTCAGTTAATCTTTCCCAAACCGGGACAAACTTTTGGTTTCCAAAATGTCAGCCAAATGCGTCCTGCAGGCCAAAAGTTATTAGCGATTCAATTTTCAGTTTTTCTATGGAACTAGGTATACACCTTAACTATAGTGTGGTGACTGCTGTACTGTAATATTTTAAAAGAAGCCTAGAAGGCCTGTATTGTAATTTCCTGTGAGAAAGTTTCAAGTTGGGAGTGAAACACGTCAGGCTTTTAATTAAATATTTCACACTAAAATAATTTTAACTTTGTAGTGCTGTCGTGGCCGACTTTATAAAAGCAGATGTGGAGACGCTTTCCTTTTTCTATATACACAATAGAGCCATATTTCTGGCTCTCTTTTGTATAGTACTTTGATGGCTTGATTGTCGTCCCAAGATGGCTGCCTATCATGCACGTCTTGTTGCTATGCCCTGTTTGAAGTAAGGTGATTTGAGCTGTGTACAAAATAGCATGATGCCGGCAAGGTCCATATGCCGTGGACCTCTGGCCGGAGCATCCTACATGTATCATGCAAAATTAAATTGCTTCATATTTTCTTGTCATGCAAGAGGGCAGGCCTCTTCATGTGCTGCTGACTATTGCTTGCCCACTACCCTCGGCCATGATTCATGCACTGACCTACTCTATTTGTGCTTGTTACGGTCTGGGGACCAATGTGGTGTTTTGAGTGATATGTTTGACTCTCTTTTACAAAGTGAACCTTTGAGGTTAGTCCCACACATGGCTGTTAATGACTCTTAGTAATGAGATTTATTTTGGTACATTTTAAATATGAACTTGCAGGGCCACTTTGTGTCCTACTTTGCAGACTTCCCCAGTTTGGAGTGTCCGGTCAACCAGTGTTGGAAAGGTACCTGAGTAAACAAGATTGACAAATTGGCCTGTACTGAATGCAAATATGCTTGGTATTTACACTTTGGAGTAGGAATCATTTTTAAAATAAGTTATTTTTGTTCTT
Organism: Ambystoma mexicanum; assembly: GCF_040938575.1. Lineage (NCBI taxonomy): Eukaryota > Metazoa > Chordata > Amphibia > Caudata > Ambystomatidae > Ambystoma > Ambystoma mexicanum. The sequence continues at coordinate 599,338,471 of NC_090928.1, read as the reverse complement.
TTCTTCTATACATATTGTTCAATGTGGGCCATTGGTATAACTGTATAATTATTTTCATGACAGAGAAGTATGCCTTGGAATATTTCATCTCCAATTAACTCTCTCCATGAAGAAGACTGGTCCACTACAATCTTTGAGCCGTTGCCAGCCAAAACTCGAGTAGGCAATGCAAAAAAAGTTTGGTAATTCCCTTGAATATTACTTTTTGGATAGATTAGCACTGGTTCGCTTATATCTACCTGACTTTGGAGTAACTTGGACATATGTAAAAATCAATAGGTGTTGAGCTGGCACTTGTACTTGTACTTTTGGATAACTGTCATTTATTCTATGTTTTCTTGCTGGTGTGAGCACATTCGGTGGTGTTTTTGCTTTGGAGATGGCCACCTGAGGCGGTATTGATTTCACTTGTATGTCCATTTAGTGCTGCTGCCAATTTGATTTTTAGTTTTAATTTTGTGGAGGTATGTTGCATATTTTAATGTGTGGAATATAATATGTAACAAAATTAATTTAATTGTTCATTAAACACATTGTTTTTTCAAATGTGATTCTGACTGTTAGGCATGGACCCTTAGTAGAAAGTATATCTGCAAACTAGCAGTTCATGAGTGTTGTTTCTGTATATTCCCCACACTAAATATATTTCATACTAATATTAGTGAATCAAAGCCAAAAAACAATATGAACACACATTGAGAAAGCCAAAAGAGCAAGTGCTGAACATTTCTAATTGTACAGGCAACATCTGTGATGCAGTATGGGGAATGGAACCCACAAACGAAAGACGTTGCAACTTTGTATGGAATCATGATGAATTTAGAGCAACTGATTATTGCTGCAAATATGAAATGAGCTGTGAATTGATAAATGCAGATATGGTACGTTCCCTTGCTTTTAATAACAATGTTAAAGCAGTCAGTTAACAGTCCCCCCAAGAGCACCTCAGAACCAACTGACTTCAAGACCCTCATTCGTAAGTAAGCATTCTGTGCGGTGTTCCAAAGAGAACCCACAACCTTCAATCATTATGAGCCCAACAAGGTACTATTAACATACAGGATGTAACATACCTCCACACTTTAGTAGGCATACATTCTTTCCATGCCCTTTCATCTTCCATGACTACAGCATCCTTATACACCATTATCACTCTCTGTGGTCACCAATACCTGCTCATCCCCTTTGAGATTAATCCTCCCTTCCTCACCTGTACCAGCGCCCCCTGGCAGAACTCCTCCTTACACAAACTCTGGAGCGGATCATACATTTGATTAATTTCTTTACGCTTTATATACACTTCTGTACTCACTTTCTGCTCATTCCTCTTAATGAAACAGGCATGCCCTAACGATGGAAGACACACAGCACTGTGTGGCTTTATCCTCCCTAATACCTCAAAAGGCATTAAACTCGTGGTTGAATTATGTGCCAACCTATAAATACACACCATTTGCTCCACCACCACCTGGTAATTTTTCCAGTTCCATTTGACATTTTTACCACCAGCATCTGAGTGGGATTAAACATCTCACTGCTCTATTTGTCTTGGGATGATATGCCAATTTTTATGATGATCAACACCTACTCCCTCTAGAAAACTCTCCACCAAACGAGAGGTCAGTTGAACATGAATGTCTGTCAACATTTTCTTTGGAAACCCTTCTCTCTGGAAAACTCCCATAAAGGAATTTAACTATCTCCTTGGATTACCCTTTCATAAATTATCTTGACCTCCACCCATTTAGAGTATAAATCTATCAATACAAGCACATATTTCCTACTCCCCGCTCAACCTCAAGCAGATCCAGGATATCAGGCTAGGAACTCCCAGTGCAAACAGGGCAACCCCCGCAGTATTAATGGCTAACCTTTCTTCCTAAAGATCTTATCTTCCTCACAGCACTCTCCACACTCCTTTATCTTACCTTCTACATCAGCATCGATGTTGGGGCACTGATAGTTACATCTGAGTCTCCACTTTGTCTTTGACAGGCCCAGATGTCCTTCATGTCCAGCTTCCAGTATTTTCCTTTGCTCTCCCACTGGGGGCACCAGCGTCCCCCGTTTCTTGAGAATCCATACTCCATACTTAATTGTCCTCTGACCTTCCATAACTGTTTTGGATACTGTCCTTCAGCCTGCCTACGTCTCCCCTGTTCTACCTTGATGACCACCTTTTTGAGCTACTCTTCCACCCACATCACTTCCTTCCACTACTGCTTACTGACCACAATGCCACAGACCAGCAACACGTGTTCTCTAGCTTTCTTTTTAGTTCCCCCATCATCTTTCTGCTCTGTGTACCTTTCCCTAGACAGGTAATCAGCAACCACCTTTTCATTGCCATGTACATGTTCCACCGACAGCGTGTGCCCCTGCATAGAGGTAACCCATCTCATTATTATTTTAAATTTTGTTTTAATTGTGTTTATTGGTTAAATAAGACATTTTTTTACATTTACATATTTAGAAGAAAAACAGAATAAAACATTTGAAACAAGCAGAATAAAAGAAAACAAATAACACCGGATTATCTGATTATAATGTCCTAAAATAATTCTAAACATCGAAAAATACTGTTTAAAATATATTTATCCGAATTTCTTAGCAATCTCTTTCCACAAATATTATAAAGTAAAATTAATAACCGGATTTTCTCCCATAAATAATTGAGACCAAAATGGATCAGTGTGAATAGAATTCAAATCATGTACACGAGAATCATATGCCCTTACATACAGAGAGTTCAACTCAGTGCAGTTAGGTAATGAAAGTCTGGAGGTTTCAACTTCAATTTTACATAATCTGCACAGACATTTATTGTAAGGTATTTTTCCCAGGCACCAATATTTGCTAAAACAGGGACTTGATTAAATCTTAAAAGCATTATAAATCATCTTACCTTTGAATCTTGCAAGTTCTTAATATACATACAGGGGGTGTTCACAGGGAAGGATTGTCTAGAATATTCTTCGTAGTTGGATTTTTTAGACAGATGGGAACTTCTTTAATTTCTGTCCCAAATCGATGCTTTCCTTTTAATTTCTTCAAGAAAATCTCTAATATTGTTTCCCCACTCTTTTAGGGCATAATGGCTTTCAAATACACCCTCTTGATTTCGGAAATATGAATATAGAGATTTATTTTTGTCCTCCCTCATCAAGTTTTTAATGTAGAGATTACATCCAAATATCATTTTCCGTGTTGTTAATGCAATAATTCCTAGATCGCTGCAAATAGCTTCTACAGGTACTGACTGGACAAACCTAGTGCCATTCTCCACAATTTACCCTCTAAGATACTAAGCCAGGCTGTCTCTTTCGAGGTATAGACCTATAAACCATATTAAATACACAGGACTACACATATTCTATACAGTTGTACCAGTTCTTTGATTGAGTACCCACTAGAGCTTTGTATAAATGATCTTATAGCCTTGAATTTCATAGACACTTTATCTGCAATGGTTTTAGAAAGAATGTCCTTGTTCATATTATTTGTAATAAGCATCCCAAGATAAAGGTAATGAGAAACGTCCTCTATGTTTTCCTTCTGCAAGGTCCAATTAAACTTTTTAATGTTACATCTATTTGCCTTGATCGTCATAATTTTGGTTTTTTCCAAATTTATAATTAGCCCATGTTCCAAGGAAAATGTTTCCAAAGTCTTCAGGCTGCGTTGAAGTCCTAATGCTGTTTGCTGTTTGCATGACTATATCATCCGCGTATGATAACCAAGCCAACAGGCAGTTTAAAATTCAAGGGGGATTATTGTCACAGTTCTCTAATATGTTTCCCAAATTAGCTAAATAAATATAAAAATATTTGGGGCTAGCGTGCAGCCTTGTCCATAAATTACTATCCATTTAGTAATGTACCATAGGAGAAAATTACAGATAACCTTTGCATTAGAATCAATCGGCCAGAATACTGTAATTTGCAAGAGAATGTCTTGAGCCTTTTCTATAGATTGGGATCAATTGTGACAGATTCCAGGACATAGGTAACTTTCCCGTAGACACAATATCATTCAAAATAATTAACAGAATTTGGGCCCATATTTTTGGTTAGATATAAATGGCACATTTGGTAAACCGTCTGGTCCTGGTGCTCTGGAAGGTTTTAGCTCTTTATGATTTTTTCAATTTCTTCCTCATTAAACTTTAAAAAATGTCTATCCTAATTTTCTTGATAAAATTCATTTTCCTCATTTGCATTAGCTCAATAATACAATGTTAGCATATAATTCTCCCAGACCTTATTTGCAATAGGATTAATTTCTATCATTGTTTTGTGACCCGAGTTATATTTATGAAAGATATAACAGAGCTTTTTGGTGTCCTTACCCTTTAAGATAGAGAACATTGTTTTCCACTTCGCTTACGCCGTGGTATCCTTATACAATTAGTGCCAATTTTTAAAAGTGATCGCAGTTTATTTATAGCACGCATTTGCTCATGTCTCTCAGTCACACTTTTTTTAATCCATTGAATATCATATTTTAATTGCTTTTTCTTAATTGCAACTTTATGATCATATATCTTATTGTGTGCTTTGTTTGCAATTCCAATCCTTTTTCTCTGTTTATTAGTCAAATTGCAGATAAACCTCTGAGTAGTCTGGTAAAAAGAATCAAAGTTAATTAAATTCATCGAATTTCCCTTCATCAGGAGTAATAATAATTCAGAACTATTCCTAGTCACATTTAATTCTGTCCACTTAATTCTATTTCCTCCATTACTAATGGTGTACTCACCAACTCATTGTTCACAAGGGGGATTAAATCGAGATCAAGAATGACATCAATTACCACATGATCACTTGGCTCTTTTGGGATTAGAACAAAGTTACAGATATTCATAAAACCCTGTTCAGTATTTAAAACAAAATAAATCCATCAATGCTGCAAACCATTAGACCAAGTATAATATAAATAATTTCTCTTTACATTAACCAATTGCAGTAGATGATATGCCTGGAAAAATAATAAACATCGACTAGTGTTGTTCCTTATTTCTTCCTCTTTCGAACCCAAGTCCCATGAGTCATATTGATTCATGGTCTAAAAATATTCTTGCAAAATTTTGCCTTCCTTCTTTAGAAATCGTGGCTGATGAAAGTTTAGTTCTCCTAAAATGTAATATGGGCCAGTAGGGTATGTTGTCCACCATGCCACAATCAGTAGTTTAATTTACTCAATAATCAACTCCATCTTAGAATTTCCAGATGTTTTATACACATTCAAGAGTAGAATAGTACATCTCTTATTTCTAATCAGTTGTTCCACCATAACAGCAAGGACGTGCTCAGATTGCAGTGTTGGGAGGAACTCTGTCGCTTTTAGATGATTGAAGGCTGCTGTGATCAGACCTCCAAAGGGTCGACCTTTATCATACTTCTGACGCTTCCTTTGAAAAATGTTATAACCATCCACAATCAAATCCTGCCTTAACCACGTTTCTTGCAAAAGAACAATATCTGTCATGACTAAAAAGGAGAGTCCCTGGGGATTAGCCAGAAATGATCCGAATCCCCTTGTATTCCAAGATCTAATATGAAGGTTGTTACAATATTTTAGTCACTCGACTTGGTCAAGTTCAGAGTAGCCCCATTCTTCTACAGCATGACAGCGGGCTTCTTTCCTTTGTAGCTGTAATGCACAGCAGATCTTAGCTACAATGTCCTTAATGCTATTCTCTGACAAAGAATCCTCAGGTTTAGGCGTAGTAGGATTATTTTTTAACCTCAGCGCCAGCTTAATCTCCTTAATCAATTTGTATCCCATCTTAAAAAAGCAGCTTGCTTGTGTCATAATTAGTTCCGTTATGGTGGTGATACAAAGTGATTCCCATGGTTTCCATGGAATTTCTGCTTGTTTTACATCATGGGATGTAATAATTTTTAGAGAATTCATTTGATGGAACAACTCTAATACATTTGGTCAGTTCAGAAAGGGTCTAGAAGTTGTTGCATATATTTCTATTATTTTTATCCTGTTAGAAGCAATGTTGATTGTTGAGTAGATAGATGTTCTAAATCAAGCATATTACAGTTCTCTTCCTCAACTAACTATGAGATATCGACATGTACTTTATTGAGATTCCACGCCCAATGCTGACCTTCCCACTGAGGAAGTTGGTATTTTGTTATCCTTTTTGCTATTCATAACAGAGAGAAAGAATATATCTTTCTTTGACCTATTTCCCGCCCTTGCTTTGTTCACAGGGCTGATAAGCATTTCTCAATTGTAATCCAGGACTATAAACTTGCTCATTTATTTTCTTACCTACTTGGACCTTTTTGGATGTAAGTGTATAGCCCTTTGCCGTTTCAATACATTTCAGATTTTCTGGAAAGGCTGCTGCTAAACTTTGCATTAACACTGTAGCCTTTCCGTTATTTTTCCCATTTAGGATGGAACAATTATTTTTTTTCATTGTGCACTTTTTATTGGGAATTTTTGTCAATTGGTATACTGGAACCACTATCTCCGGAAGGGGCACATTGATTTTATTACCTTGCTGAGTATCCTGGGCATTAACAAGGACATGATCTTGTGTGTCATATATAGTAATAGTATTTATCCCGCTAATCACCTCTTCATTTGTTACTGGCATCGGTGCAAGCTTCAGGTGCAGCAGCATTTCTGTCAGCTCATTTACATCCTGTTTGATTATTTGCTGATATTTGTACATGGTGTTGCTAAGCGCAAGCAGGGCTTTAAGCATGGTCATAAATTCAGGTTCAATGCAGGGATCTTCTGACATAGAATCGTCACTTGACGAAAAACTATCTTGGTGTTTGGGTGAGGATGCATAGGCATTTATTGCAATAGCAGTCAAAAATTGAGATTTTGCCAAGTCTGAAGGAGGAAAAGGGGACGGGTCCTCAAGTCCCATACTTTGTCCAACCATAGTAGTTGTCTGATTATCAGTGTTAGAAGGAACCTGCAAGTTCAAACACAGTTTTAACAAGGAATTGTTGTCAATTGGATTATCCACTAATAGATTATGCTCAGTAGTGGGTCCCTCAGTTGCTTCATCTTAAATTATAATTAGGGCAGGATCAGGGGTATTTATTTTCTGTGTGGGTTTAAGGAATGACATAATCTTACTACACTGATGATCTTCAGTCCCGTTTATATCGAGACTAGAGTGCGTGATTAAATAGCTTTGACTCATCGCTGGCATTCTTGAGAGTCTTCTGCAATTAGCAATTAGACATGAACTTGTTAAAAGGTATGTGTCAAGGTTCAAAATCCAAGATGGCCTAAAGTCCCCTTTAACATGTAAGTATATGAGATACAAGTTATGTTAGAGGTTCAAAGGCCAATGGCCCGCAGTCACCTCTTAAGAGTGGATATACAGATGGATAGTTGCAAAGCCAAAATCTATCAGTCACCCGCTGCCCGGTGGTCCCACTCACAACCAAGGCAGAGAACGCACAGGACACAGAGTGCTGCACCAGTTCCAGTGGCTTTTTGGTTTAATCAATATGTGTGCACAGCCTGGCTATCATGTTCACCTAGGTGGTAAATTATAACGATAGATTAGTACTTTATATATGGTGCACGAACCCGGTTTTGACACACTCTCAATCTCAAGACTGCAGGAAACCAGCATACTGCAGCCCTGCCTGATTTCTCACTATGTCAACTAACTTCCCAGGCACATCCCTGCCTTGCCCTTTGGTATAAGAAAGCCACAACTGCCCATGCGCACACCACTGAAAGAGTACCGTAGTTAGGGATAATGTCAGTACCAGTACCCACAGATATCAGGGACTGCTATACTGTTAAATAGGCAGGCGTGCACCCTGCACTATCCGTGCAGTCTCCTTCCTCTTCTCATGCTGAATCACACGAGATCACCACTGCCTACACCACTCCCTCTTCATCTCTGCGGCCTCTTCATCTCTGCGGCTCAGAGGGAGCCTTCTTCTTTGACTTTGTCTCAGTCTTTCCCTGCACTTAGACAAATACACTGGAGGAAGACTAAAGGATGGCACCATACAACATACTACATAGTGTGTCGTCAAACCGACACTGCTCTCGAATGCTCACGTATGCTCTCGAATGCAGCCACTTCCGACAACCTTGACCATCTCATTATACTGTGGGACACACCCTCCAACCCATCATTCATGAATATGCCCACAAGGGGCTTGTGATTGGTGTGAATATGGAATGTCCTTTCTCACAAGAAGGCACAGAACTTGTGGACTGCTCCCCCAACACTCAGCACCTCCCTATCAATATTTGAATATCTGACATTTGCCCCCTTCAAAGTCTTGGAGGCAAACGCTACTACACATTCTCCCCAACCTGGCTCTGCAATAGGATAGACCCCAGACCTGTCTCACTCACATCAATCATCACTCATGTGTCACACTGTGTGTCAAAATGTGCCCATACTGGAACTCTGTCCATCACCCCCTTGATGTCCAGAATCTCCAAATGAATGTATTTGACCACTCAAACTCCCCTTCTCTGTTGCACAATACCCTTATACACCTTCACCTGTCAGAACAATGCCTATTGAAATTTGCATAAAACGTCGCTAGACCTAAGAATGCCATTGCGTATTGCCGAACTTTGAGTCCACAGAAGTTTCCAATAACAATGTCAGCTCCTTTTTTGATTCTATCCTTCCTGCGCTAAATTTTTGCTCTACATATTCTATGGATTCCAACCAAATTGACTTCTCCCTGCGTAATGTTAGTCCCACCTCTGATACAATGTGAAGCGCTGTACATAACCTCTGTTCATGAACTTCTACTGTCTATCTGGTAACCTAAGTCATCCTGGAAGCAAACAGCACCATCTGTACCCCTGAACAGAGCATGCATAATCTGCTGGAAGGACAGGAACCCTATTCACCACCATAGTTTTCCTGTACAGACATAATGACTTCCACTTCACAATGGAATTGAGTGACTGAAATCCCAATTCAAATCTAATTAGCGCGACAGGCAAACTATTTGGCAGGTCCAATCCATGCCTCCAAAAGATCCCTTCCAACAAATTCCATAAAGTTGGGGGAATCCTTAAAGCTGTTTCTGCCCCATACAGTAAAATGGGAGCCACTTTTTGTTTGTAAAAGAATAAGATTGGGACCAGTGTGAATCTGCTAAATTTCCTTAATATCACTTTAGTCTGCGTCGCAAGCCTAATACACTTGCGTTTTAAGTCTCCGGTCCAAAACCACTCCTTTACATTGTTGTTTGTTAGAATGTCCAGGTAAGTTATGGACTCTACGTGCTCAATCTTCTGCGTGCCTATATACCACGCAAAATTAAGGTTTAACTTACTTGTAGCGCTGGTGAAAGCCATGATTTTTGTTTTGTCTGTATTTATCCGCAACTCATTGCTCTTAAAGTACGCGTTTAGATGAGAAAGTCTCCTTTGGAGGCCTATTGGTGTTCGGTCTATTACCACCAGTACATAACCCAAGGGATGTTCTGCCCGTAAAGTTGCGGAGGAAAAGTTTGAACCCCCTCTTGGCTTAAGGCCATATCTGAGAGGAATAAATTAAAGATGGAAGGCGCCAAGGGGCTACCCTGTTTCAATACCCTCCCTGTTGGAATCGAGGCTGAAAGTAACCCCCTGGTTGTCAGTCTCACCTGGATTGAAGTTCCCGAGTAGAGGCTCTTTATGCTCAGACAGACATTTTCTCCCAGAATATCTCTCCACTGATACTCTAAAAGGCTTGCGCCAGATCAATGAAAGCCATATAGATTTTTTGCTGAGACTCCATGGTTCTCGACTTCAGGATATTAAGGCTCATAAGGTTTAAACTTGTTCCCACCCCGAACAAAACCTGCTTGCCTAATCACAAAATGCCCTGATTCCCAAATTCATAAGTTTAGTTGTTTTAATAGAATTGCGGCAAAGATTTTCCCAAGAGAATCCAGGAAGGCAATGGGCCTATAATTTCGTGGGTTATCCCTTTCCCCTTTTTTGTATCTAGGGACCTCTACTGCTGTTCTCCATGAGACCGGGAATTCTCCTACTGCTAATATTCAAGCGAACAGAATCATACAAAAGTCGGAACATTCCTCCGGGTTCTGTCTAATGATGTAATTATTTAGACCGTCCGGCCCTGCTGCCCTTGATGGGTTTAGATGTTTTATTCAATTTAATATGTCCCCTTTGACGAAAGCTATTGCCCACAGGACCGAACGCTTTTTTAATGTGAGAGGTCGATGTTGTTCAGATGCTAAGAAAAGGTTGGTAAAGAATCAAATCCCAACCTTCTCTGGCACCATCAGTGTCATAGTGGCCAGTGGCATTGTTATTCAATAGTGTCCAGAGATCCGAAGTATTCCTGTTGGCCATATCCCTCATCATGGTTTCAGCATCATCTTTAAAACTCTGAGCCCTAGAATCCAGCAACCAATTTCTATACTGCTGTTTCCTTATTTTCTATTGCCTCTCTTTGTCTCCAGAATGCTGCCAATCTATAAATCTTAGATCTGACCTTAGCTCTCGTTTCATCTGTTTCACTACCAAGCTTGACACATGTAACCTCTTCAGATCGGTTTTGACCCCATAAGCGGTTTTCGTCCGGAAGGCCACAAAGAACGGGACATAATCCCCCCCCATCATTGTTCGACATAAAGCCTGCATGTCTGCTAGCGATATTACTAACCTCATTCCGGGTAATTTTTAGACGAGTGCACCCTTGATTGGCCTGTAAAAGCCCTTCTGATGCCACCATTACTTCCTCGATTTGCCCCAAGAAGGTTATTTTTAGCAGAGACTTGTCACTGTTTTCCATTGGGATAATTACTAGGGATTCTAACCATTCATACAAGTCATTGGACAGAAAAGTGTAAACCAATTGGGACCTTAGAGCATCCCCAGACCAGGTTGTTTTCCCATGAGTGTGCTCCTTAATATTACCGTTTACCATAGTAAGAATCCTCCCTTTTAGCTCAGACACCCACAACCCTGCCTTCTTGGATAAACGGTCTTTGTGTAGTTTTAGGCCCCTCATATCCAAACATTGGCTATTGAGATCTCCACATATCATGACTGAGGGGTTATTGTATTCCACCATTGCTTAATCCAATGCATTAGTCACCAGACCCACAAACACCTCATCCCCAATTCCTGCTGGATTCCAGTACACGTTAAAAAGCAATAGTATCTGATGGTCCCCCTCCCTCTCGTTTACCCATGACAGTACCACTAATTGCACAAACGGGCTCACCTGCTTGAACTGCAAGACTATACACATGCTGCCCCTTCTTACCAATGTTATCAAACCCGCCGAGGTCCTACCACAACTTTTCATCAAAGCCAGGGAAAAGCGCACATCAAAGCCCTCACAAATTGGTTTAGAAACCAACCCAGTTTCTTGCATACAAATCACATCCAGGGGATTCAAGTCTAGTCCCCCCTTGTTAAACAAGTGCGTAAACCACCTGGTGTTCCAAGATGCCACAGATAAGGGGGCTGTTCTTGTTGTATGGAGTTGTGAGTCTGATCTTCGCACCAGGGAAGAAGCCAACCATCCCCAATCCTCATTTCAATTGAACATTATTTCTTTTGTATGTGACTGCTTGAATTGACTATTCTCTCCCTTTCTACATTAAAAAGTGACCTTGAAGCGTGTGGTCCCCTCATCCCCCAAACATTAGAATCCTTGGTGATACTATCCAACCGTTCCCTCTCTCCTACCCTCTCAAACTTCCGCCTCTGGGGTACCTTCACCTCCCTCCCACAGGAGATTTTTTTTTTGACTGAGTGCCTTAGCATCTGCCCACAGTTAGCTCAAAACCCAAAGGCAAAAAAACTGTTGCGGCTTCCAGCCGGCAATTCTTAACCAGATTTGATGACAAATGGAGCATCACCCAGTCCAGGCGCTTCTCTTCCAGGAATTCCACAATGTTCATGTCATCTGGGGAAATAAACCTCAGTTTGGGCGAGCAATGGAGGAGTTTTAAAACAAAAGATCTGTTCATTATTAAGCCATCTTTTACAGATATCAAACGCTGTATGGTGATAAACCTCTTTCCTGGATCTTCACCCCCTATGATTAAGGGTGACCTTTGATCATTCTGTGGGTGAGATTTCCATAGAGGCTTTCCCGTATTTACTCTAGCGAGCAAGCAATGCTTGTGCACAATCCTCTCTTTTGCTTCATTGTGCAGAAAATAGGCGACCTCAACCATGCATCGCACCTCGGCTCCCATTTATCTTCTGAGGTGGTTTTCCTTGCACTTATGTCCATCTGGTTGAACGTCAAGCTAGTGTCCCTATCCTACATTTCGAAGGTTACGTTCATCTGGTCCTTTTCCTCCCTGAACGATAGCTCTGTATAAATTGAGAGGTTCAGCAACAATTGAATGTCCTCTTCTGGCACCTCAATTTGTACCAAACCTCCCATCTCTATTTTCTTCAGCCACCATTTCTCACCCCGCCCTCTGATTAATAGTCCCCTCCTTACCTAGTTTAGGAATTGAGTTGTTTCTTAGGAACGCCCTGGAACCACAAGTGCGCCCCCTTCCACTTGTCACCACATTTTTAGCTTTTTTTTGTTGAAACGAGTTAGGGTTTACTTTCTCCTGAGGGCTCATGTGTTTCTTTCCAAAGACTGCAAATACTTTCACCCCCGCCTCTGGGATGCGGGTCACTGTCCAGTCTCTGTCTCGCACCCACCTCCATCACCAGGGTAGCCTTTCGGTTTCTCCCCTCCTGAGACCGTCCATGTTTCTTTAATCTTGCAGATAATGTGTTTCCAGTAACCTTCACCCGTGCCCTCGAAGTAGAGGTCCCTAACTTTTGCGAGCCCTCTCCCACCTCCAAAGGGCAAGGTCTTAGACTACTCGAAACTGGGTCATCCACCAGGAGCTCATGTCCCACCGGCCTACATTGTGCCTCCTTCAGGTGTCTCTGCCACTTCACTAGGTCCAGTACGGCCGACATCATTGTTGATTTGTCAGTTATTTCCCCTCTCGCTAGGTCAAATAGCCTAGCCTGCCATTGGGCAGACAACTCTGCGTCTTTATCAAGTCTTGCTTGAACGGCACTCTCGAAATGACTCCAGGAAGATAAACTTTGTATGATATAAGGCCAGGAAGGTAGCTTGATCTTTGATTGTTTCTTGTAGATTCTCATCTAATTTTATGAATGGATTCATAGATACTGCCAATGATGCTGTGATCAAATTTTTCATCTGGGCCGCCTCCAATCCTCCATTCTTCGGCCCAGAGTCATATTCATCCTTGTTATGCCGAAGCGAGGAATTATTAATTTGTGAATTACTTGAGGCAGTGGATTCAGATATTGTTTTCCTTGGGGAGTAAGAAGGCAACGCCACTTGATCGTGTAATGCTGCCTCTGAAGCAATCCTGTCCGGGGCTCCAACCGAGAAGGTTCATTGACTACCTCCCATTTTCCCTTGCTGAAAGTGAAGCACGACCCCTCCTTTGGGCAACAGGTAGGGCCCGTTAAGGTTGAGGATTCCAACGGATTGCCCGGTCCACCTGCCCCCCACCCAGGAGGGATTTGTCAGCTCATTAAATGCACTCAACCTTCTCTGAAACGAGCAAATCATCTTCAGCGATTCCACATCCTTCACCAATCTATTTGCCAATGCCAGATGCTGTTGCTCTAACTTACAGAACAGTGACAAAGATGGTGGGGGACACAAAGGTTGATTGATCTAGTCGCCTCCAGGACTCATAGTCTGGTGAATCCGGTCTGTTAAACACCTCTTCCAAACAAAAACAAACCTCTATACATACAGATTCCATCATTGAGGAAGGACCCTGTTTCTCCTCTTTCTCCTTGTGGTTATCTGCACTGTACATATTTGAGTAGATGCCTGAGGCATTGTGTCAGAATTTAAGCTCTTTTCAGGAGCTTCCTCCCAGGTTACTCCCACGTTTGGGCTCCGTCTTCCTATCGAAGTTATAAACTCGACTTTGAGAACTGGGGCCAGGAGTGTTCCAACACTTCTCACTTCCCCCTACTTTAGGTGTCGACTCTTCAGTTGGATTGTTTAGTAGAGTTCCCCCTGTCTTGCCTTATTAGGGGATCTCCTCCAGCCCATGTCCTGGGAAGGAGGCAAGTCCCTTTTCTCTCCCCACAATGTCTCACCTTCCTCATAATTTATCTGCTTACCAGGTGATAGATACTGCAGGTGTAGACACACCTTGAATAGATTCCTCCATTTGGTGGGGGCAGCATATTCAACTCCTCAGAAGCTTCCCTGTTCTTAACTTGGCGCCTCGTGCACCGGTGTGAGGGAAGCATACTTCCCCTGCGTAATTTGCAGTAATTTGCAGTACAGTAGGTCCCCAAGCTTTTCCCTCTGGCATCGGTCTATGTCCACCGTTCTGTCCACCTAGCTCGAGAGCCAGTAGCTCAGTAGCACTAGTAGTACAGGTACAAGTACCATAGCAGTCGTAGTACAGTAGTGCAATGATACTGACATGGGCGAGAGACAACAGTCTTAACTTTCCTTCGTTTCGCCCCCCAAACCGATTACCTTATGTAATAGTGTGATAGTCAATTACACTCCACATCCGGCAATGCGACTAAAAGGGAACAGTTCCCCACAGTTGTCACCCCGCCGATGACGTGTTTGAGCAAATTACAGATCCTATCGTGCTATACACAGCAGAGCGATGGTACACCACGACACTTATCTGTGCGGGTTCCAGCTCTGCTATCGCCTGCTATTCGCTCCCCTCTCAGGTCCCTCTCAGCCCCCTCAGCCCAGGCCGGTACTGCACACAGCCTAGTTCGGCTCTGAGATGTACTCCATGCCACACAAGCAGCTCTGCTGCTGCTGAGGAAAGGACTTAGGCACGTCACCACTAGCACGTCAAGCCGCACCTCCTCTCTCTCTCTCAACTCTCAAATCTCAACACAGAGGCCGCTTTTGATGCAAAGTATTTCTTCTAATGTGTTAGAAAGCACATTTTTAAGCAGTTTTATAGAAAATTCATGTAAAAGCTGGCTTGGTGGTTTAGAATCAAGCAAATAGATAAATTAATATTCTACAAGCTTTTATACAGGTATGGCAGTCTTCCATACATTATAAGAGCATTACATGAGACTAGTATTATGTCCTTTTCAACCTTTTCAAGTTGATTAGATTTAAATTTGTAACAGTTCAAAAAATTATTTTAAAAAAATAAAAATAAATAAAAAATAAAAAAAATAAAAAAAAATTGTAACAGTTCAGTTAGACAAGTAAAGGTCTACCTACCATACCCAGAATCATGTGCAGAGGTCTAGAAATAAAGTAAAAGACGCAAAAAAAAGCCAGGAGGATTGTGTTTGCGGACCTGGAAGGGGAAGAGACTTTTTGGACCTGATTTACAATGTGTTTTCAATGGTATTGCACCATGGTAAAACGCTTTTGTAAATCAGGGCTCTTGTCACTGGAGTGAACAGCACATTTAACTAGAATTGGTTGAAGTGACACAGGAAAGGCTCTGAGATCCTTTTAGAAGTACGAAGGTAATTCCGAAGGTTGTAGATGTTGTCACTTTTGCTGTGTGCCAAATATGTTTTCAGTCCAGCACTCTGTTCTGAGGGTGGAGGTTCCCTTCCAGTTGCACAAAATAGCAATCATAATAAGTGCATTTTGCACTTGTCCTTTGTCAAAGTAAATACGATGATAACTTACACATCTGTGATTACTCTTAGGGAATAATTTGACCACTCAATGTATGCCATGCACACACAGCATACCCTCGGAGTTCCCTCTAATAGCATGTGCGCGTCATCTGGAAATATGTTCTGAGGGTGGAAGTTCCTTTTCAGTTGCACAAATTAGCAAGCATAATTATTGCAATGTGCAATTGTCCTTTGTCAAAATAAATACAATAACTTCCACATCTGTGATTACTCTTGGGGATAATGACATCACTCAATTTGTGCCTTGTACACACAGCATACCCTCGGAGTTACCCTCAAATAGCATGTGTGCTTTATCTGGAGAGAACTGATCACTTGTTGTGAAACGGGATTATGGATGTACAGGGTCATGTAATCATTACAAGACAATTGAATGGGTTGCAAAAGGACATTATAAAGGCACCGGTCCAATTCCACAGCATTTACTTGGCCATTTTAATTTGTCCTTTAGCATACAGGCCAACATTATCCTTTCCATTTAGGACACAATACTCCAGTCCTGGTTTTACTTTGCATTCTTATAGTCCTCGATTTCCCCAATATGAACCTCGAACTTCAAGCTTTAGATTGCAAAGTTAAAAATAGTACTGTACTTCCAAATGGAACTGAGAATGTTGGCATGTATGCTTTCGACATTTCTTTGCAAATTTTCATCTTATACAAATCCTTTAGTTGATTTAATATTTTTACTTTGACATTGCGTCCCTGAAAGTTAAATACTTTTTCAGTAAATACCATATCTACACGGACAAGAGATTGCTAAAAAAAAAAAAAGATTGCTCTTTTCCAGAATCATGTAGCACTTAGGTAAGATCTTTGATCTTGTTTGTAATTGATCAAATCATTATGGAGATCATGTTCAATAAAAGTGACTTAATTGGCACTGCGCGGCCGAATTTATGTCATTTGCACAGCAGAATGCATAAGTGCAGGGTAAAAGGTGGCGTACAGGTGTATATGCTGCCTTTTGCCCTGCACTTTTGCACTCAGTCAAAAAAAGTAAGTTATCGCTGCCTAGCATGCACAATGCTTATTTTTAACTGTGAGAGCCGCTTGCCATGCTCGCATTTACAATTAAATCCTGTCTGACATTAAAGAATTCCGGGCAGCGTTTAATTATTATTGTAAGCACTGCCTGCCATGCGATCATGGCAAGCACCGTTTACAATGGATACCTATTGGGTCCGCCTGCTTTATGCTACAACATGAAGCAGGCAGAGCTGATAGCGATCTCCAGCATTTAAACCGGCGTAAAAATCCATGCCAGCACAAATTATGGAGCATTTGCATAGCGGATAGGAAGGAAAGTGGAGGAAACGCAAGTTGCGTTCCGCCCTTCCTCTCCGCCATACAAATGATTGAAAATGTGGTGTGGCATGAATGAAAGGTTGTAAAGCCTTACTCAAGGCTGTCACGCCTTTCATTCATGTTACATCATTATAGAACATTTACTCGAATATGTATTCCCTAAATCTGTTTCAATTTACCACCACTTCTACCAGATAATACAGAAATAAAATTGGGCACATAATTCTTAATTTGCCCCAATCAGTGCAATTTCTGTAATTCGGTTCATTGTGCCGTTGAAATAAATGCAAGGATATTCGCCAAGTGTTTCCACAGTCAATGGCTCCAAGTGGATGAAGGCCCTTTGCGCTATGGTGGGAAATCACATTTTTTTCTAGAATGTACTTTGAGGGCATTTGGCACGTTCCGTTGCTTTGCCCATCAAGATGCATAGGTTCACAATTTCACAGCCGTCCGGTGACCTCCTTACATATGGTTTTCTGGTATGCGGCAGTATGGCACATGTCCTCAAGGAGCTGTATGCCGTAGGATAGAATCGTATTGTAATTCAGAACATACTCCTCTAATTACGGATGTAAATGGTGTTTTATAACATCCACCCCTAACCTTGTACTGTAACCTAGGTAATGTGTCCTAAAGTGTACTGCTCGCCAGAAAGATATTGCCTGGCTTCATAGCCAGGCATAAGGGAAACATATATCGCACTCGAGCATGACAACTTCCTAAAACGTTGAGACCTGCTGTGTCTTGTCAGCCTGAAGTATATTTAAAAGAAGGACTACTCTACAATGATGGCGTCTTTATTTTACCAAGCCTGACGTGTGTTCAGAACGGCTTCCTGCACCTGAATGCCATTCTTCAAGCTGCTGATGATCTGCGCAGAAGGTTGTCATGCCAGCAGTAACCTGATGCAGCACCAGCTGGGCTGGCGGCATGACAATACAGGCATTCCATCTTACTGTGCACAGCTCCGCCACATCTGCCACGGCTGAACGTGGTCAGAAGCGGTTTCTCTCCAACAGGAGGAAAGGGAAGGTGGAAGCTGTTCCCGTTAGCCTGATGTGCTCATGAGCATCGATCAAGAAGACGTAGAGCTTTCTGCAGCCGGGACGCTCGTTAGCATCACGTGCCCTAGATTGATACCAAGAACCGACGCCGAGAGGTTTCACAGCTGACATGTAGAAATGAGCAGGGAAGAGCAGAACCTTTTATTTCAGACTATAGTTTTTTTGAGAAGACATAATTCAGCTTCTGCAACTTACTGTGAGATCTGATAAAAATTAAGACGTATTACATACAATATGTGTTCTGAGAAAATGTTTAAATGTTAATCAGGGGTCACATGTGATATGAATCAATTTCTAGACGTGATTTAATATGAATCCTGACCTCTAAATCGTTTCTCCCTCGGAGCATCATTGCAGCCATCTGTAGGCGAAATACCAAACCTGCCTGCCAACTGACAGATTTCTAGGTCTATATTTGCCGCCACTGACAGACGGGTAGTGCTGTCCTCTTTCACTTGCCATACCGAATCTCTGTTATTCATGGCCCTGCTGTGCTGTTGACGCAGTTGTCTAACTGGAAGACTGAGATGGCTTTAATAAGCTCCTGCCGCGTGGACCTGCATCCAGCATGTTTTTCGAACCTGCTGTGCTCTTGAACTGCCAGAGGAGAGAGACATATGGATGAAAATCAGTGCAGAGTTGGGACATATAGGAAGGTCCAAATCAAATGTTATGTATGTTCTGCAACATTAATCTCGCCAGATGTTTTGAATTTCAGATCGCATCAGCCCCTAGCCAGGACAGTAAATGATGTGAGATCATGGGAGTCGTAGTCCAAAAACATCTGGAGAGCCACAGGTTGCAGACCCCTGGCATGTAGGCTAGCTTTAACATATAGATCCGATCCTTGAAACCCAAAACACATTTCTCTCTAAACTGCCCATCACGCTTAGGTTAGCTGTGGTTAAACTACGTGTTAAAAGACATGGAAAACGCATGGTAGAAGAAAGGCTCTCCCAGCCAAATCGTGTGTCTCCATTTCATAGCCAACATGATGCACCGTGTACAAACATGACTCCGATTTTTGCTTCTTGTCAAGATAGGAGACTAGCAAATGGTTCTGTTAAATAAAACATCCTTATTTGATACAGGCTACACATCATATTCAAAGCATTGGAAGTTCAAAGCGTAGTCATTTTGAACGAGGTGTTAAAAAGATGTAAGTATGTGTTTTAATCAAACCTTAAATCTTTCACCAAGTGTAAAAACCAAAGGGGCTGTGCTTGGCTCCTGAGCCCAGGTACCCAAATGTACCAGACAACTCTGTGTGCAGCCAGTAATATTATGCAAAGTAATGATACCATAACGTGTTAATGCTGGCTCTGCCAGTAAATGCCAGTATCCCCATCTACAAACATTCTCTTGCTTGCTCTGCCAGTAAACATGTCTTGACACTGGAAGAAAACATGTTATTGCTGCTTGGACAAACCCTGCACCACCATGTAAGAACACCTTTCATGTTGCCTTTGCTCTCAAACCCAGAAAAAAATCATGCAATGCTGCAGCAAGGAACCATTTCCTTGTTTAGCTGCACACATTCCTCCTCCCACCATGTAAGTTCACTTATCATGTTGACTTTGCCCTTAACACCAGTAAAACATGCAATGCAGCAGTAAGAAAACATGTACTTTTTGACTGAGCAAGTGCCCTCAACCTCCCCAGGTAAGAACATGCATCATGCTGGCTTTGCCCCATATGTGAATAAACAATGCCAGGCCACAGAAAGAGGAATGTCTCTCCCATTGTGCTGTAATACCTCGCCCAAACCCTCCTCCGTGTGTGATAACCTTTATCAAGTTTGCTTGGCCCAAAAATACCAGTACAATATGTAAAAAAAGGTCCATGCTCCGAGGCCGCTTGCCCATGCCCCATTACACGCACACTTTCTCATCCGTTCACCCACCAGCCAGTAACCCAGTGGTGGCTGGTGAATGTTTTAATTGGCTGGGCATAAACATTTCCCACAAATATGCAACAGAGCATATCGAGGGAGCCAGAACCAACAAAAAGGAGGTTCCAGGGCAATAATTTGTTTTTAATAATGGGTTTAAATGGTGCATTATGCAGCACACTTTCTGTGAAACCTTGGGTAAAAAGCCATACAGTTTGTATTTGGTTTTGTAGGGTAACTCTCATCCAAAAAAAAAAAATAGATGTCATTTACCAACAGTGCACAGGAGCATTTCCAATGCATTTTCATGATGCCTTTGCCCACAATATATGCCAGTATCATTTTCACGCTGGCTGTGCCTATACATTTTCATGCTGGCTGCACCAGTATATTGTATCAGTATTCACATATAAGAACATGATCATGTGTGCTTTGCACATAATGCCAGTACTGATACTTAAAAAAAAAACATGTCCACTGTATATGGCAGTATTTCCATGTAAAGACATGCTCCTGTTCGCTTTACCAATGCCATACCTCAATAAGAAAACATATTCAAACTGGTTGCACAATGTAGACCCGTCTAGTCAATAACACTTACTATGTTTGCTTTGCTCGATGCCGAGTTAGAAATACCATGCCACAGTAGCAAATAGCTAGACTGTCTGCACCAAAATGCCAGTGTAGCCATGTAATAACACTTATAATGTTTGCTTTTTCATAGATGCCCAGCACTCTGACTTTAGAAAGAAAATATTTATTTTTGAAGTTGACAGGGGTCACTAGGACATGGTGCAGCGGGGCTCATCATAATGTGGAAGCTGTGCTCCCACCACACCAGTGCCACAAACACACCTTTAAATACTGTATGTTTATACAATTTAATGCTACCATTGCTTTTTCAGTGGCAGGATAGTTGATATACATTTTGGACATGTATAATATTGGGAACCACAGATGAACTTATTATTTTGCATGTGTGAACAAGAAAGGTGAAATACATAACCAAATAATGTACATTTTATTTATTTAAGATGGTTAGTGGCTTAGTGATTGTGTGCTGTCATGTCTTTTGTTTCCATAGGGGCTTGTGGGGGCCTGTAAAGTTGCTTACTTGCTTGTATGTTCTCACTGTTGTTAGAGGTGGTAATGGGACTGTGAGTGCTATTCAGATATGTGCGGGGTTCTAGATAATTGTGTGCTGGACATTAGGCACACAAACAGTGGGAGTAATGTTGGTGCTTGCAGGGTGACTGTAGAGTGGTAACTTTAATTCTGAGCAACTAATTGATCCTGCTCCTACATAGCTGAGTGTGGCTTTATTAGAGGTAGGCATGGGTGTTAGGAAAGATTTCCATTCATGTGAAATTTTCCCTCTAGTTGTGAACCCCCAACTTTTTGCTGCTCTCTAACCATCCTAGCATGACTTTTGCCAGTGGAGCCTAGCCTTATGCTGTACTCTGTTTCCCTTAGTCTTAGGTTTTGTTCCTAGTTCTTAGCAACATTTTATCAGTGTACAATGTACCTTACTGTACAGTGCACTGGGGTCTTCCTTTCATTTTTAAGGCCCTAGATACCCTCAAAGTATTGTTTGGTAGATGTACGAATGTGCCTTGGACAGAGCTGGTGGCAGCTGGTATTTTTGATATATTTTTAACCCTTTCGTGTGGTCCATGCTGCATTTACCACTTTTGGCCGGAGACAGTGGCCTGGCCCCAAAATGGCCATGCCATGAGGTCCTTTGTTCTGTCCTTTGGCCATCTTGTCCCTTTGCCTTCCCCAGTTGAGCAGACCCAGGAAATTCCTTATTTGGTCATGCAGACCCCCACGCAAACCGAAGCTTTCACAGGCTTCTGCATGCCTTGTGTGTGTGCATCCAGGATGTGGGCTGGACTGTCTAGTTCCAATACACATCCTTGGTGCCAGGATGTCTGGTGTGCTGGGACCACCATGGTCTGTGATTGGTCCCCGTTTGGGATGGCTGTATTTGAGCAGATTTCTCACTGGGTCCTTGTCATTTTGGCGCAAAGGAGATTCTTGATAATAGAAGGCCCCTTAAACCCATTCCAGGTTGATCTCTTGAGTTCTCACCGAACTTAGCATAGGAGCCAAGTATACAGAAACCAAGAAGCAGAGCCGAAGAACCACTGGTGACCCACTGGAAGGTTTGGCACCTTGAGCCCACTGTCATCCCATTAGACCCCCTGTTTCTGATCAAACTTAGAAGGTCTGCAAAGGTGCTCTGACCCATTGGAATAGTGGGACTAACTATGCTCTGCACCTCTGCCTTAACTTGTAAGTGAGCCTTTTCGGAAGTGTTCCTGGACTGCCCAGTGCACTGACCAGCTTGCACGGGACATTTGCCCTGCAACCACCACCATCTTGAGTTGACACTTGAGCATTTGGAGACTGTAAACCCTGGGTATAAGGCACTCTCCGACTGAGTTTCGTACATGTAGCATTCCTAGGCCTGGAATTAGAAGAGTAAGCCTGAACCCGACCATATGCGGTCACCGTGTCACCCAGTTGTGGTAACAAACTTCATGGGTGTCTTGCTACTGTGCCCCCCTGTCCCCTCGTACCCACTGCAGTGGAATTGGCCTGATCCCTTCATCAGGAGCGGAGAAATTCCCACTGTCCCGCCATGGGAATCATCCCTGGAACGCAGCCCCTGAAAGCCGCAGAACAGGTACAACTGCAAGATTTGAACGTGCAACCGAAGTGGACTCGACTGCCGAAGTTTGGTCCAGAGTGTGCCGAGGGTCATGAGTACTTGCAACCCTTCCCAGTGGCCCCTGGCGCATCCATCCATTTTTACACACAAGTGTCCCCTGAGGGCCACTCTCCTTTATTGAGGTAGTCTCTGCTACCAATCTATTCCCAACTCTTGGATCCTGTTCTGCCCTCTTAAGGAGACCCTCCTCAAATAGTGAGAACTTATTCTACACTGTCTCACCCGCCTTCCTGAGCTGCTACAGCCCCTACAAGAGACCCTGTTTTGGCCCAACCGCACGATCGAGTGCATCAGCACCAAAAGTATTTTTGAGCACAAGGCTCCTCTCATCTTAGGGATTGGACTGCCTCTCAGTTATGTTATGATAAGTGAAGGACTCCCTAAAAGTGATGTACACTATATGCTCCATTTCTTCACAGGTTGTGGACCCTTACTGTGTAATATTCTTTTAAGCCATTGGTAACTGTATATATGTTTAATAGTAGTGTTGTGTTGGTTTAGTTATCACTGCTGATATTTGTTTTGTGTATGATTTAAAAGGCCTTTAATAAATGTATTTGTATTTTTGATATATACATCTGACTGAGAGTAATTTATAGTGTTGTTTTACTGTGTGTGCTCATTGTGGGCTTTCGATCACTCTCTCCCCTCCAGAGAGCTAGTCTTGACCGCCGCCAATGCTACCTTGATTGGTCTGGCTTGTCCAGAAGGTTGCCCTATTCCAAGAAACTAGGCTGGCCTTCTGAACCTCTGCCCACCAGGTCAGAGTTCAGAAATGCATTTTACCAAATTGGTTTACAGCGGTGGGATGGGATTGAAGGTACCCAGTGTTGCGCACTGGTGAAGGTACTCAGATTACACTTAACCGGGACACATAGTGACCTTAGTATTAAAGTAACAGTAACGGCTAACGACCTGTCTTAAAACATGGAAACAATAACCAACATAACCTTGAATGCTTCCAAGTCAGAAACATTGGGAATGATGTACACTGAGAGAGGATTGCCTGCTCAAATTACAAAGAGTGAAATTATCCAAAGGATCACGGATTGGCAAGAGGTGCAACTTGATGCCATTACCACAGAAGAAAGTGCAGAAGGTGGTGGGGCTCCTCTCACTGACAGATCTGACAGATCTGTCACTGCACTCATCCATGGTGCTCATGATGACAGGGATGATGTTTTGTCCCAAGTTTCCTCTGCCAGCTCTGATGCTGATGCCATGCTTGAATTCAAGAAGAAAGAACTGCTGTTTAAGCACAAGGAGCTTGAGTTCAACATGACAACGCTGAAAGCTGAGCAGGCAGAACAACAGAAGGACAGGGATCACCAGTTGGAACTGGCCAAGCTTCAGATTTAAAATGGCTCCTCCAAGGGATCTGGACATGGGTCTGGGTCCTCCTCTCATCCACGGTTTCCTAAAGATCTGCTCAGTGTATATGATGAGAAGAATGACATTATGGACTGGTTGACTTCATTTGAGTATGCGCGTAAAGTCCAAGAGGTTGTGGATGCTGAGAAGATTGCATGGCTGATCAGTTGACCGGCCCATTCTGGCTGCAGTGCTATAATGGAAATGTCTAAGGCTGAAAGAATAGGCTTTGCCAAATTAAAGCAAACTCTCATTTTAAAGTTTGGGAAGACTCCTGCCCAATACTTAAAATAATGCAGAGAGTACAAAAAGAAAGAAGGTAACAATTGGGTGTCAAATGTCACTGATTCCTTGAAGAAGTTGACTGGCTGGGTTGAAGGCTATAAGGTCTCCACCTTTGAGGGTATGATATGTTTAGTCATGCTTGAACATATTTTTGCATCTTGTTCCCCTGAGCTTAAACAGCACTCGGCTGATTCAAAGGAGTTAGATCCTAAGAACCTGGCCATGACAGCAGATTTATGAGTGTCACACAGAGTGTCCCATATGGAAAAGACTACTCCTGGTAAGCAGGAGGAGGGGAAAAAGCACAAAGATAAAGAGGGTGGGGGATCTGATAAAACTTCCTCCCAAAAGATTCACAAAAAGAAATTCAAGTGTAAGTCCCAAGAGAATGTTCCGGGTAGTGGGAGTTATCCTTCTAAGCAGAACTCTGCTTGTAGTAAGCCTCCCTATTCCCCAGGACCCAGTGGATCCTGTATGGCTTGTGGAGCAAATTACCATGTGAAGAGGGACCCCAGATGTAAGGTCAAAACCCTGGGGATCCACTCTCTGAGTCTGGCCTTCCCCTCATATGAGGAGGAAGAGATCACAGGGGTATCCTTCTCCACAGACTCCTTAACTAGTGGGATAGAATCCGAGGTAGTCCTAGTTTCCCTGGGTTCCTGGGAGCCTAAAGCCTCAGAGGCTTATGCTAGCATTCCAGATAACACCAAGCACTACTTTAAGGACAGTGTGCTAATCAATGGAGTAGATATTCCTGCCCTTAGTGATAGTGGGTCCAGCAGAACGGTGGTGGATTCTACCTTGGTAGACCCAGAGGAACTTGACAGAGCTCCTTTGATGGCCACCAAGTTAGCTGATGGCCCCCCTCTCAAGTTCCCAGTAATGACTGTAATGCTTACTATAAATGATACTATGGTCAGGATTCCAGTGAGCATACAGAGGCAAGTCCTATGTAATGTCCTTCTAGGGAATGATCTCAGAGACTTAGGTCTTGTGGGTGACACAGCAGAGAGACCATGCACAAGGACACACACAAGGGCTGCATTGGCCAAGACCAAAACCAAGCCCAAGCCAAAGGGGAAACCCAAGGCTAAAGGAGTCAAGAAAGACAAGACAGGGAAAGAAAACATCCCCCCCTAGCTCACCTACCACAGAGGTGGAGGTAACTGGCCAAATACCTGAACCTGATGAGGAAGAGACGTTGCCTGAAATTCTTAATCCACATGACCATCTTTTACTCCAAAGTTTATTGGTTGAAGGTGGTCCTTATAGGGTTGAGTTTAGTAAGGGCCAACGTGAGTGCCCATCTTTGGAAGGCCTAATGAGACAGACCTGCTCCCATCTTGAGGGTGAACCTCCTGGGAAGCACAGGATTTATTGGGAAAGTGGGCTCCTCTATAGTGAGCCCATGGAGACTACAGAAGGAGAGCATAGGAGGCTGGTGGTTCCCGTTCATGTAAGACTCTTCCTCTTGCAGCTGGCACATGACGTCCCCCTTGCTGGTCACCTTGGCATCAAGAGAACCAACCAAAGGTTAGCCATGCACTTCTACTGGCCCAAGATGGGGGTGCAAGTAGAAAGTCACTGCAGGAGTTGTGCCACATGCCAGTCATCTGGGATAAGTGGCACAACAATAAACGTTCCTTTGGTACCACTCCCAGTTGTGGGGGTACCATTTGAAAGGGTAGGGATTGATTTTGTTGGTCCCTTTGACCCACAAACATGCCACCAGGTATCCTGAGGCCATCCCATTGAAAACGGTAACTGCCAAATTGCAAAAGCTTTGCTTGGCATATTCACTAGGGTTGGCTTCCCTAAATAAGTTGTGTCTGATAGGGGTAGCAACTTTATGTCCAAGTATATGCAAGCCATGCGGAAGGAGTGTGGGGTTACTTACACGTTTTCTTTGGCATATCACCCTCAAACCAATGACTTGGTTGAGAGGTTTAATAGAACTCTCAAAAGCATGATTGAGGCTCTAGAAGAGCCCCAGAGGAGATCATGGGATCTCCTTTTACTGTGATTGTTGTTTGCCTACAGAGAAGTACCTCAAGAGGGGGTTGGCATCAGCCCCTTCAAGCTTCTTTTTGATCACCCTGTAAGAAGACTCTTAGCTTTAGTCAAGGAGGGGTGAGATATGCCTACCCTGCCTGTGACTACCAATGTAGTAGACTATGTGCTAGGGCCAAGAAAATGAATGGCCTCCTGATGGGTCAGGCTAGTGAGATGTTGAAGGCTGGGCAAGCTCTGGTGAAACATTGGTATGGCCAGAAGGAATCCACCAGGAAGCTATGGTACTTGGTGCAGCTCACTAGTTCAGTGGGCAGGTGGGCATGCACTGGTATAAGTGCCAGTTTCAATATGATGCTGGTTTTGTTGTGGCTCTGCAGGCAGGGGCACTTACTGGAAACATGCATGGCCTTGTTTAGCTGGGCACTTATGCTTTTTGTGGTTATGCAGCCAGTGTGGGCTCCAACAATATACAGGTGTATGCCAGACAGCCAACTCACTGAGTCTTAAACACACACTGACACATTACTGTTACTGGTGCCGCAGTCGCCAGTGCCATTAGTGGGCCAGAAGGGCACTCAGCAGAAAGAAAACAACAATTGGAAAGTCACCAGCCAACAGCATCACTAAGGAAGAAAGGCCCTGGAAAATGCCACTGCCAAGGAGAAGTGTCTTTGATGAGCGCTGGCCGATAGAAGAAGATCTTGCTGTTGTGCTTGACAGACAAGTTAATCCGTTAAGTAATCATTTTGTCTGCATTTCTTGTTACCAAATAAAGAAATCATATTTGCTGTATTTTCATTGCATAGCTGTTCAAAATGTTCCACTTGCCACCAATAGAAGGATAGGGAATTGATAATATGAATGATGAGTTTAAAATAAAAGTTAAACTTTCGGTGTCTCATTCAAGGAGCAATTACCATATTAGGCTATTTTAAATGGTATTGGAAAATCCCACATTTACAATTGGTGGTGCACACAATGCACCCAGTGAACCGGTGGGAGTTGAATCTGCAACCCCAAAATTGCTGATAATGTGGGGAGCAGCAGTTAGCAGGGGTAGCATTAGTCAGTGAGCTTGCACACTAATGTGGCACAGATTTTCCAGTAAATTTTTGGGTCCTGGCACTTATTTATTTATCAATTAATCACTGCACGTAAGTTGATGTTCTACCCAAAAGGCATGGAGAAGGCAGAAACCTATCCCAGGGAACACCAGACCAGGCCCTCTCAAAAAGCTTCAGTGCCATGTTCGAGACCCATCCACCAGGAAGAAGGGAAGTACAGCAGGATTTATGCCAATGTAAGACAACAGCAATATGTGGTTGAGGGATCCTACAGAAACCCATGACCGCAGACCATGGGGACCCCTAAGGGTAAGTATCCTGAATATCAGACCACCACAAGGCCTATAGATAAGTACTCAAGGTGGCAGTTCCCAAATAATAGCCCAGGAACATAGAAATAACCAGATGAATAAAAGACTTCTTTTGCAGGTTGAGGTGCAGGACTTGGACACTAAAGGACTTGAACCCTGTACCAACGATGACCCAGGCAACCCAAAGGAAGAACAACTGGCCTTTTCTAGCATGGATATTGTACTCCAAAACATGCCAGGAATTATGCTAATGTCTCAAAGGGCAAGAAAGGGCAAGAAGCCATCAGAAAAAAATGTCTATGGAGGAAACAAAGGTGGACGATTTGTGGTTAAACAAAGTAGTGTCCATACATTTTTTTGCCCTTTATACAATTCCGGTAATACTCTGCTTGTACTGGGGTTTTCTGAGGGGAAGAGTAGTTCTTCACAGTTTCCTCATTCAGACGCCTTTATCCGTTGCTGTTTTTTTTCTACTTGATCTGACGTTTTCTTGTGGATTGGTGTCCGTGCTCCAAACATGTGGCTGGTGGTACTAGCAGATACCAGAACATGTATTTCTTTCAAGAGGTTTTATACTCCATCTATCGTAGTGCTTGTCTCATTGACATTGTTTGAGTCCTGCAACCCATCATTATTGATACTGTGTTGAAAATAATGTAGGTTTTTATTGTTGAAGTAAGTTCTTACAAGAGGATATGAGCTCATTTTACTGTTGGATTTGGTTTCCCCATATGTCTATGCTCTTAGTTTGTTTTTCCATATGTTCTTCAAGATTAGCCAATTTAATAAACACCCTTGAACTGTGATCACTTGTGTCTGTCTTCACTGTTGCCACCATGAGTTCCTTACAATAGCCAGGTCTATATGTCTTGGTATTCTGTGTTGTTGGTGAGGAGCAGGAATTCGGTCTTGGAGGGGTTATGCTATGGTCTCTGTCTGGTATTGAATTAGTTTAGGTGGTCTGCAAAATCTTGATGATAAGTTTGATAGGTCTGGTAAGGTCTTCTCTGTGGTCTCCCTCATCTGCAACCTCTGTTGCAGCCTCGGTTTAAAAAAGGATGAGACTGTCCCTGTGTATTTTCATTATTGGTTGAGGGACCCTCATAATCCTGTTCTGACCCACTTAGGTGGGTTTGTCCAACTCCTTATTTGCCATCAAAAAGGGGATATACTTGCACAGTCGCTAGCTCATGCTTTAAAACAAAAGTAGGGATCAAACAGTGACTCTCGTGCAATGGTACGATTAACACCAGTGAAAGGCCATCATAGGTGTGGAAGTTGCTCAACAAAGCATGTCAATCATCTATGCAAATTACTACCTTTGAAGCCACGGGTAAGAAATGGCCATTGCACCAGTTTATACATTGTAAACCAACATGTGTTGTATATGTGATCATATGTACTTGGGGCAAACACTTGGTAAAACTAAACAACTGATACATATTCACATTAATTATCACAAATCTCGAATACGCAACAAAGTGTTAACAGTGCCCTTGGTGGCAGACTTTAGCAAGCGTAAACACACACCAGATCGCTTTCAGTGGTGTGTTGTTGAGATAGTCACGACCAGTATTAGAGATGAATTATTGGATGCCCTATTGTCGAAGGGTGAACAGCAGTGTATCTCCCAGTTCCAATCTCACTTAGAGGGGCTGAATGGCCAGCTTGATTGGGCAGCATTTATTTGAATCGCTAGTATAGACCAGCATGTACATGTTTTTACTATCACATGTGACGTCATTCTTTTGCTTACAATTTATTTAACTTTATGGGACTAGGCTTCACAATTGATAAACACACACGACCCTGGCGGTAAGGGGTTAGCGCCAGCGTTAGCTGCGCCGACCCCTTACCGCCAATTACGAGTTCCCTTTCCGCCATGGCGGTTTTTACACCTGCTTTTAGCGGGTGTAAAAAACCATGGCGGTAAGGGAACTTGGTGTTAATTACGCCACCGTAATTTACGGTGGCGTAATTAACGCCTTCCCCACTCCCATTATGCCCTATGGGGCAAAAATGGGAATGGGGAAGGGTAAATGGGGATTGGGGATTTACCGCCCCGCCAAGGTCGGAATGGGGCGGTAAATCCCCTTACCGCCATGGCGTTAACGTAGTTAGCACCATGGCGGTAAAGTCACGGCCCTGGCGGTAACTTACCGCCAGGGTCGTAATGAGGCCCAGAATGTTTTATAGTTTTGTTCAACAATATGGGCCTCATTACGAGTTGGGCGGTATCCCGACGGTATTAGTGCTGGGATACCGGACAGGCAAATAGTGCTACTGCCAACCAGTCTGGCGGTATTACCGCCGGATCACAGGTTTGGCACTAGCGGTAACACCCCAATGGGGCATTTTCGGTGCAATTACCATTCGCTCATACCTTCAGCGGTAACTGCACTGAAAATGGGCATTTTGTCTGCGTATTTACCACCAGCTCAGAGCTGGAGGTAATGCTGCCAGACTCGTGATAAGGCCAGCCCTTAAATGTGGCAGTAATAGCATTACCGCCCAACTCGTGATGAGGCCGTATGTAATTTAACTTTTCTTTTGGCCAAATGTTTGTCATGCTCTGCACAAAGACATATTTTATCTTGGAGTGGCCTCTTTAAAATGGTCACACAGTTGGGCAATATTAGAGTACATGTAGCCTACTGAGTCTTACTTCAGTTTTTTATTGTCGGATAAACATTGTATAAATCAAGGTGACATAAGCGATAAAGGGAGCTACGCCAGTTGGTTTTAATATTATGCAACTAGGTTTGACTTTCAATCAATTGTTCTCCTTCATCTCGCTTTGCATAGAGATTACTTCTCAATTCGGCAGTAATCGCTTTCCCAAAATGGCCGCCACGTTAGGCATTACAGTTTGAGTTTTTATTACTGCTTTAGGTTACCAAATTGAGATTGAGGGCTATTGGTTTATGTGGAGCACCACATGGATTTTTTGATCTAATCACACGTTGGTTGCTGTGTAACATTCCCTAGATTTTGGTTTTGGCCTGCTGTGGATGTTTTCTCGGTGTTTAACATGAAAAAATTAGTCTTTACCATGTTTTCAGGTTGCTGAGTTCAGATTGAGTGCTAGTGGTTTACGTGGAGCAACAACTGGATTTTTAGCTCTGACTTTACGATGGTTGTTTTGCAACAGGTACATTTCTGAGATTTGGGTTTTTGGCCTACTCTGTAGGTTTTCATTTGGTGTTTTTGTGTGAATAAATGAGGCTTCAGCAATAATGTAAGGCATTAATTCCCTTCCTGGCTGATTTAATTGTTCATTTCTTGGAAATGTGAACACTAATTAGGAAGAATTACGGCTCTGGCTTAAACTGAGGGCTGCTGTACAGGTATTTGTTCATTTTTTACACACTAGTTTTCTCCCTGCCCTTAATCATGGCTTGAGTTTAATTATGTGATTTATATTGTGTTTTAGTTTTGAAATTTGACCCTGAAGAAGACAAGGCTATCACAGCTATTCGTCAAAACTAGTAGTTTAACATTGCAGTTATACGTATTGGATTTTTTAACAGCACTTGTTCCAGTGGTTAAGCTATGTACATCCACAACTACAACATCTTAACCTCATGATTAGTTGGTCTATGGATTATAGTTCTCTTTCCTGATTAGGGGTGTTTGCTATCCTGGTGATAAAGTTTCACTGCTAGCCATGCACTTTATTGTGCATTAGGCAATTTATTGGCACTTTTTAGCACTTTATGTATGATTACACTTTGTATATTTTTTGTAAAACTCAAAAAATGGTGTTTTATGATTGGATTTTGTGTGATGTAAAATGGTATTGTCTTTGTTTACGTCAAATCAATTTGTATTTACATGATTATTATTACTAATGCTATTAAAAACTTGTGTATGAAAACATTTTTTATGACCACGGTTACGAGACGGTGTACACATGATTGAAACTTGTATGTATGTGTTAGCCACATGGCTCCCATTATGAAGATAATGGACTTCATTACGATTGTATTCCGGTGGTAAATACGCTAGAATACCACCCAGAGGAATTACTGTTACTGCCACTTAGTCCGGCGGCTTTACCATCAGATTACAAGTGGCAGTGTTAGTCTCCATTAATTTGGAATCCATAGGGATCTATTGGGGATTTCGGCAGAATAACCGCTGGTGGTAATTCTGCTGATTTTGTCAATTGTTTGGCAAAAAGTGGGAGGATATACCTCAAGCATTATGCTGGCGGTATATCCCCCAATCCAGAGACTTACTCAAAGTATGGTGGAGCAGGAATAGTGGTGGTAATTCCGTTACCAGCACTTTATTTCCTGCACCACCATACTCGTAATGAGCCCCAATGTGTTTTGCTATATATTTAAGCCTGATATGCCAACTGGTATTCTGTTGCCTGTTTTGGCCACTATTACATCTTTCTGATATAGCTTTTTAATCAGGAGGAGGTTATCTTTTCTATTTCGTTTTTTTCGGCATGAAGATGTCCTATTTCAGTTTATAATACCATACTGGTTTTTATTTTCGAGGGCGAATCTTGGAGAGGGGAGTTTGTTCTCGCTAGCTGCCATTTTGTGCAGTCAGTGAGAGATTCCCCACTCTGGTTCTCTCTCTCGTCAACCTTCAAAATGTTTCCACGAATAGGTAAGTCCAGAGACTGAAAAGAGGCAACATTGGTACTAGCTATACTGTGATCTTCAGGCGAATACCATTTCTAGGACTATATTTCTTCATGTAAATAATTTGCTGTATCCAGTCC
This sequence comes from Ambystoma mexicanum, assembly GCF_040938575.1. Taxonomy (NCBI): domain Eukaryota; kingdom Metazoa; phylum Chordata; class Amphibia; order Caudata; family Ambystomatidae; genus Ambystoma; species Ambystoma mexicanum. Next base: position 599,306,026 of record NC_090928.1, on the reverse strand, counting down.
CACTCGGAACTTTACTGATAGATGTACCTCTCTGTGTATTAAGAGACAATGGGCCTCATTACGACCCTGGCGGAGTGGGTTTACGCCAGCGGTATTCGCGGCGGACCCGTCCGCCCTACTACGAGTTCCCGTAGCGCCATGGAGCGTTTTCCGCCTGGTTTTTCCGGGCGGAGAAATCCATGGCGCTACGGGACCTTGTTGTTAATTACGCCACCGTATTTTACGGTGGCGTAATTAACGCCTTCCCCACTCCCATTATACCCTATGGGGCAAAAATGGGAATGGGGAAGGGTAAAATGGGGAATGGGGATTTACCGCCCCGCCAAGGTCAGAATGGGGCGGTAAATCCGCCAACCCCCATGGCGGTATCGGCAGCTTTCCGCCGTGCTCCATGGTGCATATTGCACCACGATCTCCACCAGGGTCGTAATGAGGGCCAATCTGTTTCTTATATCATGAACCCCCTTTAGTTCGGTTGCACAGTCACACAAAGAATGTTTTCTTTCTGTTGTTTGTTTGCAATAATTAATGTGTCTACTACCAGTAAAACAAATTGTAACTCACTCTGAGTGCATGTACTACATTTTTTGACAAAGCCTTGCACAAACTGTCAGTAATTAATATGCTGCCACTGTGCCATGTATGTAATTTAATCTGCACTGTGAATTGGGGTGCAACCAAGTAGTATTCCTACAGGCAGGACCCTCTCTTGTTTATAGCCTTTGCCAGCCCACTGTCCAGTTCCTGTTCTGAGCCCTCCCTCCTGTGTCCTCTAATCTAGATATAGTGCTTGCTATAATAGGGAAATCTTGAACCAGTTCTTGAATTTATTTCATCTAGTCTAAACCATTTAGTCTGGTTTCAGGAATCACCTTTTTTACTTCCTATTTTGCCCATTGACCTGACACCCCTTTTTAGTCCATCCATAGTCACCTGCCCGACTTCTAAAATGGAACATACAGTAAGCTTCTCAAAGGAGCACATTTTGGAGATCATACAAGGTCCTACTCTGTTTAACATGGAAGGTGCACAGCAACACCTAGCCTCTACAGCAACTAGTGATGACCTTCTTAACCTGAAGAAAAAATGCTTCCGGACAGAGGTCCATGGCCATTTTCTGAGAGAATACTTGAGAGCCAACCTGGTCCCTGTAGGTCTAATAGTTCGCAGTGAGCCTGCACTGTTCCTCGATGATAAAATCTACTTGCAAGGCTTCAGCAGGATTGCAACAAAATGCAGTAGAGACCTCATGGTGCTCAAGATAACAACAGCCCAAAGGATCCACCAACAGATCTCCACTGAACTCAAAGCCGAAGAAACCAAATTTCTGAATGAAGAGACACTAGAAAATGCCTGCGAGAAACTCAAAGAAATCGACAAAACCATGGACAGCTTTATGTCCAGTACATTGGAGAAAAAACATAAAAAATGAGCAAAAGACATCAAAAACTTCAAATTAGAGGTGGTGTACCCATACCTGGCCGATGACTACAAAGAAAACAAAGAAAAAGAAAGACTACAGAATCAAACAGGTCCTTCCAGGAATCGGCATAAAACACTTTCCTTTTGGGACACTTCAAGCTCTAACTCCTCTGGCGATGAACAAGCACCGACCAAAGGAAGGCATGCCCCTCGAGGGCAATTTCAGCAACCCCCGATGATGCCTTTTTTAGGGCAAGGGGGCCCCAGGGGCGGATTCTGGGGCCCCCACCGTTCCCGCAGATGCCCAACTACAACTTTCCTCAGTGGAGGGCTCCCAACCGCAGCAGGAGACGGAGGAGGCTGTGAAAGAAATCCTGATCTTCAACCTATCAGGGATTACCCTTATCCAGGCAGAAAATAGCCTTCTCGCCAAAGGCCTCTCCTTTGTACCTACCAACCACACTGACTGGTTTAAACTAGATCAAGAATTAACCAACTTCTACAGGACTATTCGGAGAAAAGTGTTCTTCCAAGACAAAGTTACACCTACCATAGATGACGATTCAGGCCTGAGGGTGAAATCTGATTTTAATCCAAAGGACAATGAGATGCCACCTACAGTCCTAGCCTTTGAGAAATGTATAAAAGAGGAGATGAGGAAAGAACAAATACTGTCAGTCTCCAAAAGAAAAGACAGAACCTGACCTCCAATGAGAAAAAAGCCCTCTAAGACGTAGCCCAAAATAAATCTATTGTCATCAAACCAGCTGACAAGGGGGGAGGCATCGTGGTCCAGAACAAACACCAATATAAAGAAATGGTCATGACTCTCCTGAATGCTGAAGGGAACTACAAAAAAATTAAAAAGGATCCCACAGAAACCATCAAAAGGAAGATTCAGGAAATAACTCAGTTCGCAGCCAGCAAAAACTGGATCTCCGACAAGGAAGAGGTCTTTCTAAACACTTCTGCAGGGAGGACCCCAGCATTTTATGCGCTGCCTAAAATGCATAAAAACCAGACAACAGCACCTGGTAGGCCTATTGTCTCAGGATGCGGCTCGATTTTAGAACCCATCTGCCAATTCATCGATTATTTTCTCAAGCCACTGAGTCAGGAAACTCCAACATACCTAAGGGACACCATGGCTACAATACTTAAATTCGAAAATCAACCATTCAACCCCTCAGAAGAATTACTTGTGATGATGGATATCAATAGCCTATACACCAGCATACCACAACACATGGCCATTGAATGCATTAGGATGCACTTGACCCATCATATGAAACAAAACCCGAGAACCCACTAACTTCATAGTTGAACTTCTGGGGCTAGCCCTGACACACAATTTCTTCAAATTCAATCACACCTTCTACATGCAGACATGTGGAACTGCAATCGGTGCAGCATTTGCACCCAGCTTGGCAATCATCTTTATGGCCAAATATGAACATAACTTTGTCTTAAACATCAACAACCCCTTCCTGGACAACATTACACTTTGGCACAGATACATTGATGATGTCATCTTTATCTGGAAAGGAGCGGAAAACAATTTACCTGATTTCTTCAACTGGATCAACAATCAGTCAGAGGAAATTAAATTTACCATTCATTACAGCAAAACAGAAATACACTTCCTGGACCTCACACTCAGTCATCAGGAAGGGAAACTGGAATGCACTCTGTTTACTAAAGAGACAGATCGGAATACCATCTTGCACTATCAAAGTCACCACCCACAAAATCTACGCAACAATCTACCATATGGACAATTTCTGCGGATCCGGAGGAACTGTACCAATCTCATCGAATTCAAAACGCATGCATCACATCTCCATGTTAGGGAGAATTCTCTGTTTAGGCTGAATTTCCTAACCTAGTGAGTCCCCCAGCAGATTTCGGGAGTTTGGTTTTTTCCATCCTGCCAAGAGTGGGACTCTTTTCCTCCCACTCGTGGACATGTATGTGTGTAATTCCTTTGAATGTCAGTGGGCCTCATTACACGGAAGGCGGTGATCCAGGGTGCTGTTAGCACCCTGGACCATGCCGGTAAATTACCGGCACCGCCTTGGCGGTAAGGGGATTTACCGCCCCATCCCAAGGTTGGTGGGGCGGTAAATCCCCCTTCCGCCATTGCCCTTCCCCATTCCCATTTCTGCCCCATAGGGCTCTATGGGAATGGGGAAGGCGCTAATTACGGCACCGCAATTTTGCGGTGCCGTAATTAGCTCCGAGGTCCCTTAGCGGGTTGGTTTTTAACGTCTGCAAAAAGCAGGCGTTAGAGCACCAACCCGCTAAGGGACCTCATAGTACGGCGGTAAGGGTTAACGGTCACCGTTGCCATTAACGGTGACCGTTAACCCTTACCGCCGTCCGTGTAATGAGGCCCAATGTGTTCTATGGGCTATGGGGTCTTTTACTCCATAGGGTCTCATATGTTTTTCTATGTGTGTTACACCGCACCCTATGTGCCGTAGCACTGGGGTGTCCTAGCGGACCTCCACCATAGACTCCATACCCGGGGTCTGACTACTGCCTCCCCGGGCATGTAAAGTCACCATTGGCTTTACTAGACCTAAATTTACTAACAGAACTAGTACAAACCATCTTATTGTGGACGTACTAGTAGGGGTAATTCGATTACTCCTGGATCTGTTACTCGAGGGGGCATTGTCCCGTCCCCCCTCGTCGAGTTTTGGCTGGTGGCAGTGGAAACTACTTGTTATGTTCGACCCCGAACCTAACCATATGGGATTTGTCCCATTGTTGGAGATTTATAATTTTCCTCATTAATCGCTAACGTACCACCGGTCTACTTATCGTAAATAAGTTTATCGGATGGTATTTTCTGCCAGAACTCGGTTTTTAAAATGGCGTCTGTGTTCGTCTCTGTGACTCCTAAACCAAAGGTTGAGCCCTTTTGTTCCACTTTTGGCGGGCTCTGTACAGAGACCCTCCAAAGTGGTGCCATTCTGTCTGGGTTACCACAGGGGTGTGGGAGGGGGTTTAGGCACCCTGGACTGAGTTGCCTTGCCAACTCCGGTCGCACTCTGGAGTGATTGGCCCAAGTGGTAAGCCTTCCCGCTCACCACTTAGCATGTGTTGATTGACAGCTAGGCTGAATGAATGGGGGTTTTCTGCATAAAAGCAGGGCTTTTGGGACTGGATCTTAAGAAGTCGCCACAGGACCTAAGAATCCGACGAGGGTAACGCTGAGCCGACCTGCGCGACGACACCTCCGGTGGAACCCTGCGGAACCGACTCACCACTTCCCGACGACAGAGGAGATCTCCCTGCCGGAGAGTCTCTTCCCCTGACTGGTGGGAACAACCAGTCCCCTTTGCTTTTTATTCGCCTCAGGACGCAGTGGTCGAATTGCCCGTGCAACGCACCCCGGCAACGGAAAGCCACTACCCCTGTACCGCGACCAAAAGGTGGTGCCTTGTGACGGAGCACTCCGCGGCTGGTCTCTTCCCTGGTGGTGCACCGGACTTCACTTTTCTTCGACGACGAGAACCTCTCTACTCTTGGCAAAGACCCGACGTGCATCCACCACCAGGAACAACTGCCCCCGCCGGAGCTGCCCTCCACAACAAGGTACCGTGTCCGCCTGGCTTCCCTTTCAATCGGTTCGAGTGAGGTGTCTTAATCCTCTCCTTTCCGTTGGGTCGCCTCCAAGTTTTTCTCATTTATTGTTCTGAACTGGTTCAATCTGCTGATAACAATTTGCTACAAAGACTTGAATGCATCTCGACTAGAGACTTTTTGGGACATATCGCCTTGCCTCTCTCCGAGTGGGCCTGGCCTCTGAACTTTATGATCTATTGTGGTTCTTGCCTTCTTACCGTACATTTTGCCCGTGAAGTATTGAACTGTGTTGATTTCGTAACCTGTCTATCTTTTTCTCTCCCGTCCTAACCAATATTAGAGTGCCATCTAGGTTGAGGTATACACCTCTGTCTGTAAATAAGTGGTGCCGGTAGAACCTAGACTTGTCGAAATATTGCTAGGGGGATTGATCGTTTCTTCTTCGTAGAGTAATTGTGTTTGATTTGTTTGCCGTGAAAGTGCCATAGTGTTTTTCATAGATGTTTTGTTATAAATAAATACCTTAATATCTTTACACTAAGCCTCGTTGCGTGTTTGCTTGTCTTGCTGGGAAGAATTGCCCTATTTTGTATACTCCACATACTGCTCAACTCTTCTTGAGGGAAGTCTGACTGCTCAGCCACAGCTACCAAGTGAATCTGTGTGGTACAGACTGCTACCAAGTGGGTTCACCGCCAAACACCTCTAGTCCTAAATCTTTTGCAGTGGTCCCAGAGGGAACTGCACAGGTTTCCGCCTAAAACTCCAACAAAAACTTGAAGCCAGAGGCTATCCTAAGAAACTTCTACGCAACACCCAGAAGAGAGCAAGGTTTACCCCCAGAGATACCCTACTTGCCATTAAAGAGAAAGACCTGACTGGGGAGGATAACATCACCTGTGTCACCACATTCTGCCCCAATAACACCAAACTCAGAGGGGTGATTAAGAAATTCTGGCCTCTTATTCAATTGAGCCTACCAGATGAACCGTTACCAAGAATGGCTCTCAAGAGATCCAAAAACCTTAAGGACATTTTGACTCAGGCAAGGTTTAACAAAACAAGCACAAGCTCTTCACTGTGGAATCTCAGAGAAATAGTAGGTCATCATCCTTGCGGAAACTGCACAGCTTGTAAATTCACACGCAAAACCACATCTTTTCGAATAGGCAATAAGGACTGGCACCTTCGTCATTTCTCAAATTGCAAATTGGCAAATGTCATTTATGTCATTGAATGTCCATGTGGCCATGTGGTATGTGGGGCAAACCTCCAGGCCCATCCACTAGAGAATAAGTGAGCACAGGTCCCGAATATGGTGCAAGAACATGATTGCACCCCTGGTAGCTCACTTTACAGAATTCTCCATGGTCCGGATAACTTAATATGGTGGATAGTGGACAAGGCACCCCAGATAAACAATGCAGGCAGTTCACTCAATTTCAAAGAAGCCTGGTGGATTTTTAAGCTCAAATCCATAACACTCGGATTGAATGAGGCTTACCCAGCAGGCCCCTTGATATGAGTCATAACCAGACTCTCCCTTGCTACTCCACCCCCTGGTTCCTGATACCATCTATCACCCCCTTCTTTTTCCCCCCCAGGCTTTATCCGCGGGGTCTTACTACAGAGGGCCACTAGCTAAACCATAGCTATTGGCTACCACAGCCCTCTTGTTGGGCTGCATTTAGGGACAGTGGGCGAGCCCTTCTAATCGATCCTCTCTGCAGATACGTGGTCCCGTCATGCGCAGAATGTTATGTCAGAGGGAGGTTACACCAGTCCTCTCCCTGTCTACCAGGACCTTTGTTTTGATCCTAATTGATGGTCACTGATCATGCTCTTTACACTCTGCATATCCAGACACTCATGCCATACCACGCCTGAGTACACCTAATACCCCTCTATGCCAGCAATCCGCTCCTCGGCTTGCCTTTGCCACGAACAACTCTCTTCGGGCACCACAGCACCCACGCAGGCGCATGGGATTAGCGTTGGTGCCTGACACTACGCACACGCACGCCACTGCACCTGCGCGTGCGCACAGGACCAGAGCCTGTGCCCACTGCAATGCGCATGCACGGCGAGCAGTCCCCGCGCCACGCACATGCGCGTCATCCTTACATGTACAGCTCTGCCCGCTACTGCCCTTAGCATCCAGCAGTCCCACGCCGGCAGAGCTGTACAACGCGCTATCCAGACGGGTCACTCCGTCCGTATCTCCAGCCCTGGTGAGTAAGCCCTCCACTTCAAAGGACTCTGCCCACCACGGGGCCTTGATTTAGAGACAGCAATATATTTATTCTATCACTACAACATGCCTTGTCTCTCTCCCTTCACAGCAATATGCATTTATTTGCATTTTCTTTTTGATGCTCCACTGCGGCACATGGGATCACGAGAATGACAAGACTCTGCACTGTCACTAACTGCCCTTTGGAAAATAAGGTACCGTGCATTTTTATCCATTTGGCCAACTTTCTGATAATCAACATGTTTTTAAGCAACATTTTTCTAAGTATCCTTGTCCTATGGTGCCTCCTTCTAAAGGCACACTTCATGTTTTCTTATGACACTCTACAGTGCCTCAGCATTCACCCGTTGATGGTAGACATCCCGGAATAGCCTTCCTAAAGCATAGGCCATCCTCCCCTCAACTTCAAACTCTCAAGCCAGCTAGGCATCCCCACTGGTTGCTATCCCTGACAAGGTCAGTGGACAATGTGGAACTGTGTTTCTGAGTACAAAGCATATACTTTCTTTTGAAAAAAAATGTTATGCAGTCTGTGTTAATCATGTTGTGGCACTCTTGCCTTAGTGAATTACACTGTACAAATAACCACTAATGTGCACTACTTACACCCACCTTACGGTCCCCTCTGCTTTTTGCAGCAGATCACTGCCTTGGCTCCAGAAGAAGGCTTGTCTACGACATTTGCCGAAACGTCTGTGAACATCAGCATAACATACCTACAAATTCAGTGCCACTTGGAACTAAACCACCTCCTAGGAGTCCGACAATCCGGTTTCAGACCTCAGCATGGCACCGAGACAGCACTCCTTGACCTCAAGGCACAAATAGACACACTAAGAGATAAAGGCACGATTTCACTCCTACAACTCCTTGACCTCTCTGCCACATTCGACCTGGTGGACCATGCTATGTTATGTAATCACCTGGTCACGGCAGCCTGCTTTTCCCAGGAAGCAGTCGCTTGGATCCAGTCTTTCTTAGATAATAGGACTATGCGAGTCTTCTCTCCCCTAGCAGCTGCAGACCCCGCACCCATTACCTGCCGCGTACCCCAAGGATCTTGCGTATCTCCCACCCTCTATAACATCTTCACAAAGCCCCTTTTCGATGATCTAGATGGTCTTGGTATCACCTACACTAACTATGCAGATGATACACAGATCCTCATCCCGCTGGCGGGAGATTATGACAAGGATTCGGCCTTTGTGAACAGAGTCTACCTCATCATCCAGGCATGGATGGCCGCCCATGGTCTATGCCTGAATGATGAAAAAACTGAACTCCTCATTTTAGGCACTTCTTCCAACATCAAAAAATTGGGCCCAATTACGACTCCTTCATAATTGACAACAACATCATCACTGTGGCCAAAGTAGTTAAAACCCTTGGCTTCTACATAGACTCCACACTTACCTTTGGTAAACAAGTGAATTCCATGGCTTCAGCCACCTCCTATACCTGCAAGTTAATTAGAGCTGCCAAGCCTTTCCTCTCACCTAATAACTGCGTCATCCTAGCTAGAGGTTTAATCCTGTCTAAATTAGATTACTGCAACGCCCTCCACATAGGCAGTAACAAATACATCACCTCTAAAATTCAGACACTGCAAAATAATGCCCTCAGAGCTGCCCTAAACTTCCCTAAAAATTCCCACATTTCAGACCTCAGGAGATCTACTAACTGGCTCTCCACAAAAGACAAAATCCTCCTCAAAACAGTCTCCCTCACACACAAATGCCTTAACCATGCAGCCCCGCAATACCTTATAGACAGATTCACCAGACAAACAACCTCCCGCCCCCTACGAAAAGCTAACTCTAACCTTCTGCTCTTACCCAGATTCAAGCTTTCTAAATCTGGCGGGAGTAGCTTTGCTGTTAAAGCAGCACAATTGTGGAACTCCCTTCCGACGGATCTAAGGGAAGATCTCCCTTACCAACAATTTAGATCCAATGTGATCCAATGGCTAAAAGATCATGATGCCTAGCCTCGCTCTACCATCACTAGCGATCTTATGTATATTTTGTATATTTTCTCTTCTCTATCTATCACATCTACATTCTTGTAAACTTACTGTACATACCTATGTTGTCTACAGCATTGTAACCGCAGCTGTATTCTTTGTTTACCTGCAACTTGTAACCTAAGTTGAACAACCCTCTTCTGCCTTCGTGCCCGAATACCCTTGGGTCTGGTGCGCAATACAAGTACATAAACAAACAAACAAACATAACCTTCTGTTGCTGCTGATTGATTCCACCCCGTCTAGGGGTCTGATTTACAGTCTAGACATCGACTTACTACAAGGTCACCTTACAGCCTGGCTCGAACAGACCCTCCTAAGGTCTAACAAGGAGAAAAGAATCCCCCTGAAAATAACAATATATATGTGATGTCCATTCCCTAAGCACTAGGTGCAGAACTGTGTGTACCTTTAGGACTCTACTTTCTGGGACTATTTCTCCATCTCCGATACTCTTATTTACAGTATTCATAAGAAACTGCAATTCTGCATGAAGTAATGTAATTATAGTTGCATATCTCTCTTGTTCTTTCCCTTCACTTCATGTGTGAATAATTAACACTGCTGTGATTCTACTGCTACATGTACACTGAGCATGAAGTAATGCTGATAAATGTCCGGTTTGAGTATTCATGTACTTAGGCTCTCAAACCTGTATTAACAAAATGTACAGTCTATCGGAACTTTACTGATAGATGTACCTCTCTGTGTATTATGAGACAATCTGTTTCTTATATCATGAACCCCCTTGGGTTCGGTTGCACAGTCAGACAAAGAATGTTTTCTTTCTGTTGTTTGTTTGCAATAATGAATGTGTCTACTACCAGTAAAACAAATTGTAACTCACTCTGAGTGCATGTACTACCTTTTTTTGACACAGCCTTGCACGATCTGTCAGTAATTAATATGCTGCCGGTGTGCCATGTATGTAATTTAATCTACACTGTGAATTGGGGTGCAACCAAGTAGTACTCCTACAGGCAGGACCCTCTCTTGTTTATTTATTTATTAAATTTATATAGCGCGCAGGCAGCCCAGGGGCATTGTGGCACTGTTACTTGCAAGGAAGACTTAGTTACAATGTGTGCAGGTTGTGCCTTGGGTTACAGTGAGGCAATGACCTGTGATCAGATATACCACATAATACATCATACAATACAATTATGAGGGCTTGGCCATGTAATTGTTAGATGAACAGGGTCGTTTTCAGGGTTTTCCGAAAGGCGGTCAGTGATATAGCCGTATATAGTCCCATGTCGAATGCAGAGTCATAGGTAATACTTTCTGTGGTGAGCGAGGGAACAATGCATGTAGAGTCGTTTACTTTGTGGGTGAGGGTAATTGTATCTACTCTGCTCCATTTGCCACTTAGGAGCTGATTTTTCGAATAACCTGTAATAAGGCCGCAGGAAGCAGTTACATATAGACATACATGTAGGCGTCTCCCTGCTACCAAATTGCGATCAAGTGCATATGTGCAAGGCAAAAGCTGACGTACACGCATGTACTCCACATTTTGTGCTGCACATTTGCACTCCACCGTGCAAATGAGTAAACGCTGCTCGCATGGCAGGCAGCGTTTACAATTACAGTTAATTACAGTAAAACGATGCATGCCATGCGCATAAAGCTGGCGGGCACCATAGGTATCCCCAGCATTTGCGCCGGCATGAAAGTGCATGCCGGCCAAATGCTGGGGCATTTGTGGGGTGGAGAGGAATGGAGTGGTAGAAACACACGTTGCGTTCCTCCCCGCCGCCGCTCCACCACAGAAATGAATGAAAATCTGGCGTGGCGTGAATGAAAGGTGTAAAATCCTTCTGTAAGGCTTTTACAGCTTTCGTTCCCGTTATGTCTGCAGCAAAACGAGCTCCCTAGTATTGCCCTAGCTGAAGGGGGGGGGCTGACACAACGTTCAGAGTGCTATGGATGAATCTGTCATTGAAGTACAACCTGTTAATTAATTGTTTTTATTGAGAACATTGTTTTCAAACCCCACACATTTCACTTTTTTGAACTCTTTATGTTTTGTGTATCTTTTTCTTTCCAAATTCCGGGTCCATTTGTAATTTTACGGACAGAACCCTTTTTGTTGAAGACTTTTGGAGCATTGGGATTTTAAAACCCCTTCGCAATGTTTCCAGTCCCAGCCCTTAGACTGCAGTGCAAGCCTTTGCTGTCGCCACTTGTTTTTACAGATTACGGTTAATGACTTCGGCCTCAGCTGCTAACTTGTTCATTCTTGCACTTTGAAGCAAGCTCCTTATGGAAGGGAATAGCAGCGCGGCGACCATGATGGGGCGCAGAGTGGCACTATGCAGGGCAATGAGCACTTGGTGTTTTTTTTAGGATTAATTTAAATTCAAAAGACTGGGGTGGCACCTTTTCCACTTGACCCTTCATACTGTGTTCAAACGCTATTATTTTGATTTAAGTGAAGCAATATGAGAATGTAGGTGTATCAAATTCCCCTCACCCCACTCGTCCCTTGCCTATCCCTCAGATTTAGGTGGTATCCGGCGGTAAATCTGCTGGGAGACTGCCCAACGCAATTACCGTTACCGCAACTTGATCCGTCGCTAATTGCAGTGGCGGGGTAAGTCCTCATTTTTCTGAGCCCATGGGGCTCAATGGGGCATTTTCGATAATTGTGCTGCGGTAATTGTGCCGAAAAGGGAGTAAAGTCGGCGCATCCAACTCCAGCTCAGGGAGGAATGCTCCATGATTCCCCCAAACTCGCGATTAGGCTGAGCCGTAATGTGGCGGCAATAGGGTTACTGACGCATTTGTACCGCTTCGCCCAATGAGGCTCTAAACCTCCTAGGCTCCCTCCCTACCCCCCTGCATCCTCTTTCTCCAACTACCCCTTCATCCCATATGATTAGCCCCCCCCTAAATACCAGGCCACAGTCAATCTAAACGTGACAGCAATGACAATAGCAGTCTTTGCTTCCTTTGTTCTTTCTGTTAATTCGTGCACCCCCACCCCCAGCAAGACTTGCTGCATCCATGGCATCATTTATGGCAGACGCCTCTGGTGCTGAGTTTTGGCGCCGAGCTCCAGGGCCTGCTCCCCTTCATCCTGCACTGATACTTGCGAAGGCTGCAGAGCTTTATTGCATGTGCAGGATCAGAGTCGATCCATGAATCAAGCCACAGACTCAGGTTTGCAAAACTGTTGGGGGTGCCATGGGGTGTGCTGGCAAGCCACTGGCTGGCAAGCACAGGCACCCACTGCTGTCTCCAGTGCATGGGGCAATTCAACCAGTGCACAAAAAGACATGTAGAATCTGATGGGTCAAGAGCTTGCTGATATTACCAGACTACTCCTACACCAGCCCATTCAAGACTACAACACACAATCAACAACACCCCGTACAACAACCATCAGATGTAGTATTATGCCACTCACGTGCCACTCACATAAACACAAAACATATACATCTGGCAAAAGGATTGCAAACAGTGGTATGGGAGCAATTAAACCCACAACCCATACTCGTATAATCACGTTTTAACCACACCTCCCACTTGAGATTGCCAATCCCAGCCCCATCGGCAAACCAAGACCTATCGTACCAAAAAAGTATACGTGGGCTCCTCTAAACGAGAGGAATTGTTAGGAATTCCTTAAGATGTTTGTGTATTTTTCTGCCCAGCAGTAAAAATTGACTACTTTTAGAATCTTGTCTCTTGTGACTAACGTAAATGATGACAATATATATAATGGTCCACATGTCCTCCTCTCTCCTGTGTTCTGCAGCAGACACCACACTGTACTATGCCCCTTTTCCCCTTCCCACCCCTGACAGGGTGGGGAACGTCATCCCGCAGGTGGGCGCGCTAGGGAAGCCGGCCATCTTCACACCTGATTCCTCTTTCCTTTCCACATCCTATCCTCATGGCACGCCCTCGGCTCCATTGTGTTTTTGGATCTGCACAGCAAATGGCAGCGGCGTATTCTCCCCCTTACCCAATCCCTTTATTTAGAAAGCCTGCTGCATCTTCCTCCATGCCAGGCTCCCTCTGGCTGGGTGCAAATGGAATTCTTGGGCGCTGGCATGGGCTAACCCAGCTACTCACAGCCCTTAGACTGCAGTGGAAGTCCTTGCTCAGCTGAAGCCTTTGATCCTGGGATAGCAGTAACCAGTGGGAATGTCCCACGGCGGCGGCCATTCGTGCCTCATCAGACCCAACAGTAGAATATGGACCTTACAAGTTTGAAAGTAACATAACATAAACCACTTCTAGCAAGATGAAACAGTGAGCAACATTGTACAGATTCCATATGGGCATGCAAACAGCTAACTATAAGGGCACCAAGGTTTTGTCCAGAATCTAACAGATTTCACTCAATGTCATCCCGCAAAAGCTCACCCACAAAACACAGGCAAGACCTACTTTCGCAGCTCTGTGGGTGTTCATAAAGATGGATAACCTTTTCACAGTAGGGGAAAACACACACGCACAAACACCACACACACACACACACACACAGACACCCCCCTGAAGAATGTGTAAAGGGCAAATATTGTGCTGTATAAATGCTGCTTAACAGAACATTTCAAAGTGTATACATTTACTTTAGCTTGAATTGTGTGTAATCCTCCCTGCAGGTAAGCCCTGTATCAGCCACTTTTACTCCCTGAAAGCAGGCAAACACCCCACAGAACATAGATATAAATAGACACAAAGGTGCTTGCCCCTGCTAAAGGCCACACAGCGCCACAGATGTGTTTGAATCAGTGGTACCAACGGAGCAGTGCCATGGGAAGCACCTCTGATATTAAGACAGCCTGATCCGAGGAGGAACTTAAAGGTAAAAACACACCTTTCATTATGAACTCATTACTAAATGCATAAAGCTATGCATTATTAAAAAAAAGATATGTTTAGAGCTTCAATATAGTTTTACTTGCATATGAAATAGCCTCAGTGGGAATGGGAATTACTTCTCCCTGAAATACAATTTTGACCTCAACTTCAAAAACATGGGGTAAAAAACTCTCACTTCTAGTCTGGAGCCCTGCATGTAATGCATCATATGCAAACATGTGTGAGCACCTCAGCTGAGAAAGAACATGGCCAAATAACCTTTTCCGTCGGATAGTTCACAGTTATTGCTATTACTGTTATTGTATTTATTGAGTGTGGACCTGGCTTCGAGCAGCAACAGGGCACTTTACAGAGGTTTACACCAGTACAGATACATAGCGTAGGTATCGAGTCGTGTTTTAGTTCACTGTGCTCTTCCAAGTGGATACATATCCATTTACGCATTAGTCTGGTCCGCCTACAAGGAAAGTCCAGCACCAGCAATGAAACACTAGGCAATTTCCCCATGACCAACAAAGCCAGAAACCTGTTTCTGCATTGTTGGGCATCATCAGTGAGAGGAATCTGTGCCTCGCTAAGAACAGTGAGCAAGGTGTCCACATCTGGATTACATTTAATAATTTAGAGTTAAATCCTAAATTTGTCAAGCTATGGAAAAAATATTGGAGCCAATCGTCTGAGAGCGAAGATGACCAAATAACCAGTAAAATGGAATGTTTCCACTTAGGCATGTCTACAACCACATTTCCACTCACTGTACCTTTCACGGAGTAGAAATATGAATTTGTATATTAGTCTGGTCCCATTCACAAGGACAGCCCAGCACCAAAATGCCAGGCAATTCTCCTTTGAACAAGAGTACCAGCAGCAACCCTAGACGTGGGCTTCTGCGTTAGCGGGCATCACCAGTGTGGTGAAGCTGACCTCCTTAAAGCTGTTGGTGCTCTTTGACAGGGGAAAATTGCCTAGCATGCCGACAATGCTGGATTGCCTTTTTGGAAGGGACCATCTTGATTCACAAATGGATATTATTTTCATCTGTGAAAGGTACTGTAAGCTAAATGTGGTTGTAGACCCTCTTGGCTGGGAGCCATCCATTGAACAGATTATTTGGCCATGTTTAATGTCAATAGCAGTCAAGGTGCTGACACATTTTTGTACCAATATTGCATCTTCGCCATCACATTGCAATGCCACATTTTATACAGTGACTTCAGTGTAAAATCCAGGTTTAGTTTTAAAATGCAACGCTTTTGTAAGGGTTGCAGAACATCGACCATGGACTAAGTAACTTTTCTTAAATAATGCAAAGCAAAGGAAGTTGGCCCTATCACTCAGTTAGCACTCTAAAGCTATTTTGAAAGCCAAGCTTACAGAAACATTTATTTTCTTTCACTGGTGTGTACATTAAAGTCTCGTGTGATCTTTTCAACGCTCGGGAACACCAGCTGAGTTGAGTTAAAAGGGTCTATTGGAAAAGCACGGCTTTGCTTTGTGCTTGCGGTTACAGTCCTGAGAGTGTGTACACTGGAGAGAATAAAGGTTGATAGTGTAACACTACACCTGCTGGTGTTCTGCACGCAGGTTGGAAATGTGACAGGTTGGCCCATTTGTCCGTGTTGTACTTTCCGGCTGTTCTTTGTGCCCCTGAGCAGTGGGTGGCCACGGCATACATTTCATCGACTTGACACGAGGTTGAAAGAAGGGTTGACACTGGGGAGCCGCAGGTCTATAATTTCCCTCAACAAAAAGGAGTCATTTGTAAGGGAAAGGAAGACAATCCTCTATTTCCTTACTTGTAATTATGTGAGTATTTGGGTTTATTTAAAATGGTTTGTGTCCCCTCTGTCACCCTGTAGCCTACGACTTAATCAGGTTTTTTAATGACTTCATTTTAGATGTTCATTTATCAGTGCTGTAGATTGATACAAATAGGAAAACAACGCGCACCGGAAAGCAACCAAAACCAGCAGGCATTAGAAAGCGCAACATAAAATGAATATACACATATATGTGTGGAAAGTGTTGGCAACAAATATAAAGTTCACCAAGAAACCAAACAAATGAAACCGAATGTACACAAAATAACCGCCATAATAGACCGTTCTTGGAAAGCAGTAAGCAACAAGGACGTCAACGTTCTTCAGTGAATAGCATGGATCCCACTAAACATAGGGCATCATTTTCAAATACCGTCATTTTACAACCCTCCCAATTCAGAGCTGTGAACAGAAATACCATTAGAATTCCACTGGAGATATTACCCCTAGAGGTGGGGGTAAGCATTGCAAATTGCCACCAAAGTGTGTCCATTATGTTTTACTGCTCTGAAGTGCTTTCCTTTAGTACAGCAAGAAAAAAAAAATAGGCCGTTGTAAGGGGTTAAAAACACGGACATCTCTGTTGCAGCCCATAACAACTTTTCCAGTTTATTGGAAAAGGGGTTAGAATTGACCATTTTGTTTATTATGTGTTTACAACAGTTGTATGTGTCTGTGACATTCCAGCAATACCATTAGCACTGTGTCAGTGGTAAACTCAGAATTGGGTACATTTTTAGGCATAACGATGTTGATAGTGGTAATTACCTCTGATAGAAATGCTGTCAAGAAATCCACCAAACTCATGACGAGGTCCAACATCTTACATCACAGATTCTTCATAACAAAAAAACAGCTCATTATAATTGCAGAAAAGGAGTAACTTGAAAAACTTGCATTTAAAAAAATGTTTGATTTAGAATACTGACATATCACATAACAAGGTGTATACAAGATGAAAGTCCACAAAAGTCAAATATACACACCTAGGCATAGAAAGATAAAACTACCACCTCTAATTATTGAAATATATAACACCACCTTAGGAAACTCTCAGAGACACCACTCCCAAAACACCGACTGTTCATAAGCACTGCTTGAACTGCTTGAAAACAAGAGGTACAGATTCACACCAATACATTATGTAAATGTTTTGCGCATGTTCAGCGCAGCAGGAGCAGACGTGCAGAAACACGGTGGTGGTGGTGTATGCATGAGGGACGTGGTGGCCGAGAGTCAGGTAAGGAGGAAGAGAGGTGGGCGAATTATGGAAGGGAGGAGGAATAAGAGGTAGGGCGCAGGAGTTGTGAGATCTCAGGTGGGAAGTTGGGGGCAAGGGGTTGCATATGTCTCCAACACATATACAGAGAGAGGATAGGGAGCGGAGTTTCATGGTTCTCCCCCGCACAATGGGGCAGGCATGGCAGGATGCAGGAGTGGAGAATGGTAAGCTATCGAGTTGAGGGAAACCACATGATCTCTAACACACAGCATGAAAGTAGAATTCGAGAACAATGACGTGTGCTAATACAACATATATGACTCAAATCCATAAGCCATAAAGGATTCATTTTTGACCAAATGTGCAAAATAAAATGTGCAGCACAAAGCAGTTGGTATGTACAACTACTAAACACAATGGCACGCTTACTTGTTGAACACAGCGTTAAGAAAGATTGCTCTTTAGGCAACTTTCCCTCTATGGTCCCCCAAACGTTTTGCTTCTGTTTCTAAACCTTTCCTGACTTTTTGCAGGGAAGTAAAGCCTTCAGCTTCAATCCCCTGGCCTTTTGCTCATTTTTTCACAGGGAAACTGATTAGTCCTTCAGACTATCAGTACTGAGAGGTTAAGTTTCCTTTTTGTATTTTTACCTTTCTACTTTTTTGGTAACTTTTTAACAGTGCACAAAGTATTGTACAATGCAGTGCAGTAGGGATACTTTTGTATCACCCTAGGCTTTCACACTTGAGGTGTTTGTTTACTTGTATATGTGCATAAACACAAGCTGGTGGGAGCAGATACATTTTTACCATATTTTCATTATTTTTAGTGTGCCCAGATGGGCTGCAGACTTGAAGTGGTGAACAAGTTTAAGTATTTGGGGTCTCTCGTTTATGATAATGTAGGAGGGTCCGACCTACAGAACGATCTCAAGGCCAAGTTTATTGGGGCAATATCGCAGCTCCGTCACTTTGATTTCAAATTTGGTAGATTCTCGCTCCTCTTGCTTAAACAGCAAATCGTACCAAATGTAATCTTTGTAGCACAGACCAGGGGCATTACAGTGAATTGGTCAAAACTGGAGGCAACACTCTGGAGAGGGGTTCTACGTCTCCCGCCATCAGTACCCTTGGTGGGGATATTGTACAAATTGTGGCAGCTGCCTATTCAGACCATGATTGATTGTGGAAGCTGCACATTTTGTCGAGTATATTGCCCCCGCCCAGTTTTCTCAATCTATGAGAGATTAAGAGGATTGTGGCAGAAAGGGTCATGGAAGGTGTTAACGGATTGGGGCAGAGTGTTTCAAATGACTGTCAATGATAGGGGACACAACAGAAGACCTTCTAGCGAAGCCTGACTTGGTACTATTCAGACATGTGTGGATCTCTCTTAGAGAGAACCTTATGCAATATCAATGCTTTGGAGACCACTTTGTCTGGACAATCAGGAACTATAACAATGTTGCACCATACTTGAAAAAGCATCCTTCTAGGTCTTTTAGGTCCCAAATCTTGAAACTTAAGTTAAATTTGCTGCCAACCCAAGTGGTCCTGGGTAGGCGATCCAAGGTGCAGTGAGCCCAGAGATTGCGTCAACACTGCCAAAAGGAGATAGAGACCTTAAAACACTTATGTGTACAATGTCCTACATTTTGTACGTTGAGGAGTCATATTATTCCCATGAATTATAGATCAACGCAACAGGACCTGTGCATTAGGATTTTAAACACAAATCAAATTTCCTTATACATTAGGCTTTTAGAGTTTTTAACGGCATGCTTTGTGGAATTTTAATGTTTCTATTATATGTGTTTTCTAATAATGTTATGGCTTGTAATATGGATTGTAGTGTATCTTGATAATGATTTTTAATATGTGGGTCCCAGGGCTGGAAATGGAGTTGTTAAATTGTGTTTTTAAGGAATTTTGTAAAAATTGTCTGTTGTTTTGTTTGTGTGAAAAGAGCAGATTTGTACTGTAATGCACATTAAATAAATGAATAAATAAATGAGTGTGCCAATTCAAGTTTACAGTCTCTGACTAATAAACATGGCTAGTGCCCTAGAACGGCTATGCCACAAGATTCTTTGCTTGTCCTTTGGCCATAATGTTGTTTGGCCATCTTCCTGCCTTCTCAGCTCAGGAAATCCGTTATATGGTCATGCATTCACCGGGGAAAGCTGCTGCTTTTTCGGGCTGCTGCTGGCCTGGTGTGTGTGGACCCAGGAAGTAGGTGGGACTGTCTGGTCGCACTCCACATCCATGGTGCCAGAGAGTCTGGGTGTTGGGCATGAGTGAAACCCACACTGGTCCCTGATTGGACATCTGCTGGCTGTTTGTATGGCAAAGATCATTACCATTGGTGGGATTGTATTTGCTTCCAGCCTTGATTTATGATAAGAAGAGGACTCCTGCAGCCATTTCTTCAGATCAGCATTGGAGCAGAATTTCCTGTATAGAAGGGCAGCCGACTGAAGTTCTGTGGATGACTCCTGAAGAGGCCTGGCATCCCTTTTTGCGTTTGGCCCAGTGAATCCCTGCTGGGCTTCCTGATCGGTGATGGGCCTGAGCGGTGCTTCGTCCCTTGGACTGGTGGGAACAACCAATGCATTCCCAAGGATCCAGCTGTCCTGAGCCTTCGGAAGTGTCTCTGGACCACCCGGCGGACTGACCAGCTCTCCAGTGGGCTACCTTGGAAGAACACCCGGAACTTCAGTGGTCACCAATTTGTGCCACAAGTCACCTTCCTTCCAAGCTTCGGCTTCCCAGCATCAAGGGATCCTGTCCAGGAAGGTCTTCATCGATCGTGACTGGAAAGATGCCTGCTGTCGCTGGTGTGTGGTAGCCATTGCTGGAACTCGCCTTCCCCCATCTGTTGAATTGTCCTGAGGAGGTCTGCATCAGTGCCTTTGGCATTTCGTCTTTGAAAACAGTAGAACACTGCTCCTGGAACTGAGTGAAAGAATCTTTGCACCCTCAGCTCCTGAGCACCTTCTACTGGATTCCATAGTGGTAAAAGCTACCTCCAGCAATTCCCAGTCGATCTGCCTAGTCACTCTAGAAAATCAGAGTCAGGCAGGTAAGTACTTGCAGTGCATTCACCTCCCCCTGGCTCTTTAGAATAAAACCTTAGAATAAACGTTGGTTATTCCATTCCATTGCTTTTTAATTGTTTGATCTAATAGCTATATCTAAAGATAGGAAAATAATTGTACTGACCTGTAACATTGTTAAAGTATCTTCTGGAACATTTTCACCACCACAAGAACTCTTCCTACATATGTACCCTCTGCTAAGAAGAAGCTTTGAGACTTTTGGGCGCAAGGCCCCATAAATCATAGGTTTCAAAGTTAGAGCATTATTCTTGTGGACTGGTTTCATTCTACTGCATCACTACTTACTTTCTTTCTAGTGGTCTAAGTTATTGTATGTATTCTTAGAAACCTGAAGGTGACTGTATATATGTTTGATAATTGAGTGTTGTGTGATATTACCCCAAAATTGTTTCATTTTTCTAGTGTGGTTTTTCGGGTCTATGATAAATAGAGTATTTGTGTACTTACCAGTCTAAATTGAATTATTTTGTGCTTCACTGTGTGGACTCATTGTGAACCCCTGACCCCACTCACTTTCTCCTGTGACTAAGCCTTGACCACTCTCCGCGCTTACCTTTATTGGGTTTGGCTAACCTCTCAGAGTTCCCCTGTTCGCTGCAACTAGGGTGGCCTCCTAAAATCTGTCCGTCAGGCCAGATTCTAGAAATCGACCTTTCTTGGGTAGCACTAGCATGTGCAATGTGGTTTTCACAGAAGACTGTGTTGTGCCAGTCTATACACCTCAAACATATTTGTAATATAAGCTTTCCACCACTGCACAAATCTTTCCTTATATTTTCCCAGCATGGTGAAACACATTGGCCAAAGAAATAGAGTTTCCATTGCTGCTTTATCCATTGCCTCTCTTTTTGCAAGTCTTGTATCCACTACCTTCCACTAATTCTAGTTCACTCTCTCTTAAGAGCTTAATATCTTCCTCTCTTAGCCTCTGTTCCATGCTCTCTCTGTTAGCTCACATTCTGACTCCTGATATCTTTCGCATTCTGTATCTGTGGGATTCCCTTTCAATTAATGTAGTTCTCTGTCAGACACTATTTCTCGCTCTCTGCTTTTTTGTGTCTTTATTATCTTCTCCACCTGTAGTCATCTTGTGAACTATTACTCATGAAGGTCTCATTTAAGGTCACTTTCTCTTTCGTTCTCTCCTGCTATCTGTCATGTTCACTTGCTGTATTGTCCTCAGACTGAGTCACTGCTTCCCACACATTTTCGGCATCGCTTTTTCCTCATCTTATCTTTTTCTATCAATCCCTCTCCATTTATGCATCATTCTTTAACTCATTAGGTCCACTGCCTTCTCTCTCTCACTTAATCTGCTTTCCTTCAAAGCCTATCCTCCTCTATCTTCCTTTGACTATCTTTCATCCTCTCCAGTCTTTCTCCCACCTCCCCTCCCTCTGTCCCGCCTGCATTTTCTCTCCCACATACTAACCATTGCTTTTTTTCTCCCTATCACAGAAACTTTCACATATTCCCTCTTTGTTTTTCTCCTTCCTTGTCAGTTTTCACTCTGACATACTAACCGCTGCTTTGTTTCTCTGTGTCGCATTCGTTACTCTTCTGACCACTCTCTTCCCCCTCACAGTCTCTTGCTATCTCAACTGCCCCCCATTTTCAGTTTCTCTGTCACCTCTCTTCACAGTCTTCCTCTTTCCCCCTATGCTTTCTCTGCATTTCCTGTATTCTCACTCTCTCACCCTTTCACTCATTACCTCTGTGCTTTTGTCTCTCATCTTCTGCCCGGGTTTCACGCTCTAGCAATGGTGTCCCTTCACTCTCCTTCTATTTACTTTTTCCCTGTGGCTTTGTGTGTTTCTCGCACTCTGGCATGCTCATTCTCAATCACTCTTTCCTTGTCTCATATTTCTCTTGCTTTCCCATCTCCCTCCTTCCACTGTGTCATTTCCACTCTCTACCTAATGTTTGATCTGTACTTTCTTTCTCTTCAATTTCCTCTCTCGCTCACTCATGCACTCTCGCTCCCACCCTCTCTCTCTCTCTCTCCCTCTGTTTTGTTGTTTCTCTATCACACTGCCTTACTTTCAGTTCACTTCAATTCAATATAGTACTGCTTTATATATATATATTATTATTGTATTTATTGAGCATGGGCCTAGCTTTGGGAAGCAATGGAGTGCTTTACAATCATAAGGGATAGAAAACAGTGAGTAAAGCAGAGAAAAAAGGAGCAGGGAGCTAACAGGGGAAGGTGGGCAATTGGCAGCATGGGGGGAAGACAGCGGGGAGCAGATCACTGAATCGCAGGTAGGGTGGGGAGTTCTGGGTATGTGGACCGAGGTGTTAACGCCACCTACCAGCCATCACTGGAAGTTCACCTCCATTTCTGAGACACTGCATTAAGGCATTGTGGGTATGCAAATTAACTCAAATGCAAACCTTTTTTCTCCAGGAAATTGTCTATGTCTAAGAGGTCAGTGCTACTTTATACATAGCTTAATCAACCCAAGACAGATATTTGCAAGTCTGTCTTCGGTTGATTAAGCTATGTATAGAAGGAGAGTGCAATTGAGTAGGTGAGGTTTCGTGCAGGGGGGCCAATGTTATAGGGGGGATACCAAAATGTGTGGTTTTTCCCATAGATGCAATGGAAGGAAAAGTTTGCTCTTGCCTACAGCCCAAACCACTGGATGGATTTTCATCAAATGTGCAGCAGGAGCGAAGGCTTGGTCCCAAAAGTGTGCTTTTGGTTTAAATTCGTCCAGTATTTATTTTAAAAAATTGCCAAAAAGTAGGCAAACAAAATTAGTGATATCTGGGTTCAGTTCGCAGAATCACTTCCTTGTTGGGTCCGTGGATGGGCCTCCATTGGTCCAAAGGACGGCGTGATATGCGGGGCATTAGCGGCACCTGTGGATTGGATGGTGAAAAGCGTGAAGTGCGTCAGATTTTTGGAAATGCCCACCATGTTGGATTTTTGGACAGCAGCCATTGTCCACGAACATAGCAGTAAAAACATATTAAAAAACACAACATCACACTTGTCAAACTAATGAAATAATGTCTGAAGAAGTGATGAGGGTTGCAATCCATAAAAAAGGATGCTGATCCATATCTTTCCAAGACAACACTACTCTGTATATACTGCAACACCGTGTCAATGCCGAAGCAAAGATCACTATCCTCAGTTGTACTACAATCATTAATACCATACACACTACAATTGAATCATTCCACCATATTACAAATACGATATACTGCCCTTATATTACTTAAACAAACTATGCACATATCACTATAGTGCATGTGACCAGTGGCCAGATTCTTTGGGGCACGGCCTATGACCATGCCCCCAAGAATCTAGCCACTGGCTACAACCACTACAATACAATTAAACCATATAACAAGTATGTACAATGCACCTTGAAATAACAATACTTACCCACCCCCCCATTCAAATAATGTCAACAAACAGAAACATTCACAGAACTCACACTAGCACCTACAGAACTTGTTTTCACCTATAAAAAGAGCTCTATATCAACTTATTTCCACTGCCTCACCCTTTGCAGGCCCTCTTTCATGCATAAAATAAACCCAAATTTATTTTTCCTCACCACCCTGTTTGCAGACAAAGGCAACGATCCTCCCATCTAATAAGGCCACTGTTTCAAAAATGATGACACACCTCACATTTTCAAACATCCAATGAGTGTGCGCCTCTCTACAAAGGTTGGTGACCATTCGTCGAACAGTGCCAAAGTTATAAGCAGCACAAAAAGTACACTTTCAAGTTCTGCAACTTAACCAATAATATTATTACCATTCATTATATAAACATACCGCCCTCACCCGATCTTCACTTTATATACATTCAAAATTCTCATATTTATGTTTCTCATTCTGATATTCCATCACTTTGATAAATACATTTATTTTTATACTATATCCTCTATATTATTCTGTGATACATTAATTTTTTTAAACCCCAATTAACATTCCGCAGACTACACGACTATTCGCGACATGTCCGCACACGTCCGGTCTCACATAATGCATTTTTGTTTATTCCACGGACAGCACACCCGTTTCCTGACATTCATGTGCATGCACCCGGCATCTTCCACTGAACGAGGTCTGCAAACACCTGCCGCCACACACATCAAAAGACATCACCATGTAACTGCCCCCCTGCAGTGTGATGGAGTGTCCGCAGACAGTTTCCATCACTGTGGACAGTATAAAACTGCATTTTCAGCCAATTTACATTATTTCAAATTCAAAGTTCACCACTCCACAGCTCCTAGACCCATTCCTACTTTGATCTGTCAACTTTTTAAAACTTCCCAAGGCCTATTTTCAGATCGGTAGTCCACGGGCAGTTCCTCCAAAGGGACCCACCCACTACTTTTAGTCATTCATGATCTGGCACACCAGCAGACAGAATCCTCCAAGAGAGATACTTTCAACAGACATCCAGAAGTTTAACAATGACATCTCTCATGGCCATCTCTCATTCCCAGCGGTCACCAACACCACCACAACCACCAAGTGAAAGGCATGGACACAGCAACAGGTGCGGTGATGTGGATGAGGATAACGTGCAACAGGAAGATTAGGTAGAGTAAGTGCCTACCTCCAGCGCCTGGAGAGAGTCATGGGTGTGGTGTTTTTTTACCACTATTGGTGGAGTAACAAAGGCTCAGGCTGCCCAGGTGAAATGCATTCAGTGCAGGGTCGTACTTATGAACAACCTCAGCATTACTCCTTCAGCACCATCTCCATGCATCGCCACACCAAATGTAACCATTTGGGTGCTCTGAGAAAGTCTGTTCCTTTCTCACAGAGAAGCAGTTACCTCTGTCTACCCCTTCTTCCTCAACCACTGTGCCACAATACAAGGTAGACCTGTGGAGCAGAAGATCCCACCATCTACCTCTTCGGCCAAACAGGAGGCTGTTGATCCTTACCTTTCGAGGGTCACAGTTCACTGTTTATACTGCAACACATTGTTCTTCAGGGGGGAGCAGTTTCAAAGTGCATTCGAAGCTGCAGTCAAGGAACACAAGAAATAATGCCCCCTAGCTTATATTTAAGGCCCGCCTAACATCTTCCCCTGTCCACCTACCCCTCCGTATCTGTGGTAGCTTCCACTTCCCTCCCTGCCCTCCATTCCCTTCCCCACTTCACCTCCTCACCTCTTCGACAAAAAATTAAATTAAAAAAACTTAAACGTTAGAAAGACAACAAAAAGGTTCCTTTTGCAGGCACTTTTTACAGTTAAAAAACAGAACCAAAACAAAAAATCAGTGGACCTTTGTCAGCCTGTAAGATCAACAGACAATATTATAGTGCTCAAACAGCTAAAAAATTCCAGGCATGGGGCAGGGGAATTAAAATCAATTAACTTGGTTTTCAATCAACACTAGTTTTATTACTTTCTGACTTCAATATATTTTTGGATTTTTTGGTTTTTATATACTTAAGTAACAAATGTTCTACTGGACTTCATTATTTTTTCTAACTTTCACAGGAAGTGCTTCTCATTCTTTTCTCTTTTTTCCTTTTTGTTTACTGCAAGTACTAAAAAATACTTCAATCCATAGTTTATGTGTTCACAGAAATGGTTTTAATGCATTTTGACCATTTTCAAGAAACATCTGATTGCCAACATCAGTCAAATGCGCTCCATCGCTTCACAAAATGTTGACAAAATGAAACTAAATATTTTCACTCTGAAAATATGTCATTGCAACATCCTGCAAAAAAACACATAGCTTTGTTTACATTGCGCCTTGCTTTCTCAATTTGTGGACAAAATAAATGTGAACGCTTTTGTTTTTGTTTTTCTCATTGTTATGTCTTACTCCTACTAAGAAATGCTTTAGTATACATTCCAAGTATTCCCTCTTAATTTGTTCACATGAACTTTTACAATGCATTTGTAACATTCCAAAGAACAAACTGACTGCCAACATCAGTGAAATGCACTCCATTGCCCTAAAAAGTATTTACACCATCCAACTTGACATTTGAATTCTCAAAAAATACCACCCCTAAACCATATTATAAAAAGTACCTACACCTTTATTGACAAGGTGCTGAGCTTCTTCCATTTGTGGATAAAGCAAATGTGGACATCTCCATAATTACGTTTGATTGATTTGAGAAAAAAATATCTTCGCAGCTGGAAACGGTTCCATTAGGCTTCTCAACATATTCTTTATGGCAAGCTGCAAAGATATCGGACTAATATGGCCCAAACTGTTGGCTCCACAATGCACAACAATAATATCTGAATGTTTAAAGTGAGCCATACGCTTACAGAATGGCAATAAGGCCACCCAGTTTGACCAACAAACTGTATACTTTAAAAATGTCCACTTCTTCCAATCCAATAGTTCAGAGAGGCCACAAGATTCAATGTAACCCTTCAACGAATGCATCCCAGAATTTCCCACCATCCACACACGCTGCCTCTTCATAGCCATAGCTATAGACATCTTCACTGCACCCAACACAGAAAACACCTGCTACTCTTTCTTCCTGTACGCCACAACCACATAACCTGACTGTCTGATCCCCTGATGTCAGTGGATATCATGGCTGTCCGCTGTCACCACAATACCCTTTACATTTTTGCTACTCTTAAAGGACCCGTATGGCATGTGCAGTATCCACAAACTACCCCTGTAGTCCACGGACACCACAGCACAGGGCAGCCCTTCTACCTACACTGGGCACAAGCACCACAATAGAATTAAACCTACACCACTTTTTTCACATAAAGAAATGGCTCCATCTTAACTCTTTTCAACTCCCCTTCACCCTTCTCAGGTCTTCTTTTGGCCACAAAATAACTCCAAATGTGTTTTCCACACTTTTTTCTCACTGCGCTGTCCGAGGTCAACCGCGATATCTGCAGGCTCGGTGGCACCTGCAAACCTTTTTTCACCTATAAAAACAGCTCCATATCAACTTTATTCCACTCCCCCACCCTTTACAGGCCCTCTTTTGGCAACCAAGTAACCCCAAATGTGTTTTCCATACTTATTGCTCACTGTGGTGTCCGGAGTCAGCAGCGGATGTATGCGGAACCAACAGGGCAACCATTTAAAAATATCTGATGCAGTTCACATTTTCCAACAACCAATAAACAGGCGCATACAATGTCTGCGGACATCACGCCAGACCCTGATTGGTCCAGAGGTGTCCGCGGACTCCGAATCAGGAAACAAGCCTGTTGACAGGATCCATATATCACTATTTTGTTTACCTACTTTTTGGCCTCTTACAAAACACACTACTGGATGGATTTACACCAAAATTACAAAAACACGCATTCGGGGCCAAGCCGCCCCTCCTGGCACACATTTGGTGAAAATCTATCCAGTGGTCTGGGCTATAGAAGCAAGCAAAATATGTTTCCATTGCGTCTATGAGGATTCTGCACATTTTGGAATCCCTCCCTATAACTTTGGCCCCCCTTGACGAAACCACACCAACTTCAGAAAATCATTCTGCGGGGGCCATATACTTTTTTTGCAAAGTATGGTGAGGATTAGTCCAGTGGGGGCACAGTTATAAGACACCCAAAAAGTGCTCTTTCTATGAGTTGAGTAACTTAACCATAGCTGGAATGTGGCAGCAAATAAAGGCATTGGGCCTCATTTTGAGTATGGCAGTAATTCCACTGCAAATACTGCCAAATTAGTTTACTGTTAACGCCACTAGCTCCCACATACGTACCATGAGATTACGAGTGGGGGGGAGGGGGCAAGGTGGTGTTAATCCCCATTTTTGGATTTCATATGACTCAATGGGTATTTTATGGCATTTACCATGACCAGTAATTCTAATGCAGTCTCATCTTCAAGCCATCTGTGGAAGACTTTTCCCTTACTTGCAGCCATACTCATTAGATGGAGGAAGCCACCTGTGCCATTGGCTGTCCTTCTCATAGGTACCCCCATAAACTACAGGGTGAAGTTTATGCCTTCATCGAACAGCAATCATGAAGTGAACGACAGATGAGAATGAATTTTACTAGATCAGTAACCCATACTTTGTAAGTGATGTGATGTGGCTATATTATTAAACTGGAAAGACTACCGAGCCTCTGTGAACAATTTCCGGCCATACCCCAGAATACTGAGACGTGTCACATTTCTTGCAGTAGCAGAGGAAAACCATCTGTACAGCCAAAGATGCCGACCTGGTTACCTAATATTCAAATAAAAATTAGCATAGAATAAACATCCTCTCTGAGCATCCCACCATAATGCCACACTCACCGGATAAATCCTTGTCTTGTGGCTTGACAGCAGACATGGTCCCATCCCTCTTTGCGACACAGGCTTCAGAAATCGAAGTCCTGGCAAGCAAACAATATTGGCCATGCCAGCTTCTAAAAATGTCTCAAGATTTATTATTTGCACTTTACTGTTTTGCTATCTCAACCCAAGCCAAACTCCTGGAGCGGGCCTATGCGACCTTGTATTATGCTGTCTTTTCCCAAAGCCAGACAGGGGATCATAATTACCTGCAGACAAATTAGATGCTAAGGGGAGCACATAACCAAACAAGGCCCAGTGGAGTTTATGTCTAGAGAAAGACAAAATAGCAGATGTATTTGTGGAGTAAGTGGGACTTTGTAGCCCTGTGCCAGTTAAGGGGAGGGGCATCGTTTTTTAGCTTTGCTCATACATTTCGCAATGCACCTCCTAGTATGCCAAAACTATTGGCATGGCAGAGCAGATAGAGGAGAGATGGCTAGGAGTAGAGGTAGTCAGCCTGAAGGAGTTTTTTGACCATAGAATATGCACCAGCCATGTTGGAAGGGAGACTTTCCAGCCTGACCCATGAGAGCTTCTCTGTTGTGAATCATCTAACATAAAAAGTTATTTGGTTTGCTGAAACCATGATCATAAATGTATCCTAAAATGTGTTGCAGTTGCAGCATCTTCACCCACACACATGCACAAACCCATACACATGCACACTCCCTCCAGCACTGCACTGCACCTGCACCCCCACCCACAAAAAGTGACTGTCCCCTGCACTGCACACACCAATAGTACTATACCTACAGCCACACAACACTGCCAGCACTCCATATGCAAAATTATCCTAGAACGTCGCAATCACACAGTCCCCAGCACGGCACTGCACAGACACATCGTCCTGGCACTGCATGTGCACAGACACACACACACACAAACACACAAACATTCACAAGCAAACAAACACAGGCCTAAGCTTATCTCTGCTCTGCACCCACACCACCAATATCAGTGCGCACACTTTCACACTGCCCTATCACTGCACACCATATGAACTCACACTCAGGGCCGTCACGAGGGGGGGTGCAGGGGGGGCAAAGTGCCCCAGGCCTCGTGCTTGCAGTGGGCCTCACGGCCCCCTCTCCTAAATAGAAGTCAGCACAGTCCACCCGTGTCCATTGTTCACAAGCAGGACTGTGCTGTCTTCTCTCTGCCCCTGAAATTATTTTGCTGTTTGTTGCAAAGACGTTTGGCTCCGCAACAAACAGCAAAATAATGGGAGACAGCAGGACTCAGAAGTGAGCTCTGCTGCCTCCTCCCGTTATTCAGCTGACAACGTGGACATGTTGCCTAACAGGAGAGGACTCCTCTCCTGTCAGTCAGTGTGTTCACGTTGCTCAGCGTGACCAGGAGTTCTCTCCTGTCAGGCAGCATGGCCACGTGTGGGAGTGAGTGCCATCCGGTCCCCCGTGGCTGCGCGGTGGCTTTTCAAGGGTGCATGGAGGTGAGGTGTATTTTATTTTAAGTTAAATGTGTACATGTGTTCTATATATGTGTATTTAAATTAAATGAGTATGTATATGTGCATGAATTTGATGATATGTCTTATAAACTTATTAGTGATAATTAGCGCACAGGTACTTTGATCGTGACTCCACACTCTCTGTACCTGTTTCTTTGTCACTTTACTTGTGCCAGCTGACCATCACTTCCTTTTATTATGGCAGATTATATGACTAACAGAGACCAAGATAGAGCTGCCTTATTTGCCCCGAGGGGCAGTACGGCAAATGCTTTCAAAAGCAACTTCTCGGTCCCAGAGACCCTGAAACAGAAATTTATTAGACTTGAAAGATTATCTAAAAAAGAAATTAATAAATATTGGGAGCAAGCATCCCTCACTAATTATCTTGAAAATAACCTCATTCCTAGGGGCTTACGTAACTTAACCTTTCCAAATTTTGATAATGAGGAGGACGCAGACCTAGCGGAACAGTGGGTAGATAATCTCAATCAAAGCTCTAAGAACATGTTAGAATTACTCATTATACATGCTACTAGAGAGCACAAAAGAGTACTTGCTCAAATTCGGGAACTCAAAGAGGAAATTACCAAAATGCCCAACGCTGAAGAAACCAAACAAAAGAACTATGATAAGATGCATGAAATTTTAGTAGAATACCAAGATGAAATTAAGATGCGCAAATGTAGAAAGTTTTTCCGGGATGATAAGGACTACCGTCA
The DNA here is from genome assembly GCF_040938575.1 of Ambystoma mexicanum. Lineage (NCBI taxonomy): Eukaryota > Metazoa > Chordata > Amphibia > Caudata > Ambystomatidae > Ambystoma > Ambystoma mexicanum. The sequence goes on along the minus strand of NC_090928.1, from coordinate 599,275,253 downwards.
AGATAGAGTCTATACATTTCAAACCAAATATGATAATATTAACATCGGTTTGAAACCATCCTCTGCTACTACCTCAACTAACACCACTCCTGCCAGCTCTGATCCTGATTCTGAAACCGAATTAAGTGAACCACAGACCAATGACATCCCAATCAATGAACCCAATCTAAAAGGAAAAAATAAATTTTAGGAGAAATTCGGCGCTACAAGAAAGGAAACGTAAGATTTGCAAGTACCAAACAAGTTCGCTTCAACAAAACTCCCACAGTATTTACTCCAACCCCGTTAAACATACCAGGGGCAGGAGGGGGGGGGCAAGTGGCAGCGGAAGCGGCAGTTCAGATGAAGATCAGGCACGTCCGGGCATCTTGACTCGCTCCAAAAAACGTTTGGGACAATAACTGAGGTTGATTTGGTAACTAATCTGTCCAAACGTACTCTTTCTCCCCATGAAATTTCTGCCCTTAATAAAGGTTTATCATTCTCACCTAGTGTGTGTACTAACTTTGTCAATTTCCAGGTTGATCTATATAAATTTCTGAGAAAACTTAAGCTCAAAAAGTTCTTTGCCACACAGGTGACTACGTACAATCCTAAACCCAAACCCGATCCCCCCAGTTCTTTCAGCATTGGAGATTTAAGAGCTATTGAAACCCTGGTTTCCTTAAATCAGGAGGCCGGTTGTGACACTTCAAATGTTATTCAGGATTTGAAAATTAATCCGCTCCATATGGACCTCAGGGAACTTAAACCAAAATCCAAATTCACGCCACAATTTACTGGTGACAATGTCATTGAGACCTTTAACCAAGCATTGACTCGTGATATCCATCAGTATTTGGATAAGCACTCCAAACCCCAATGGAAATCCAATCTTACCAATAATCAAAAAAACGCTCTACGAGAACTTGCCAATGATACTAATATTTTAATCAAGGAGGCAGATAAGGGGGGTAATATTGTCATTTTAAACTCTTCTGATTATATCACCATGGGTCTTAAACATCTTGATACCCCCGGCTGCTATCAGATTCTCAAATCTAATCCTACCAAACGTGTTGTATTGGACCTTATTGAATTGATTGATTTCTGGTATTCTAGAGGTTATTTGACTGATGATGAAAAGGATTTCCTACTAATTACTGACCCCACCTTGCCTACTATGTATTTCTTGCCGAAGATACACAAGCCTTATGATGTTCTACCTGAAGTTAGGCCCATTATGAGCGGAATTAACTGGGCTACCGAGGGCTTGTCTAAATATTTGGACGAAGCGCTTAAACCATTTGTAATCCAAATGAATTCCTACATTAGAGACAGTACCCATATCCTTCAGGACCTCTTTTCCATTACGTGGCATTCAGATTTTAAGTTACCTACTATCGATGTTGTTGCTTTGTATACCAATATCAATAATGACTTGGCATTGCTCACATTAGATTATGTTTTTAGAAACAGCTCGGCATTGTTTCTTGAACATGTTTCTATGCTCAAACAATTTCTATAATTTGTCTTAGCTAATAATGTTTTTCTTTTCAATGATCAATTTTATTTACAATTGAAGGGGGTGGCCATGGGGGCCAAATATGCGCCCTCTTTGGCCAATCTCTTAATGGCATACTTTGAAGAAACACACATTTTGAACCAAAATCAGTATATCTCCAATATCGTCACTTGGCGATGTTTCATTGACGATATTTTTCTTATTTGGAGAGGAACTCAAGAGACTTTCAATGACTTTCTAACCTTTGCTAACACCAATACATTTGGTATTAATTTCACTAGTAAATGTGATTATAAACAAATTGACTTTTTGGACCTACACATCTTTGTAGAGGATCAACAACTCTACACCCGTACCTATACGAAACCCACTGAGGTGAATTCTATACTAGCAGCACAAAGTAATCATAGGAGAATTACCATCAACAATATTCCTACCGGAGAATTTCATAGGGCTAGACGAAATTGTACTCGCCTCATTGATTTTGACAAAGAATGTAACACTATTAATCGATGCTTTCTGAATAGGGGATATAAAACCTCTATTATCAATGAAGCTTATGCCAAGTTCACCAATGTTACTCAGCCAGACCTCTTGAATAAGGTGCCAAGACCGAAAGACTCTTCACCACAGATTTCTTTGGTTACCCCATTTACGGCTGATTCTTCAATGCTGTATAAAATGGTTGCTAAGCATTGGCACATCCTGAGACTTGACAAGGATCTCAAGCCATATCTCTCATCCAAACCGAAATTCACTTTTTTGAGATCACCCACTATTAAGTCACAGATTAGTCCATCATTTTTTGATAACAAAATGTCTAATTCCTCTTGGTTACAACAACCTACAGGCTTTCATAAATGTGGAAACTGCAATCAATGCCCATGGGCCTTCTCTAAATGTCAAACTTTCACTGACAAATTTGGTTCCACAGTGACGATTAAGGACTTCATCAATTGCAGGACTACCCATGTGGTTTATGCCATCATATGTGTGTGTGGCAAACTCTACGTGGCTAGCACTATCCGTCAACTCAGAACCCGCATTAGAGAACACTTGGCTAGTCTCCGGATGTGTGAACCAAAATTGCCTCTGGCAATTCATTGGCAATTGGAACATCAAATGGATTCAACCTCTGATTTGCGTTACATAGGATTGTTGAAAGCACATAAGGGGAAAAGGGGCGGGAATCTTCAGCTTAAACTGCGGCAGATGGAAGCAAAACTAATATGTCTGCTGCGATGTACTACACGTGGACTAAACTCTGATCACAAAATGCGTGTCTTTTTGTGAATTCTAGTCCATTGAATCTCTATGTATTATTGCTAAACCGTTTGATGTTCCATGTCTAGTTTGTATTTTTGATGTTTTCAAATTTTGAATTTTTCTATTTATGGTTTTGTGGCCAGTCATCACTGTGGCACACCACTGATGCCTGTTCAATTGCCAGCACCTGTATTTTTTCCATATTTTCTATCAAACGTTACTGGGAACACCCATCTTTATCACTTTATTTTTAGGACAAAGATCTTACCATGCAGTAATTGTCTGGTATTTGTTAGCCCTTCTACCATTTCTTTTTAATGTGGGCTTTAGGGGTTGACTCCTCTGTATCACTGATAACGTTTTGTGCTTCCAACGATTATTTATTCACCATTTTTTCTCGGTCAAGCATCCTGACCGAATTTGCATCTTAATATTATGCTGGTTTGTTCACGGCACTTGCCGTAACGATGATTATTGTTCGGTGCCGTGTTTACATTGTATGTCATTGCTTGCGACTGTATTCACCAATCTCCTTTTTTGATCGTCACTCTGTTGACATCATACGTCACCGCAGCGACGTAACGTGCGAACGTACCCATCTGCGACATTTCCGTGACGCGCATGACGGCATCCATTAACACAGAGCATTTCTGGTAAGCGTTGAATGGAATTGTCCAGATATACTCGTATCTCTCTCGATTAGTCGAGTAAGTAATCATTCATTTTGGCCCTGGTTCTTTCCTGTATATGTTCATGCCCTAGTCCCTGATTTGTCATGGTTTCCCTTTTAGGCAATATATCTACGCCGGCCATTTGTGGCCATTGACATTGTTTCACTTATTCACAAAATACCCTGACTGATGGGAACTGATTAATTAATACTTAATAGGTGAGTGGCCATTCCTCTAATTTTCTGGTCCTTAATATACCGAAATTTACAATTGAGTTCAACTTGAGTTTTCTCTTGAATAGGATACCGCTATTGAGCTGTTATTTGCAATTTAGAAGGGTAAGCGACCCTTTATTCCTTGTAACTATCTGACTAACTTAGTACCTTCCCACTGTGGATTTATAAAGCTTCACCTTATTTGTTGTTTCTTTCCTGTCACCAATTACTGGTTACTGTGATTATTTTTGTTCTGTTTTCTGAACATCACTAATTTGGATGACGCTAATCGATACTTTGGTCACCACCGGATTTTTTGGCTGATACTTGGACTTGCATGGGGGCTGTGCCATGGGGTGCTGGTCACAATTAACCTAGAGAAGACAATAAGGCTTTAAACGTATTTCAAGTTGATGAATTTACATATACCTTTTGTGGTCTTTTGTTCCTTCTTGTTTGTCTACAATTACCCGCCACTGCTGTACTACCGTCCTTACCTGATTCTTGGTATGGTTTTACTTACAATCTTTTCATAATTGTCATTTACTGAATATGTTGACTATGTGATGCTATTGATGTTTGTGTTTGTGATCTAGCCTTGAAAACGACCCGAGTGTCGAAACATGTGTCGGCTATTTCTCAATCTACCTTATTAAAATACTGTACCTTGATTGTTGGTTGTTGCATTGTAATGGTGTCAAGCGCAATCCTACCCTTCTTTGCCATATAACTGTTTTTTATTTTAAGTTAAATTTATTTATTTATTTTATTATTAATGTTTTATAGCTTAGCATAAGCTTTTCACATTATATAAAATATAATATTACAAAGTGAAAAAAAGAAGAAAAATAAATAAATAATATCCACATATTAAAATAGATTTAAAGATAAGAATAAATACATAGCATAGGAGAAAGAAAGACAAAAAACAGGAATACATAAATAGGGCCATTAGGCCCCTTGGTTGCTAGACACTAGTTCTTTTATCTTTTCACAGGCTACAGGTCCAGAGACAGTTGCTATTAACACATAAGTAATCTTTTGGTTCCACCATATCTTATTCCCAGAATAAACCTCCCTGAGCACACAGGTACTTATATATTTATGCCAAGTAATTTCTCAACACTCTTCCAAACATTATGCATTGCAATATATAATTTCATTCCTTTAGCATTAGTTGCTCTATACCAGAATTAATCGCTCCCAAGATGTTCCAGATTATGGACAAAGTCAGCATAATAACTTATATAGTCTTTTGTCATAGCCGTGCATCTGGTTAGGACGTATTTTCCTGATTCCACTTCTTTCTTGTTATTGCACAGTCTGCAGCCACGCTCGGATGGTGCAAGGTTATTCTTAATCCCACTTATGGCCAATACAGGTAACTGGTTGATCGTTTAGCAAAAGAATGAATCGTCTTAAGCGCGGACAAGGGCATAGATTCAAATAGAACAGAGGTTTCTTGAAAGTGTAGTTCATGAATTGCACAAATTTATAGCGTTTTAGTTTTTCCAGATGAGCAAAATTGCTGTTCCAGTCGTGTAATTCAGATTTCTTGGCTAGTGCTCGAAGTACGTCAGGTGAGACCCGTTGTTGTTTTTGGGTCCAGCCAATTTCTTCCAGATAGTTATTAATATTCTTTTTCATAGATAAGTGCGTAGTAGCTTTGTTAATCTCGGAATGAATTGCGGCTAGCAGTAGATTATCTGTATCAGATGTTACTTTTAAATATAATTCTGCTCTTTTCCTAAGTACTAGGGACTTCCAGGAAATAAGGCCCAATTCTAGTCTAAGTATAGCCATTGGTATACACCCTGGTAGACCAAGTATCCTTTTCCAGAATTTTCCCTCAAGGATTTGGAGCCAGTCTAAGTCAATCAATTGCAGTGCCTTCAGTCCATAGATAATCATTGGAGTTAATACCTGGAGATAAAGTTGGCGTGCTGCCCAGATGGTATATCCACCGTACGTTTTAGAGAAACGGTAGATAAGAGCTGTAACTTGTGTCGCTCTCGTTATTCTGGTTTGCTTACAGATAGTATATTGCCCCTTAGGCTCATCCTCCACGCCTAAGTATCTATAATACGGGGTGTAATTGATTGATGTCCCGCATATGTTTAAGGTGACTCGTGATGACTTCTTAGAACTAAACTTTATCATCTGAGTTTTATTTAAATTAATGGCCAGACCGTTGGTTTGGGTATAGGACCATAATGCCTCTGCTGATCTACGTATGCCGCTAATAGTATGGTCCATAATAACGAGGTCATCAGCATATGCTAAGACTACACAATGAGTAGTTCCAATCTTGGGGGGGCAGTTATTTTCCAGAGATAATGCCTTTGGTATATCATGGACAAACAAGTTATACAGTATGGGTGCCGTAACACATCCTTGTTTCACACCACGGTCTTGAGTGATCTTCTTAGTCATGTTCCCTTTTGCATCTAACTTGAGGGCGACTGTGGTGTTACAATGTAGTAACTTGAGATAGTATAATAGTCCTTTAGGACATCCCAGGTTTTCAAGCTTTAAGTTAAATGTGTACATGTGTTCTATATATGTGTATTTAAATTAAATGAGTATGTATATGTGCATGAATGTGTGCTTGTATGTTTATGTTGCTGTCAATGCTGTGTTTGGTTTTATGTTTGTGTGCATGCAAGGAGTTGTGTGACTGGTGGATGAATGCATAGGTGAAAGTGTTGTATGTGAGTGTGTGCGCCAGCCCCCACCCCTAGGTTTAGCAGACCTGCGGGCCACTTAATTATGGGGTGGGGTCATGGCATCAGAGGTGCACCTAGGCAAAATTTTCGGGGGGGGGGTGACGGAGTGGGACTAACATTTCAAATGTTGGGAGGGACCCTAAATTCGGAGCCTATGGGGGAGGGGCAAACTTACTTGTGGGGGCACATCTAATATCTTTCCACATTTGAATGGGACTATTCTGATGAAGCTTCAATGTTACAAGCAGCTAACTCTCGCCCTCATTCCTGAACCGCCAGACTTAAGGACTGCTGTGAGAATGAGCTATCTCATGTAACCACTTCCCTTCCAATCACTACCCTGACATGCAAGTGCTAACCCCACATCACAATTTCAATTACCTAAAAATGTATGTTTATGAATGCAGGTGCTAACAGCGAAATGTTTTATGCCAGTAATTTCAGGGCCTTTTAACAGCGAAGCCGAGGCCCCGTTTAATGTCTGTGTCTTGTTCCATCTGGGCACAGCTCTGTTGGTCAGCCCGGCAGGGGCTGGATGACAGTTTTGAAAGCGGATAGTGAGTGAGTCCAATGTGGGGACCATTAAACCCATTGTGCTGTCGGTCTCCCAACTGAGGGATGGAATCTGGGTCTTTCAGCTTTTGCAGTTGAAATGGGCCCCCAAGCAGCTGCCCCCATGTTGGCAGTCTTTTGACACAGACACCTACTGATAATCTGCAGCTTTTAACCACCTTACTGTATTATTTTGACTTAATTATTGATTTAAGCACCCCACAGGTGCCTTAGTTTACTTTTCCAATGTGTAAGGCCTGGGGTGCCACACACACATCGCAAAGAAATGGGCCCCCACCAGCCCTTACACATCTTCAACTAGCCCTGCTCCCACCTCCCTCCCAACACCCTGAGCCCAGCTAGAAAGCTGAATAGCTATTTCACATTCCCTTTTGGTCACTAGTCGTACCTTTCACCCCAATTCAGAGGCTCTTTACTTTCATAATGCTATGCTAATCTCTGAGAGGTGGGCCATCTAAAAGCTGAGACCAGAAGTTAAGACTTTGGCTTTATCAAAGTTAGTCTGTTGATATCGCAAGGATAGGTATTTGATGCTTGCTGCCACTCCATAATGAGAGCTATGGGCTGGCGACACTTCGAGAGAGGCCTTCTGCCTCAAAGTGGGAGGGCTTCAGCCCTGCTACCCAGGGGCTGGCTCCGCCCAAGTAGCCAGGTCGAGTCAACAAAACCGAACATTTCGGGAGGGGGATAGAGTCCGATCCGCTCAATGGTGTTGCACCCTACGTGCCTTTCACTGAAGTCCTGTTAAAAACAAACATTGGCAAAGCCAACAGTTTTGGCTTGTACATAAGTATTAGGCATTTGCCAGCACTGCTATTAGATGCCCAGGTACTCAAACTAGTTTGCACCTGCTACCATCAACAGCCAAGCCAGTTAATACCAATACAGCAGTGCCTTTACCATGCCTACATGAAAGCCCAAACTGTTAGGATTGCCAGTGCTTGTTTTGCTTTACTCATGTGGCATAGGACTGTGCATCAAGGTTAAAGCAAACATAATACTTGGCTAAATTGGCCCATATTGAATTTAGGCCAATCGAGCCAGTAATAACACTTATGGTGCACAGTTAACCTGGACATAATTTCTGTGGCATGGCATGTTTACTGGCTGGGAGGGCGTACATGGTAATAATGGTATATATTGGTGCAGCCTGCAAGGACCACATGGGAATAACCAGCATGAATATATCTTTATACTAGCATATGTTGTGTGCAACAGCGGCATAGTATGTATTGGAAAATGTTCCTGTGCACGGTTGGTGACTTGCAACTATTGGTGTTTTCCATGTGCTTCCATACAAAACCATTGCAAACTGTATGGATTTCTACCCAATTTTATAAAGAAAGTGCTGTAAAATGCATAATTGTAACCAAATGTTTCAAACACTTTCTTGGGAGTGAGAAACCCCCCTCAAATAACCCCTGTTTTTTGGTTTGGGCACCCTCACTACGCTCTGCCGATCCTGGATAATTGGCACAAACATTTAAGCCTCTTCAGTTCAGAAATTCACCAGCCTCCACTGTGCACCATCCATCTGTCACTGTGTATGATGTGTGTTTTAATGCGCACACAGGGGCAGGGTGCTCCTTAATGCTGGCGTCAGGCACCACATGCCGTCATGCCATCCTGTATATGTTTATGCCTATGATACAAAGGTTAGTCTGGCATAAAACCTTTCTTCAGTAGAGAAATCTAACTTTGCTGTAGTTGATTTGCAGTTGTAGTAATAAACCATATTTGGGTTCCTCCATACAAACTCAAGGGGCGATTTCTCGAGTCCCCTGTTTGCGAAGGTGCTGCTGCTGGCCGAGTGCGTAACATCAAAAGGGGACCTCACAAATGTTTTGCCCCGGGCCTCACCACATCTTGTGACAGCCCTGCTCACACTGGGCCTGATTCATGGAATATTTGCCCAGTTCAAAGGGAATTTGCACTGCTGAAAAGTGACTTTGCACTGCCTACACAACCCCTGATTCATGGAACCGTGCAAAGTGTATTCTTTCCGTGCAAAGTCCGGGCAAAGTCAGCGCATGGTAATTTTTGCAGTACAAAACGACTTTGCAGGACAAAAATACACTTTGCGCGTTCCATGAATGAGGGTTTGTGTCTGCTGTGCAAAGTCACTTTTCAGCAGTGCAAATTAACTTTGAACCAGGCAAATATTCCATGAATCGGGCCCACTGTCTCTAGCAATGCACTTAAGTTCCCAACATCACACATACGTACAATCACAGAAGAATTTGTTCCTGGAAGTGTTAGCCGGGCAACATTGAATTTGGAATGACTGCTTTTCAGGACATAATGGTAACTGGTTTACGTTTATTACTATTGATCTGAGACTGTGGCCTTACTCTGCTAACTGTCCATAATGGAATCGTGCAGTGACGTTAAAATTGGGCATAAGGGTATCTGGCCTTACTGAGCCAAATGGGCTAAATGAACCATGGCAGTAATGTTCTAACTGTTCATAATGAAATGTGGGTGTGCAATGCTAACTGGTAATAGCTGATCCTTGCACATCTGAGCTAACTGGACATAATCATGTCTGGCATGGATATGACTACTGCAAGTAACCTCAACAGTGGTTTCAGTACTTGGGAATTGGATCAAAATGGGGCAGATACTTGAGATCTTATGGCAAATCTTGCCAATGGTGGGATCCTTGCAACTTTCAAACCCTTCAATGGTGTAAATACCTGGGACTTTGATTGCATTAACTGTTTTATCATGGCAAAACCTGACATGGTATTTCATGTCACTACTGGACAAATTATAGTCCTTTCTGAACATATGATGACAATAGCGGGAAAATGTATGAGTACATGGAGACATCATAACAGTGCTGATTAAGCAGAAAAACGCTTGGCTTTGTTAATGCTTGTTCTGTTATCTTATTTAGCTGTGGCAGTGGAATGCCTTTCAGGTAGTGGGATCACCTCATGATACAGAAGACATGCCATACAAAAGGGGCAGAGGGATAGTGTGAAAGAATGTTCTTCAGTTCACACGCCTTTTATATGAAAACTATATTGCGCTTGGACAACAGCTGTCAGAAAGTAACAATTCTCAACCTTTCCTGTATGTACCGAAGCTGCGTAGTGCCGCTACACCTCTGTGTACACCAAGGTAAAATGCAACCGCCCTCCACTTCACATAAAGAAGACATATATTAGCCCAAAAAAGTAGCCTCATGTATTCTCCAACTATAGGTGCCGATTTGTGGCATTTATTGCACAGAAAATAGGCTACTTGCACCTATTGTGCACACGCATCTCTGTTGATTCATGGAATCTAATGTGCAGGACTTTTCCTGAACTTGCGTGGATTTCACGCTGGCCTGGCATGCCTGTGCGAGCTGCTGAGGGCCTTGAGCAAGACTTCGACCACTCGGTGGGCTGGGAAGAGGGGGGGGGACACCAGAAATGAGGAATAACTTGCAAAGAAGTATTCATTCTGAGGGACACCCTGCAGGCAGTCCCTCTCAAGCCCACTATTGCGTAACAAGAGACGTATTCATGGAATCGATTGCGCAGCATCTCGGCTGGGAAATGCCCACGCAAGTCCTTCATAGGATCCGCTACGCAAAGGCTGGCGTAAATACACTTGCACGTAGGATTTTCAGCGTGCAAATGGGATTGCATGTCAAATTATGGGGTGTGTGTACTCAATCGGGGTTCCGATGTAATGTAGGAGTGTGCATAAGCTGTGTAGCCGGTGTAGGAATGCTTTACGTGGGTTTGCACACACATTTCCCAAGTTTTTGCTGAGTTACGAATTTTCATATGCATGCTGTCGGGGTGCCGGACACGTTTATGGGGGAGCCCGCGCAGGATTCCCGAGTCGCAAGCCTGCTTACGGGGCACCCCATGCACTGTTTGAAGGGTGCATGTATTCGCGCCCAGGAGAGCGCACAAGGGTAGCTGATTTGGCCGTTTCCTACTTTGCGCGAGGGCGTGTCTGGGGCATTCCGGACGTGACTTGCGAATACGGTTACTTTGCGCAAACAATTCCATGAATACACGTGGCGTGCAGATTTACTTAACTGCACAGGCTTCCGCAGTGGTCTTATCGGCACGCGGCCCTTGCGTGATTTCTACGCAACATTCCATGAACCAGCCCCACATCTTCTTAAAATCTATTTTAGAATATGCGTTTGCGCAATAAGAGCAGCATCTTGCTTAATGTAGTTGTTTTCTTTCTCAAAATGAAATTAACTGAAATATTTTAAATAAAATGTGAGGGGCAATTACATGACTGCATTTTTTCCTTTACAAAATGGTCTTGAATCTACCGGAGAAATGCTGCCAATGATCGAGATATGGGTTCAGTTCTTGATTGTGGAAATCTAGTTTTCAGCGCATTTGCCCTTTACGTTTATTTGCTAAATGTATTGCTTGTGAATATACAAAGTTCACATTTCCAAGCTTGTTCCGAAGATGATTGTTTAGCATTTTCCCTTTTCCGGGTTTCTGGGATGCGGGCTTGCCCACTCCCACTTTAGATATTAGCGCCGGATGATTGGGAAGGAATATTGGAGATGAAGTGAAAGCTCAGTAAATGTCACTGCATTCGGTGTGACACAGTGAGAACAAGATCTCCTAACAGCTTAATCTCTGAGGCATTAACTGCGCCCTGATAAGATATTAGTCCCACTCTTGCCTCCCTTGATGGAATAAGCCATGAATAAGGTTTATGGCACCATCCACAGTGCTAATAGGTTAAAGGAACAAACTATCCAGTGTTCCACAGGATTAAGGACGCTTCATGGGATTTAATGAAACACGTGCTGCGTGCGTTGGGCAGCAAAGGAAACTCGTGTAATTCATGTCCACTTTGGGCTCCTATCCAGGAACCACCTTTCCTTCCTAAAACGACTTTACATCGAAACTGCCTATGCGAAAGAAATCTTGACATTGCAGTAACAAACAAAAGAAATGTAACCGTAGTATTTCCAACAAAAGAGCATTTTATTATGTGTCTCTGCTTTGATACTTTTTTCTTTTAAGGTTTAACGTATAATAAAAAACTAAACATAACATTATACCAACATTAAAACCAGCATTGCTGCAACTTCAACTGAATCTTTTGTTTTGAATTGTTGTTAATATTTTAATGTGCCATTGTGTTAAAAGTGTTTTATATTTTGTTTGTATACTGATGTTATTATCTATGCTTGCTTGTGCTTTGCCACTAAGTATTGGTCTTGTTTAATGTGAAAAGTGGTATGACGGTGTCATTAACAGTGTATATCGTGAGCTAGTTGTTTTTGTTAATGTTGTATGCACTTCTTATATATTTCAATTGCGGTGTTGCCTGTTTTTATAATGTATTGTATGTTTTCTATGTATGTTTTTTCTCGTGTTTTGTATGTTGTGGAGGTCTAAATATGTGGTGATATTACTTCTGTACTTTTTTGTGAGGGTCAGTAAATGTTGCAACAATGCATGTTTCATTGTTGGTTTATTTTATGTTTATTGTTTCATAACATGTTGAACCTTAACGGTGGCATTCCAAATGTTGATAGATTTTTATATTTCATAGTAAGTAACTTTAGCTTAAAAAATGCCATAGATTGCCTCTTTCTTGAGGGAGTACTGGCTAATTTGTGGGCAGTTGTGCTGTTAGATTTTTGTTCGGTTTTGTCAATGACCATATGTATTTTGTGCAGAATGATTTTACTGTATCCCTTCAAGACTACTGTGCATGTACGGCAGCCCTGCTGCATTTTAGGGGTGGCATATCATCTTGTGTGTTTTGCAGAATGTTTTTATTACAGAGAATGGTTTTCTTGTCATTTTGGCCCTCCAAACCTACAGAGCATGCCAGCTTACCCTAATGTGTATACGATGTTGTTGAACATTTTACGTATTTCACAGAATATTTTTCACTTTGCAATATTTTTCATTTCCTTTAGTTCCCCTGAACCCATTGTGCATGTACTAGGGCCCTCATGCATATTGGGTGCAGGTCCTCATCTTGTACATTTTGTAGAATATTTTTCTTTTGTGGAAGGTTATTCTTGTTGTTACCTCTCTTCAACCCTACTGAGCATTTACGGTGGCCCTTCTGCTTTATTCAGTGTGGCCAATCATTTTACATGTTTTGGTGAATATTTGTTTTGTTCACTGAAACTTTTATTTTCTTTTTACTTTGTTTCTCTAGCCCTACTGATCAGAATAGTTTTAGTTTCATGGTGAATCTTTAATTTCATTTTGTCCTTTGAACTCTACTGTTCATCATTAAGCAGGTTTGTGTGTGTTTGTTTTTGTTTGGGTGGCAAATATTTATATGTGTGTTGTTGTATTTGTTTCATGCCATCTGTTCCGCTGCGCCTAATGCGAAAGCATAGAAATATTGATAATGTTTTTGCTTTAATAAGTGATTATTCAAAACGTGTGCAAATGCCTATTATGAGACATTTCGGGATAAATAATGCATGTATCAGCCTCTATAGGAATGCCCAAGCAAAAGTTTTTGGGAAAATTTGTCCGAATTAGTTTCATTGTTTTGACAAAACAAGGGGGCAGAAAGTAAAGTTAACAGGGTATTGCCCTTACTCTTAACATGTTTTAACACAAAAATTGGGCAACCGCCGGCTGTCTCATAATTATGTTATAGCCCGTTGGAATCCAGATACTAAAACCTACGTGGTTAAGGACCGGTGTTCGGTCACCCAAAGGAGGGTGTACTACAAGGCTGTGACAGAGGACAGAGAGGATAGAGCGAGTTTCTAACTAACCCTGCCTGAATCTCCTGTCTCCGCTAGATTGTGATGGGGTGCTGCTTATCTAATAGAGATAGGATGAGAGGTAAACTAGCCACTTCTAGATAAGTAATACTTTCAGCCTTGTTGGTCCATTACCACTCTCTTCCACTATGTGTGAGTGTGTATTGGAAGGAGACCCTATGTTTATTGTTTAAAATGGTACACCAGTGGTCAAATGATTAGACATCTAGTAGGGTATTGCATACTTTATTAACCTACAGATTGGCTATTTGGCCCTGGGGAACTTAGGTCTTAAAACGACACAATGACACAAAAACAAACAATGTTAGACAATAACATTTGACAAGAATACACTAAAGTCCCACCCTCCATCTTAAAGTAATGTTAGTTGGCAGGATGTGGGAATTAGATAAAAAGGTATGCTCAAACTGCAAGATAGGCCCAGCTTATGCCTCTTGTGTGTAGCAACCACTGTCAACTGGTTTCAGTGGCATACATATAAGGAGAGTTCCAATTCGATCAATTGGTTCAGTCAAAGAGATTGTAAACTGACCATATTGAGGGAATACAAATACGACAGTTTGAAGTATGTATACATTACCACCTAGTCATTAGTGCTGTGAGGTTGGATCAATTTTAGGAGGGAACCTTAGCTAGGGAATCCCTGTGTATGCTGTCAGTGTAGGTAATCCTCTGTCTCCACATGTCTGTGGTACATGGTGATCCAGTTCCCAGGATTAGTGAAAAGAAAAGGCGCGTCCATGTCTGCGTCCTGCTGTCAGCCGAAGGTAAAATAACAACATTTACAGCGGAAAACATGTATACATTTTCCTATGTTAAGATTTATGTAACTGTGACTATATAAGGTTACATTGCACTTGACTTAGGAAGAGGACAATACAAAAAAGTTTTCCTTTGTAATTTTTGTTCTAATCGATGACTGTTCAGCATATTAATTTTGGATGCAACTGATCTAGCCAAATCCGAACATTCATGCCAAATTTGGTCAACTTTCAACAATGTTTTCATGCCTAAAATTATTTATGAAAAAACATGTTTAGGTCTTAAGATTTCCATTAACACAGACAAATAATTATTTTTCCTCCATATCTTTATAATTGTCTATCTCTATTCTTGAGTATTGTGTCTCAATCCTAGTCATTAGGCTGAAGTTCTGCGTCTTACATAAGGTATGAAAATTAGATCAGCCCTATTAAAGATATCCACTTTTGAAGGTAAAAACAATATTTCCGTGCATGTGGAGTGGTTGTGGAAGGCAAAAACAACCAATGTATAAAACGTTAAATAGGCATAAACATCAGCAATCAGCATGCCAAACAATGAATGAGTGTGTATAAAGTTCCCTGGGACAAAACATATTGGGGGATATAATGCACAATTCACATCATGTTTTGTAGCACTCAACACACCCCAGCTGACATCTACTAGGATTAAAAAAGGGTATAAGGAAACAGCATTTTAAATATATTGGCAGAATGTTCTGTGACACTGGGAATTAAAGACAGCACAAACAAGATGCTTCACGACGCACAATATGTATTGAATTTATATCCGGTCTGGAAAAAACAATATAAATAAAGACACAAAAAGAACCTACATAGAGACATGTAAAACAAACCCAGAGTGGGACCAACAATTCACATCAGAAAAATCTGTGCACCTTACAAGAGTACAACTTCGCTCACAGCTAATCTGCCCACCGATGCACACGAAGAATGTGTGAATCACAAAGAATATGAGCACCACAGTATCAAGCTTAAACATGTTTCACACAACGTGAGCAATGCAATACCCAATCAGAATCGCATGCCCTTCTTAATTATACCCCTCGGTATCCAAGATAGTTATGAAGTCACACCCAAACTCATGCCATTTTGAGTTTCGCGATCTTATGAGGGCTACAAGCAAATTACAAGGTGAAGCCTGAAAGCACCACTGTACCGTGCCATCAGAGACACCGGATCCCTTACCAACATACACATTTGCCTTTCATACCAACACTTATACACACACACACCTACTCATACATGCATGCAACACTCACAAATCTAACATTAAAACGTACCATTTTCTCATATTTATTTGACAGGATGTATGTAGCGCATGGCACCTGCTCCCCTACACATGCACACATCACCTCACAAAGAAACATAAATTAAAAAATACACCTGCACAACACCCCACCCCACCATGCTCAAACAGGAAAACCTTTCACCCATATACAGACCTACAACATCAAATGACACACATTACACACAAATTGAATAAGAAATGTTACAGTTTAAAAGCACATCAAAAAACACACCAGTATGCTTCTAAATAATAATAGTACATTCTCATGCCCAACCCCAAGCGCGCAATCACATCCCACCCAAAATCCCAATTGCACATCTAAATTACATTTTCAAGTGTCCAATTGTAAAATACAATTGTCAAAGTTGCTGAGAAAATTAATTTAAACACACCAAAGCATTACATCTTTGCTGCATATGGTATGAGGTATATGTATATGGATATTCAAATTTAACTTGCAACATACAAGGAAGCCAAACAAGGGTACTGCAATCCCCTAAACATTGCAAAGGTTACCCACACACACACATTATTGCTTTAAATCATTCCATAACAACCCTAAATATCACACTACTGCTTAATCCCATACGTAACCTACAACAAAGAAAAAAAGCACAAATATGTTTTAAGTAGCATGCATGTCTTAATAGAAACACCATCCTTCATGCCACAGAGAAACCAACTGACTGGTGAAGTTAAGGGTGAACTCATGGCTGGACCTTGCCCCGCACATCAAATACTGAACGTGCCCAATCCCCTACCTATACTACTATAACAAATATCATTAGAGAGTCTACTTGCAAATCTTGTGTCAACACATTCAACAATTAATGCAACTGTAATATAAACATTCTATTTCACATTATAGACACACAACTGAAAAGGAGGAGCAGGACACCTGGCAAAAAAGTCGGACGCCTGAGGAGAGACAGCACAATAAGCCAAAGCATTCTCACAATAAACACATTGCCACCATCGCAGTAATAAAAGACACAAACATCTCTTGTAGATCTCTGCCATCCATTCTTCTCCCTGCCCAACCCCAATCTCCACCCCTGTTCCACTTAACTGAAGCTGCCTAGTCCCTCAACAGTGCCTGGGTTACTCAGTGTTCCAGCTCTTTCAGCCACATAATTTGCCACCATGGAAAGATAGAAGGGACTAAGTGTAGTTCCCTCCTCCCTTGAACTTGTCAGCCATCTTGGTTTCTAATTTTTTTAAAGTTTAGAAACTGCAACCGTACATTCATAAAATATTTCACACAAACCAACAAAACAACATGCACAAATTTGAGGAAAAGCATATACATGTAAATAAAACATTTGAACTCGAAGCAAATCTGTCAACATAAATCACATCAAATGTATGCAATTTTTCCTTTAGAAAATAAAGAAATCCATGTTTTTTAAAAATGGGTTTTACCGTGAACATTTATAAAAAGTGAAAATCTACAACTGTTGTAGTGCCAATTGTGAGGTTTATCATATTGTTAAGAATTAAGCATAGCATGAAATGAAAGAAATTTTTTTAGTAGCTTATGTCCCATCTCCAATTACAAGGAAAAGTAACATCAATACATATGAGATATATATTACAAGGCCTGCGGTAGCAGCCATGTAGTTATGGTTAAGTTGCTCAACTCATAGGAAAAGCACTTTTTCGGTGGCTTATAACTTCTCTCCCTCTGGACAAATCCTTACCAAACTTTGCAAACAAAAAGTATATGGCCCGTTCTGGATTTTTCTGATAAGTTTGGTAAGGGGGGGAAAAATCATAGGGGGGTCCCACCATTTTTTTTTTCCATAGACTCAATGGAAAAAAACTTTGCTCACGCCTACAGCCTAAACTCCTGGATGGATTTTCCCCAAATTTGCAGCAGGAGCGGTGGTGTAAATCCATCCTGTCGTTTTTTTTTAAAACAGGCAAAATGTAGGTGCCAAAAAATGTGATATCTGGCTCCGCTCCGCTGACCGATTTCCCTGTTCGCTATGTGAACAGGACTCTGATTGGCCCAGAGGGTCATGTGATGTCCGCAGATACCCAACCCGCCCACTGATTGGCTGGAGGGAAGCATGATGTACGTCACATTTTTCTGATACGCCCGCCATGTTGTATCTGTGGTTATTCCCCGATAGCGCAGCGGTGAACAGTGCTGGGAAACATGTTTTGGGGCATTTGGTTTTGGGAAGAGGGGCTGAAAAGGGTGGGGGAGTGAAAGATGGTTCATATGATATATTTGTTTAGGTCGAAGAAGACTGTGCGGTGTCTGTGGCAGTCCACGGACACCGCTGCAGTTCGCAGATAGGTCCTCAGGCAGGCAGCTTATCTGGTGACTGCAGGCAGGTTTCATTAGGGTAGGGGAGTGGAATCTAGATGATGAGAGGATGTTTGTATAGGCTTTGTTATGCTGTGGTGCATGTGGCAAGCCCCTAGACTGCACCCAAGAGTCTGCCCACTGGCTGCAAGTACTGTAATAGTATGTGTACAGAAGTTAACAGGGCCTCAGGCAGCTGGCTTATGTGTGTGGGTTGTGGCCACTGGGCATATTCTTGGGTGCATGGCTGTATTATGCTGTGGTGATTGTGGCCAGCTGCTAGACTCTTGGGTGCATGGGCGGTGCACCCAAGAGTCTGCCCACTGGCTCCAAGTACTGCAATAGTATGTGTAAAGAAGTGTACAGGGCATATGGCAGCTGCTTTATTGGACTGCCCCGAGATTCTTGGGTGTATGTGAGTCTGCCCACTGGGTGTTCCGTAATAGTATGTGTACAGAAGTGGACAGGGCCTCAGGTGGCTGGCTTATGTGTGTAGGTTGTGGCCACTGGGCAGATCCTTGTAGCAGCTGCTTTATTGGACTGCCTTGAGATTCTTGGGTGTATGAGAGCCTGCCCACTGGGTGCAAGGATGGTAATAGTGTGTGTACAGAAGTGGACAGGGCCTCAGGCGGCTGGCTTATTTGTGTGGGTTGTGGGCTCTGGACAGATTTTTGGGTGCATGGCCGTATTATGATGCTGTGGTTATGGCAAGGCCCTACACTCTTGGGTGCATGGCTGGAGGCCGTAGACTATGCACCCGAGAGTCTAGGGGCTGGCCACAACCATTGTAGCATAATACGGCCAATTTCTATGAAGGAGTAGCATTTGCAAACACAACTGGTCTCTGCCATTTAATTAAATGTTTTCAACAATTGGTGGCAATTGGAATAGAACATTGATTGCTACATTTGCATAGCAATTTACACCAGTTGCGTTGAAAAATGTGAATGGACCAGACAGTTCTGTGTCTGAGTCATTTGATGTAAGTCCACATGCTTTTTTTGAAGACGTACTTCTCTTAGTTTGGCAGTTGGATATGCATTTGCCTTTTCACTACACCCTTCTGTGGTTCTGCTAATTGATAGAGTAGCAGCTGCTTTCAGTTTCTTTGGTGGTACTGTTGGGAGATCACTTATAAATTGTGTTTGAACTAGTTTTCTTTTGCCATGTGTTCCTTTTTGAGGAACAGGGTATGTAGAGTACACGGCTGTACTCTACGATGCAAGGAATGCCAGCCTTGACTTTGCCTGCATCAAAATTGACTAGAAATAGTCCTTCAAGTATACTTAGGCGTGATTGTGCTACATAACACATGCCTCATTTAAAGACTGGGCTGCCAATGTCAATCAATGCTTGATCTAGGGTTAGACCGAGCGATTTATGAATAGGGACTGCATATGCAAGAGACAGAAAATCTGTTCTCTGCGTACATACATGTCTTTAAAAAGAAGGAATCAGGCTTTTGAGCGTCCTAGCCTTTTAACTTCTGAAAGTTTGGGATGTTGACAAACTGAATGCTGTTGTCACGTGGGTATGTCTGGAAGCCAACAACTGTAACAAGTGCTCCATTAACTAAACCTTGCTCTACGTCAAGATTATGCTTTAGCATCACCTACAGTTTAAACACAATGTTACCATTTTCTCCAAATCAGCTGTGTTGGAGATAGAGTTTTCTAAGCTACTTAGTCATGTTGTGGCTTGTTGACACAAAGCCACTGTCATACTGTGCACGTCCAGTTTGTCAGGGGAGTAAATTTGCACTATTGGTTGCAATTCTTTTTTCAACATTGTTTCATTGAATTTTGCACAGCTTGCTAGGGCTGGCATTAAGGACATACATTTAACATGGTTGGGTGCTAATTGATCCATTACATCAGTAGCAATTGTGTTATGCTTGTATAGCTCATGGATGAGTCTGCTATTTAAGATAGCCTGTGCTTCCTTATAAAGCACACCAATCGGAATGCTTTTCAAAATGTTAGCATAGGTGAGGTCTGCAGACTGATGCATGTTTTCAGTTAGTTCACTGTATTGTACATTTTGCAAGAGATTTAAATTTCCTATGCTGCCAAGTGTGTTATGGCACAGTTGGTGTCCTAGGGTTTTCAAAACAGGTTCACCTTAAATTGGTGTTAATTGAAGAAGATCTCCGAAAACAATGACATGTTTTCCTCCAAAGAGTTCTTCGTAGTTAACAACCTCTTGTAATCTGAGGTGGATCAAAGCCAACAATAGGTCGGAGACCATGCTCACCTCATCTATTAGGAACATTTTTATCTGTTTCAAAATTCTTCTAGCTCCATAGCAGCTTCTGCTGAAAGTTTGTAGTAGTCTAATTTGTTTTGGTGTTCTAATGGAAGGAGTAGCAATCGATGTAAAGTAAAACCATCTGTGTTGTAGGCAGCTAAACCTGTGGGGTCAGTTACAACTGCTGAAACTTGTTGTTTGTCAATTGTTGGAGGAACTTGCTGATGATTTTTATTAAGAATGTTTTGCCTAATCCATCTTCACCAGTTAAATACAGGAGTACAGGTTTCTAGATTTGACAGGTACATGTTTTAGTTTCGTGCTGCACACCATATTCAATTTCTTTAGTTACTGCCAGGAAAATGCTACGCTGTTCATCATTCAATTGTGATTTCAGTAGAGCAAAGATTTCTTCAGATTCCTCATACTGACATTTGGTGTTTTCTACTTCAGTCATGGCTAATTCTGCCTCATTTATTATGAGTGGCTCTCCAAGTGGTTCATGGCTTCGAGAAGGTTGACTGCTCTCTGGAGTGTATAGATTTAGTTGTGCTTGAAGTTTTTCCTCTTGTTGGCGTTTACTGTCCAATATGTTTTTGTACTGTTTGAAATGTATATCTGTTATAGTGCTTTCACTCACATTGAAAGCATCTTCATAAGAGGCTTGGGTGTCCAATACATCATCTTTTCTCCATGGTTTAAAAAGTTGCAGTAGGGACATGTAGTAAAGTTCTCTATATTGAGGAGTTTAAAATTATAGCTTTGTATGATTAATGCTGTGTTTGGTAAGTTTAACCAGGCTAACTCATAACTTTTGACTATGTATTTACCTTTTTTCTCATCTGGTTTAATATTATTTTTGTATGAGAAGTTTGTGGATATGTGGTATAGACACATGGTTTCCAAAGCAGTGCTCCTGTTTGGGTATTATGTGTCCAATACATTGTTTTTCGAAATGTCCTGGCTGTTGGGATTGTTTTTCGCTATTGTTTCTATGTATTGGTATGGTGTGAGAACTCTTTTTCTGGATACAGCAGGACCAAGGCTTAGCCAGAGTATGTTTTCAGATTTCCCATCTAAGGCTGTTCCGGTTAAATGCTCTGCGGTTTTGTAGCAACCACATTCTCTATGCAAGAGCATTTTTATGCCAAAGCTGTATAATTATTGTGACAGTGTTTTGTCAGATGATATGTCATCACACAGGTCTTTCAGCTCTGTCTGTCTTCTCAGCTTTGATTAAGTAGGCTGTGATATATCGTGCAACTGCAGTGGAATTGTCTGCAATGTACTGCACATCTATGTTTGCATTCCACAGGAGGGAAATGATTGCATTGCAATCATTGTTGTACTTTAATGCTTCACTTCTTTTAATGCAGTATGTGTTCTTATGTGATTTGCCTTTTACACTGTGGCTAACAGAAGACATGAAGATGTTTACTTGTCCTTTTGCTGCAACTGGTCTAGGGAAACCAAAGCTGCATTTGGGATAGTATTTGCCTTTGTTTTTATATCTGTGTCGACAATATTTGCCACATTTACACCTTTGGAAGCGTAAAATTTGTGTATGTAACTCACTATGTGTGCTTTCTGAAGGGATGTCGCAGGTTACATATTTGTCAATGAAATGCAAAATAGTGGCATCACTGTCCTGACCAAATTTAGGAGCATCATTAATCCACAAAAGCATGTGGATGTGTGGTGCTCCACTGGATTGGTATTCCTTTCTCCAAAAGAAGTGCTGCACTTCTCAGAGGGGAGGAATTGTTTTATTACAGATGAAGTGCAGCATGGCAATAAAGTAGTGATTGAAGTACCTTGACACATTTGCAGGGTCCAGAGTGCTGAGTTCTCCTGGTGTTTTCATGTCTATCCTTGCTTTGTTTTCATTTGCTATGCGTAGGAAATCATGCAAGTCTTCCCATGCATATTCTGCACAACTTAAAGTGACAAACCATGTGGGTGGGCCAAGGTTGCGTAGCATACAAGGTACATCTGCGTGACGTCAGAACCAGTATTCTTTCGCACTACGCATGTTTGCCAAGAAATGTGTAATATTTGACTGTAAAACTTAATCTTTCTCTTGCACCTTTTGAAGTAGCTGCGTACCAGACATGTTTAAAAAATTGGAACCTATTTTTAGTGTGTGTACAACTCCACAACATAGAGTGGCTTGTTCACTTTCAAACAGGAGGTGGAATATGTATTCAACGTTTTGTATGAATCTGGGGTCTTCAGAATACATTCGTAAAGCACAGGATTCTGATGCTGATATTTGTGTGCATCTTTCATCATACCTGCCACCTTTCCCAGTAGGAACGAGTTGAGGAAAGGCTTGTGCTTCTACACTTTTTTACCATATGTTGATTGGAGATCCTTTGGCTTGCCACATTTGATATGTTTCTAGTGCATCATCTATGCTGTCTTTGGAGTGTAGTGGGAGAATTGTATACTGGTCTAAAATATTGGATACTGTAGTACTATATAGAAGTTCAAATTGGCCAGTTGATGAGGAATCCAGAATTATTTCAGTGGTTTCTCTCAGGTTTTCTTCAATGTTTATATCATTGTAGTATTCATTGTTCTCTTTAGGATATTGCAGGGCTTCTCTAACTTTGTTTAAGTCTAGTAGTTGCTGCCAATTCTTTGTGTATTTTGTAGCTACAACATTCACTAGGATAATCAAAGATTGATCTATTGGCTGTTGCACTCCCAAAGTGTCTACATTTTCTTTAAGATCTAATGGCAAATAAACTACTTTGACACAAATTCCTTTCAGTAATTCAGAATAAGGCAATTTGGCCGTTTTCGGTTGAAGGCGCATTATCGCTTGAAATGGGTGTACTGTTTGGATTACAATGCTCTCATACACATTAAGCTGTTGGAGTCGTTTTTGAAGTGGGAATATTTCCACGTTTGCAGTGATAGCCTGTGAAGGCATTTGGTTATTATAAAGTTTTCCAGTGCAGTATGTGCAAAGTATTGAGGGGTTAGTAATTTCGTATTTGTTTTCTGCTATAAGATAGAGAGCTAATTGGAACCATTGGGATTCCTCATTGTCTTCTATTTTGTACGTTATATCTACAGTTTTGGTGCTCTTTGTATAAACAGTTCTGCGACAACACACACATACTTGGTTTGGTACTTCAGCAGATGTGCCTTTAAACTTTGCTATTTCTTTTTTGTATGTGTGTAATAGAAGGTTGGCATCTGCAAGGTTGTTGCTACTCTGTTCTAAAGTTAATGGATTGTGTATGTGCTCTTCACTTCCAAAATATTTGCTTTGGAGGTGATCTATTTCTTCGAGGAGTTATTTGGCTGTGCCGTGTAGGAGAATGTGATTTAAATGCTTCAGTGCTAAAGCAGAACTTTTTGCATAGTACAGTCTCTGAACAAGATTTTGTATAGTAGAATGGTGTGTTACTAACATTTTGATGTGGTGGAAGGTGCTTTTGCAAGCAGGCCCGGAAATGCAGGCTAAGGAATGTCCTCACTGTCATGTGTAATTGCGCACTGGACAGGAGTCCATGGTTTGTAATATTTTTATTTTTAATTTGGCTTTGGCTTTGACATACTGATTGAGGAATTGCCGTAAAGATTTGAGGGATTGTTTTTGTACGTTACACATTGAGATGCACAGCCGTTTGTAGACGGGACGGATTGGTTCAGTGGCATGGATAGTTGATTGTAAGTTTGTTTGGGATATTCTTTCAAGCAATGTTTCTTCTGCCATAATGGTTCTGTCTACAGTTTCATACCCTCGGCCACTGCTATGTATGGTAATAGTTTTTTTTTGCTCTTGTTTGTATGCCACTTCATTTAAATATGGCTCTGTGCTGGTTGGGTGAATCCACTCACCTGCACAGAAGTTTGCAAAGGTATCTATGTTGATAATGCGTATGTTGAGAAGTACTTTTTGTAGTTTACTAATTAATTTTGTTAGTGGTTTCATTCTGTTTAAAATTAATATAAACAATTTCCTTTTGACTCTCTATGAGAACTTCCAGGATCAGTTTTCTGCTGTAAGTTTTAGGCATTGAGTGTGATTTCTCCCCTGTTTTTATGAGGTTAGGAAAGACTCTATGGTGGAACATTTTTTGTAAAATAAATGTTTTGGAATGTTTACCTGTGGCTATGTTAACACTGGTAGATGCAGTGTTAGCACTACTGGTAGTTGCATTCTTCTTAATACATTTACTTTTAGTTTTACATTTTGGAAAAGAAGTCACACTTTTTTTCCGGTTACCTGGTTCTGTTTTGCTCAGTAACTGTATTAGCTGTTTTGTTTGAACTTTTCGTACAAAATCTGCTAGAGGTGGATGGCTATTTTGCATGGTTTCACTTTTGTTTGCTCTATTTCTACGTTGTCTTCTGCGAAGTTGCTTTTTGGTAAGCATTCTCTCGTGTCTGTTGGAGAAAAAAGTAAAGTGTGTGTTTGGATGTTGTGCAATGTATTTGTGTGCACTGTGCATGAGTGTCTTAATATGAAGGTAGACATACATAGAGGGCTGTATGATCGTGGAAAGGGCTGTTACTTTTCTTTGGAAGGGTTCTACTGGTGTGTGTGTGTGGTCCTGCATTAAAGGTTTGCTTCAGTGTGTATGAACAGTGTACTATGCTTGAAGAAGTAAGGGCATTACAATGTTTTCACAAAGCTAGTGGGTATTACCCTACTGGTGTTCTGATGGCAATACAGAGTGGACCTCCAAAGGTGCAATGAGTAAGAGTGATGCAAGTGCTGAGGGTTTGGATAGAATTATCTAGGTTACAATACAACAACACTGCACTGTCTGAGTAACAGGCAGCAAGCACACTACTACAGTACTGCACTTACTTTGTTTGATGTGAAGAGTAGGTTTCGTCTGGGTTTTATCTTCCAGCAGAGATGTCACTAGCTTTTAGGAGGTGATCCTTCACTGCAGTTGCAAAAGAAGGAAGTTAGTGGGTATGTCTCTTAATGGCATAGTAATAGCATTACGAGAACACATTATTTTAGATTGTAGGATGATTTGTTGGAAGCAAGTGTTAGTGTGTATGTCTAATTGTACAGCACAGCATAGAAGTGGAGACTTGGGAGCATGAGCATTGTTTGTATGGGGGCCAGTGCTACAGTGATAACTGTGCCCTATGGGGCTGCACCTTTGGAAGAGTGTGAGATGTTGTTGCACTAGCTGCTTTAGAAATGGATTAGTGCAAGCCTTAGTAGGGTGACAAAAAGGGCAGAAAGATGTACAGATTAGAAAGGAGAATGTTATTGTGTGTGGAATTTTGTTAACATTCACACACATAGATGCTTGCTACATGAGTGCAGAAATTGTTTCCTGTTCTTGAATTTATTTATTTATATTTACAGATTGCACTTTTGGCAATGTACCCCTGCATTTCTTTGCTTTCCTTGCAATGCTGCATTGTGGTAATTTTGCAATGTATGTACCTGCCATGCTTTGCTAACAGACATGCAGTTTTACTCTTCTGTGTGCTTTCTGGGCATTTAAAATAGGATCTGCCACTTGAGTCTGCAG
Source organism: Ambystoma mexicanum (assembly GCF_040938575.1). Taxonomy (NCBI): domain Eukaryota; kingdom Metazoa; phylum Chordata; class Amphibia; order Caudata; family Ambystomatidae; genus Ambystoma; species Ambystoma mexicanum. The sequence continues at coordinate 599,249,397 of NC_090928.1, read as the reverse complement.
TGAAAATGATCCCAATGTGGTTTTCTTTTTTTGTTTTACAACAAGAACAGAGAGAGTGGTCATAAAATTGAAATATGTGGTTTGCAGCTGTTCTGCAAGTGGGCATTAAAACAAATGTTGTAAAGCACACAGCATTGCAAGCAACTGCCACTTGATGTCAGGAAATGGCACACATGAGAGTATAATTATTCTGTAAGTTATGCAGGGTAAGTGGCTGGCAGCCTGTTCACATGCATTTGTGACAGAGTACTCTACAAAATATATGCATACCTGTAGTTTGTGTTGATGGATGCAGAGGTGAATGAATCTGGAAGCAGAAACCTTAGAGAATTTTGCAGTAGTTTTTGATGGAGGTGCTTTTCAATTGCAGGAGATTTGTATTCTCAGTGTTCAATGGTACATATAAAGTGTTGATCTGTGATGACAGAGTTTGATGTACAGTTTATGCCTGTAATTGGTGGATGGTTGTGTGACTGCATAACAGTAGCCAATGAGGGAGTGCTGCAAAGAGTGAAGTGGAAAGGGAGGAAGGGCTGCCCCTGTGTTACGGGATCTGCGAACACTAGAGTAGTTTGTGGATTGCACATGCCAAATCCAGGGCCTCTCAATAGACCTGGCATGGAAATGGGACTGTGGGGATCAGCCAATCAGGTGTTTAGGTTGTGCTTTACAGGAAGGGAGAGTAACATTTGTTTCAGTGCTTTTTTGGTTGTGTAGTGAAGATGGATGGTGTTGGAGAGAGGCAGAGACTTATTGGGCCTCATCACGAGTTTGGCAGTAGCCGTGCTGGTAAAACCGGCACGGCTGCCGCCAAACTCGTGAAAATAGCGGCACCAGGCAATGGGCTATTACCGGGGTATTCCGACCCCACCGGACCCGGTAATTACCCATTGCCGGGTTCCGGTAATTGTCAGTCACCATTCCCATTTGAGCCTCATAGGGCTCAAATGGGAATGGGGAGCACGGTAGCACCGGCACCATTAATAACAGTGCCGGTGCTACCATCAAGTTCTGCTCGCAGGTTCTGGTATGGCCGCCAGGACAGACCTGGCGGCCATAATGTCACCCGTGAGCAGAACTTGTAGTTTGCCAATCTGGGAACTACGGTACCGGCAAGCTTACCCATACCGTAGTTCCCGGACTGGCAAACTTGCAATGTCCCCATTGTATGGATAGTAGGAGATTCATTTGTGTATGATCTGGAGAGGTATGCCCAGGCAAGAGATGTTTTATTGTGATCTAGGGTTTCCAGGCCTGCAGGCTTGGTGGAGCAGTATGCCTGGCAGCAATTTGCTGGTACTGCTTGCTTTTTGCAGAGACATGGGCACTTTTGCTAGTCCTTATGTTTTGGTGGTGCACTGTGGAGGAGAGCATTTGGACTACATCAGTGCTCCAAGTTTGGTTTCTGTACTTAAATTGTTGGTGGAAGAACTGATGTTGTTTTTCCCTACTGCAAAGGTGTTTTTTTCTGAAATACCACCTAGAGCACAATGGAACAACCCAATGTCTTCAATCCCCAGCAAAATGTTGGAAGGCGCCTTGTTAATAGAGGCATGAGTATAGTTTTGCAACGTGCTGAGATGTGTTTATTCTCTAATGAAAACATTGTCTGACATGGAAATGGGACTGTGAGGGCCAGGGGATTGGTCAATAAGGTTTCCTGGGTGTGGTGTGCAAGGAGAGAGTGTGGCAGAGGCTCTGTATGCTGAGAGGAGAGCAGATGGCTATGGCTGTGGGGGTCATTACGACCCAGGCGCAAAGGGATACTCGGTACCAGTAATGACACAGATACCGGTAATCCCTTTGCGCCCTATTCTGAGGTCCCTTTGCGGGTCCTTCCTTAACGCCTGGTTTTATCAGGCATTAAGGACGGGACCCACAAAGAGACTTCAGAGCTAATAACGGTACCGTAATTTACGGTACCGTTATTAGCACCCTCCCCATTCCCATTGAGCAATATGGGGGCTCATATGGGAATGGGGTTTGACATTTTCAATGGGGACTTACTGGTCCCACAAAGGTCGAACTAGACCAGTAAGTCCCCATTTTACCAGGGCGGACACGGTACCAGTAAGGGTGCTAGTCATGGCGCTGTTAGCGCCATGACTAGCACCAACCTCGGAATGAGGTGTTTTAGGAGGCAGAGTGCCTGGATATTGAGGGACACTTGGTTACATTGGTTGCAGCTGTATGCAGATCACTGTTGAGTGGCTGCCCATCTTGGATTCCCTCATGTGGATGTGCACTGGTATGGAGTGCGTGGTATGAAGTGGCTTTCCCTTTGTACCACTTTGGTGACGCAGGATTATCCAGCCATTATTATTGTTCATTGTGGAAGGAACAGTTTAGGCCATGTTACTGGAATCTCTCTGCGGTTTGCCATGAAGGAGTCACGTGGGAATGTCATGGACATTTTTCCAAACTCTTGAGTAATTTCTTTTGCCTATTGCCCAGAAACAGATGTGGCTGCGCTCTTCCTCATTTGGTCGGCAAATGGAGAAAGCCAGGCGCCATGTCAACAAGGCTGTTTGAGCATTTTTGCAATATGGTAGTATGTCTTCCTTGCACAATGAAAACATTACATTTTGTAGCACCAACATTTTCCGCAGAGATGGCGTCCATCTTACTGATGCTGGCAATCACCTTTTTTTGTGCAATTTCCCAAAATGCTTCACAACCGTTCTTGCAAATATAGCAATCATTTGTGCAGTCAGTGTTGGCCACTTGAAAACTTGCAAGAACAAGAAACACCCAAAAAGGCTCTTTTCAAAGCCACCAGTTTACCCCGGAAAAGAATGCAATGGTTTACATGCTGCCATCCCCTGCATCCTTTGAAGTCCGCGGACTTTGCGGACTGCACAGGTGCCTGCACCATTTCATTGGCCCTTCTATTTTTAAACTGTGAAAGGTGGCTCTGAAAAGAGCCTTTTTTTGTGTGTGTTTTCTTGCTTTAAATTTTGTGGGGGTATTTTTTCAACGAGAAACATGAGGAAGGGAAGGGAGGAAAGGGGCATCACCACAGGTTTAAGAAGGGGCAGGTGGAGAGAGCAGTTAAGAGAGCAGTTAAGTGGGCCTCATTGAGGTAGAGGGTACTTGCCATCATGCTCCCAGACTGCAGCCTCGAAAGCACTACGAAATTGTTCACCCAGGCAGAGTACCGCATCGCAGTACACACACAAAACAGTGATCTTTGAAAGGTAAGGGTCTACTGCAGTGTGTATGGCCTGTGAGGCTGAGTCAGGGACCTGCTGCCCCACAGGAGTTTCCTTTGTGGTGACAGGAGCAGATGCAGAGGAACCTACTACCCTGTTTGAAGGGGACAACCCTCCGAACTGCTGCCTTGTGGCTCAACCTCAGGTGGTGCCATAACTGTACAGCCCAGGTTTGCCATAACTGAGTACCATTGCAGCAACCCTCGGCAGCTTGAGCTTTGGCTACCCCCCAATGATGGTAAAAAGCCTCCACACCCAAGACTCACATTGGCAGCTGGTGGTGGGGATTTCCACTACCTCATCCTCTTCCTCTTCTTGTTCCCCCTCTGCATCTTCACGCCTGTTCCCCTCCCCATTCCCTGCAGGAGATTGTGGTGGTGGAGGTGGTGGGGGTGGTTCTGAAGAGCCAGCACACACTGCAGCCATGGATGCCATGATCTCCACCAGCAGTAAATCCAGCAATAGCAATGTAAATCACAGCCAAGTGCTCTGAGCAGAAATCCAGCAACAGCAATGCCAATCACAGCATTGCAAACCACAGCCAAATGCTCTGAGCAGGAAATCTTGCAAAATCATTGCCAATAACAGCTTAGTGCTCTGAGCAGCGATACAGCAATAACCATGCCAATGATAGCCATGTTCTCTGTCCTGGAAATCCAAAAACAGAATGAGGAGCTGCACTGGGGTGAGCCCTTTTATAGAGGTGATGGGGAGCGCTTTGTGGACAGTCGCGCACTTCGCAGACACTTCGAACCCCAAGCTGGGCTCAAAAAGTTCCCAAAAGTCTCTAGATCACCAGGGGCATGGTCTGGAATCTCTGCAAGGGTGATGTTTCACAGTAAAACACCCTTGATTGCTCAAAAAAGCATTGTTTTTCTGTTTGGGGGCCAAGACCCTGTTTGCGATTAAGGGGCGATGCTCAGCATGGGTGCGGTCACATTATGATCTCACAAATGTTCACGAATGGGATGGCTTTCAATAGGACACCTATTGCATGGGATCCATTGTGCGCATGTACCTAGGTGTCCTACATACAGGGTTGGGCTCACCGAACGAATTAAAAGTGCGACACACATGCAGCGGACAGTTCCGAACAGGTGCAGTGTTTGTAGGAACCATGGGGTGTGATGCGCATGTGCTTAGGTGTCCACCGGACAAGGGTGGACTCCACAAACTAATTAGAGTACGTCACTGCTTTGCGGACATGCTGAACAGGCATGTTTTTTGTAGTAACCCGGGTGACGAGATGCAAATGGGCCCAGGTGTCCGCCAGACAGGTTTTGGCTCCTCCAACTAATTAAAGGTACGCCACAACTTTGCAGACATGCAGGACAGGCGCGTTGTCTGCAGGACACAGGGAATGTGATGCGCATGCACCCAGGTGTCCCCAGGACAGATGTGGGCTCCCCAAACCAATTAGTGGTACGTCACAACTTTGCAGACATGTCCGGACAGGCACAGAATCCTACAGACAACACCATTTTGATTGCGGACAGTCCGAACAGGTGCTGTGTCTATAGGACACCTCCATTTTCATTATGGACAGGCCGGACATTCACGCGTTCTGCTGCCTCCTAACAGGGCTTTTAAAAAAGAAAACACTGAGACACAGCAACAGTATACAACCACAAACACACACAATTATGAAAGGGGAGGGGTAGCGGAAATGGAAACACATACTGGGGAATTGGGGTTTTGCACAGGCTGGTCATCAGGGGAGAAGGGATTGAGGTCTCCTCATAACATCTTTGTTTACAGGGAATTTGTGGGGATGGTAGGCTGGGACAAGAGGAATGGGTACAGGTGCAAGTGGGGCAGTGGTGCTTTATATTTTCCATTATATGGCTTTGAACAAGTAGCTTTAAATCTGCAAAACAATTGGTCCATTTTTACCCAGACTCACTAGTACATTGGCCACATTGTCAGGTTGAGTTTTTATGTGCTCATTCAAATGTGTAGTAGCTGGTGCGTCCAGGCCATTCCCTTCATTTCCGTATAAAAACATGTTTCAGTTACATGTGAAGCAATGTGTTTTAATTATCTTACTTTTTACACTGAATTGTGTACGATTGGAGTTACTGTCTTCACTCATTTCATCAAGAGGAAAAATCTCCTCGAGCCACTCCAGGGTGCTTTCCATTTCTGCATAAAAAAAGATCATTTTTACTAGTCATGTATACAGAACAAACTGCAGCGTTATAGGAAAAAATATAGTGTACTTACAACTTTCTAGTACAGTTCTGCTGTCCCTACTTTGCTCTAGTCCCGCTGACAGTTGCTTCTCAGTTTGTATTTAAAGCAGCACTGAGGTAATACTGTTGGAAGCACAGATTATTTTCCTGCTTAGTACATTCCATTATGTTGCACACCCAATGCATTGGCACTGCTGCTTTTATAAGTACAGAGTTTGAAGACCTACTTCATTTTTCCTTATAATTCACTAATGTGTTGCTCTTTAAACATGTTCAATTTCTTTGCTGCATGCTACCATAATGGAAAACGACCCCTGAGCTAGTGGGCAGTGTGGATGCTACATGGTTTTAAACTGAAAAACACAAGAAATTCATCAATTACATTTGTGATGTCATCTTTGATGTCATGGGTGTTAGTCTTAGCAGTGCACAGTGGAGGCATGAGTTATGGTTGCTTAGCTTACCATAACTGGCAATTTCTGTTTTTTTTGCTTTTACTTGTAACCATAAGGTTCCTTTAACAATGTTTTTCACTGAATTTGATAGGTTTATCTTAGTGCAACTGAACCATAACGTCTGTTTAACAAAGGGTTTTCACTGAAAATATATATATATATATATATATATATATATATATATATATATATATATATATATACATATATATACATATATATGTATATACATATATATACATATATATGTATATATACAAATATATGTATATATATATATATATATATATATATATATATATATATATATATATATATATATATATATATATATATATATATATTTTTTTTTTTACAGGGCCTGTGGTAGCGGCCCTGTAGCTATGATTAAGTTGGTCAACCCAGAGGAAGAGCACTTTTTGGGTGACTTATAACTTCCCCCTCAAACAAATTCTCACGAAACTTTGCAAAAAAAGTATATGGCCCCATCATATTGATCCTGCGAAGTTTGGCGAGGCTTTGTCAAGGGGGCAAAGTTACAGGGGGATCCCAAAATGTGTGTTTTTTCCCATAGACGTAATGGAAAACACATTTTTCTCACGTCTACAGCCCAAACCGCTGGACAAACTTTCACCAAATTCGCAGCAGGAGCGTTGGCCTGGTCCCGAAAGCGCGCTTTTGTATATTTGGTGTAAATCGGTCCAGTAGATTTTGTTAAACGATGAAAGTCAAATAGAAATAGTGATATCTGGGTTCGGACCGTGAACTGACTTCCCTTTTCGGTCGTAGATGTGCCTCCTATGGGTTAACAAAGTTTTCGTGGACTAAGGTGAATGTTTTCATCATTGTGTCAAAATGAAAAGTATTTGTTACGGTCCTCACTATTGCTGTTTCCTTGAAGATAAAATGTTTCTATCATTTCTGTAAAAAAGACTAAAGTTTTGCGTTTGTTATGGATGTTTGTGTTTAAGTTCCTTGTTCTGCGTAGCTGTCATGATGCCTACCCCCGGAGCACCAGGCCAGGCCCAGCACCCCCAGGAGCAGGCATCATGCCCCCGGGTAAAAGCCCAGCGGCCCCTTATAGGGGCTCTTTGGACTCTGTCCTGGCGCCGTTGGCGCCAGGCTCATGTTGGACATCAGTCCTGGTGCCATAGGCGCCAGGCTCATAAAGGAAGGTGTTTTGTGCACTTACCTGATGCAGACCATGCTGCAAGATTCAGGCCTCCCTGAGACCTGAAAGAGACTATTTTTTCATTGGGACTATTTTGCCACTCGGGCGTGGCCAGGCAAGGATACTTACCTGGAACTACTTTGGGGGCTATTTAAGCCACGCCCAGACAGTAGCTCACGCTTCGCGTTGTTCTTCATCCAAGCAGCTGAACGCTCACTGTGTCTGCTCCTGCATCTGGTCTCCAGCCACGCCCACCTCGATCCTAGAACACCTGTAAGGAAAGAAGAGAAGAGAAAGGTGAAAACCAAGAATTTTATCAAACTTCTTACCTGCATCCGGAACCTTCACGCCAGCGTTCCTGAGAAAAGACTTTCATTTAAAAGCACTGCGTTGCTCGCTGCAGCGCCGCGCTTCACTCACCTGTCCTCGGGAGTTCTTCTGGCTCCACCGCGACTGTCTGCACCGGTCGCCACATCTCTGCGCCTAGGGGAGAGAAGAAGAGACGAAAGGTGAGCAGAAGGAACATATGAGGAAAGCCTAATTTTCCCCCATAACACTTAACGGTCTTCTGTTGGTGGACCATTCCTCATTTCGGGTTGGCGCCGCTTCGTTGGCAGGTACCGCACCCTAGCCCCTAAGGGGAAAGGACAAAAGACATTACTGGAGGAATATAAAGACATTAAGAGGGATCGCCCCCATCGCTAACTCACCTGAGTTTACCATCGGCAATTCAATCCCTCAACGCATTGCCTTCATTCTGCACCTGAAATAAAGGACAGATCACAGGTTAGGAAGGCAACAGAAAAGGAGGCTCTACACTTGAACTTTTGTAATCCTCATACTTACGGCGTTCCGCTCGGAAAAGTCAAGTGGATTTTGCCAGCGCCATTCTGAAAACCAGTGAAGTAACTGGACAAACACGCGCCCCTGCACCAGAAGCAGGATGGAGAGTTCATCCTTTCAAACCATAAGGTGAGCTTCAACTGGGGATTTCGGAGGAAGTTAGAGAAGAACGAAGGGGGGAAGGGGGGAGCAAGCACACTGTTCTGCAGACTGTTAATCCCCTTTCTCATCTGCAGAAGGATATTCCTACAGGCCAGACAAGCAAGATTTGAGGGTCCTGTTCAGTCGGTGTTCCGAGTTCTGCACATCACGCTCGAAGAGGCCACAGCAACCCAGACTAGACCAGAGCCTCCGTGGGAGTCAGGTGAGCGTTACAGAACGCGAAGCCTTCCTACAAATTCCCACCCAAGCGCTATGGAAACTTCTGAGACTGATCAGTTGGCCCAACTACTGGGGGAATTACGGGCCGAAGTACACGCCGCTCGTCAAGAGACTAATGCTCTCAGGAGGGAAGTGATTGTATCAAAGGAAAGAACTGATGACCTGGCTAGACAGTTTTTGCAAGGTCAAGTTGGACACACTCCTCTACCCGGTTCCGGGGGGAACCCCACTCCTGTGGTTCCCAGTAACCCTGTGCAGATTAATCTACCTGGAAACATGTTGCTGGCCCCACCCGAACGCTTTGCTGGGGACCCCAAACGATTTGCCGTATTCATGAATCAGTGTCGTTTGCACTTCCTATGCAGACCTGGGGCCTTCCCTAATGACCAGACCAAGGTAGCCTTTGTATTGTCATATCTCAGCGGCTGTGCTGCCGATTGGTCAGTTCCACTGGTTACTCAAGATGACCCGATTCTCCGTGATTTTCAAGGATTTCAAGCAAGCATGGAAAGGTTATTTGCTCGACACTCTCAGGGGCAGGCTCTGGATGACGAACTCCTATCCCTGCGACAGGGCAATCAGGACCTCCTATCCTACATTGCAACCTTTAATAGACTAATTGTGGAAACTGGGTGGCCAGAGGATAAAAGAATCACGTTATTTTATCAAGGTCTACGCAGAGAACTTAAAGATGTCCTGGCCCAAGTTGTAAATCCGCCCCAAGAATGCACAGAATATATAGACTTAGTGGTCCAATTGGATCACAGACTTCAAAACAGAAAAGCAGATCGGTCCAAGTTTGAGACCCGGGTGTTGGTCAAGACCCACGCTAACCCCAAGGGTGCTGATGTCTCTGAGCCTATGCAAATCGAAGGGGTTAAAGGACCTTTAAGTCAAAAAGAACGTGAAAGAAGATGGCAGATGCAATTATGTCTTTATTGTGGGTCCTCTGGACACTTTCTACGAGATTGCCCGGCAAAACCGCCCAAGAAGGTGGTAGGAGCCGCTGATAAAAACCATGAAGACTCTGTTTCGGGAAACGACCACGCCCGAGAAGCGCAGGGATCTGCTTGCCGAGCTTGAAAACTAACTCTCAGACCTCGCATTTCATTGTGCCAATGGTCCTCGTAGATCCGGAACAGCCTAAGCGGTTGCATGCAATAAAGGCATACATCGACAGTGGGGCTATAGGAAATTATGTGGATCGTGAATTGGTCTCTAGGATTAACCTCCCTCTGCGTCCTAAAACCAGCAAAGATGTCATCACCACAGTCGATGGAACCGAAATTGCCTCTGGACCGGTAACACATTCCACTGCTGAGGTGACACTTATAGGTCCGGACGGCCATCGGGAGGCAGTTGTGTGTGATGTAATCAAGGCTCCACAGTTTCAGGTTATTCTCGGAATCCCTTGGTTAGAGACACATAATCCTCGAATTGATTGGCGAGCGAAGAGAATAACCTTCCCGGATTGTGCACAAACCTGCTACCCAGAAAATCTGAAGATTAGTCTAGCGTCTGTAACCTCTGTCTCCATGCAACTACCTCCGGAATACCAAGACTTTCAGGACGTCTTCCAAAAGGAACAGGCCAACACGTTACCTCCCCACAGATCGTACGATTGCCAAATCGATCTGGTGCCCGGTGCACAACCCCCTTGTAGCAGGATTTATGCCCTTACTGAACCTGAGAATCTGCATTTGAGACAATATTTAGATCAATACCTAGCCAATGGTTTCATTCGCCCGTCAAAGTCTCCGACATCCTCGGCTTTGTTCTTCGTGCCCAAAAAAGAAGGCAACCTTAGAACTTGTATCGACTACCGCCATTGAACCAGATAACTGTTAAAAACCGTTACCCTCTGCCTCTGATCCCTGAACTCCTTGACCAGGTGAAGGACGCTTGCGTATACACCAAGTTAGATCTCTGGGGGGCTTATCATCTGGTGCGAGTAAAAGAAGGCGACGAATGGAAAACGGCCTTCTGTACAAAATATGGATTATTCGAATACCAGGTGATGCCTTTCGGGTTGTGCAACGCGCCTGCTGCCTTCCAATTCTTCATGAACGATGTCCTTCGGGAACTCATCGATGTTTGTGTTGTCGTATATATCGATGACATTCTTGTGTACTCCTCTTCGGAATCTGATCACAGAAAGCATGTCAGGGCCGTCCTTGAGAAATTGCGCCGGCACAAACTGTTTGCAAAGCTGGAAAAGTGTGTTTTCCATACCACCGAGGTTGAGTTTCTTGGATTCATCCTGACACCTAAAGGGGTCTGAATGGACTCACAAAAAGTGGATGCCATCCTCAAATGGCCATCACCTAGTTCGGTGAAAGGTGTCCAAAGCATGCTTGGTTTTGCTAATTTTTATCGCAGATTTATCCCGGAATTTTCACGTGTGGTACAACCCATCACTGCACTCTTGCGAAAAAATAAACGCTTCGAATGGACCGAGGAAGCCAAACAGGCCTTTCAGGAATTGAAAGCTAAATTCACGTCCGCACCTATTTTGAAGCACCCGCGTCCCAATCTCCCATGTATAGTTGAAACCGACGCGTCCAACTTAGCCATGGGCGCTGTCCTGTCTCAGAGAGACCCTGAAACCAACCAACTGCACCCCGTAGCATTTTGGTGCAGAAAGTTCTCGCCACCTGAGGTAAATTATGCAATCACTGACAAGGAATTATTAGCCATTAAGTCCGCCTTTAAGGCTTGGCGGCATTATCTTCTTGGTGCCAGGCATACCATCACCGTGATCACTGATCACCGAAACTTACAATATTTAAAAACTGCCAAGGCTCAATCATCACGTCAGCTCCGATGGGCTTTGTTCTTTGCTGAGTTCGATTTTGTAATCACTTACCGCCCCGGCAGTAAGAATGGCAAAGCGGACGCGCTATCTCGAATAGGAATGGGAGAAATAGACATAAACTCTGAACCTGTGCCGATAATTCCCGAACAAAGAATTTTGGGGATAACCTCTTTACAAACCCTTGAAGACATTCAAGCACGGGTAAAACAACTCCTGGACTCTACAGCCTTGCAGGATTGGATCCAAAGGGGGTCTTACTTTTCGGTCAACAATGGCCTACCTTACTTCCAAGGACGCTTATTTCTGCCAGAAAAGGAATTGCAAGAACTGGTTATTTCCCGTCATCATGATACCCTGATGGAAGGACATCCTGGCATTGCCAAAACTGAGGAAAAAATTAAACGACAATTCTGGTGGCCTTCCTGGCGAAAGGATATTAAATCTTTTGTGATGTCCTGTGGAGTTTGCGCCCAAAACAAAGGCCAAAAGACAAAACCCGCCGGTCTTCTTCAGCCTTTAGACATTCCACCAGCACCTTAGCACACCTTGTCACTAGATTTTATCACGGACCTGCCCCCTTGTAATGGATACAATACTATTCTGGTTGTGGTGGATTTATTTTCCAAGATGGCCCATTTTATTCCGGATTACCTTCAGCTTCTGTCCTAGCCAAGGAATTCCTCGAAAATATCATCCGTTTGCATGGATTCCCGTCCATACTAGTCTCCGACCGGGGAAGCCAGTTTATTTCTCATTTTTGGAGAAGGTGTTGTCAACTGGCACAAATCGACGTAAGACTCTCAAACAGTCACCACCCACAGACCGATGGTCAGACGGAGAGAACGAACCAGATCCTTGAACAATTCCTACGATGTATGTTGCACCAATCGGAGGGTAATTGGAAGGATATTTTATGGGTAGCCGAATATGCATACAATAACTTGGTACACTCTGGAACTGGACTAAGCCCCTTTAATACCCTATATGGACATCACCCTCGTACTTCAGACCTGGACTTACCTCTGAGCCTTGAAATGCCCACAGTGGACCATTTGCATTCCACGATAACTCAAGCCTTCAAGGATGCAACTGCACATTTGCAACAAGCGAAAGGGAAATACAAAAAGAATGCGGATCTGCATCGGAGTGAGGCGCCTCCATACCAAATAGGGGATCAAGTATGGTTGGCTACCAAACACTTATTGCTCAAGGGACCTCGAACTTTTAATCCAAGGTATTTGGGCCCTTACTCGATCAAAGCTATAATTAACCAAGTGGCAGTCAAGCTCGATCTACCAGCTAACATGCGGATTCACCCCGTTTTTCATGTGTCACTTTTGAAACCAGTGCAACTAGGAACCAGATTTATAAAGCCACCAGAACCAATCCAGATAGATGGGGAGCCTGAATTCGAGGTGAAGAACATTTTGGATTCTAAGATCTCAAAATCAAAACTTTTCTATCTAATTGATTGGAAAGGGTACGGGCCTCAGGAAAGGTCTTGGGAACCCAGCGACCACGTACATGCACCTCGGCTGGTAAAAAGGTTCCATCGGAATTTCCCAAACAAACCGAAACCTCCAGAGGGAACGACCTTGGGAGAGGCCTTGCGGGGGAGTGCTGTCATGATGCCTACCCCCGGAGCACCAGGCCAGGCCCAGCACCCCGGGAGCAGGCATCATGCCCCCGGGTAAAAGCCCAGCGGGCCCTTATAGGGGCTCTTTGGACTCTGTCCTGGCGCTGATGGCGCCAGGCTCATGTTGGACATCAGTCCTGGTGCCATAGGCGCCAGGCTCATAAAGGAAGGTGTTTTGTGCACTTACCTGATGCAGACCATGCTGCAAGATTCAGGCTTCCGTGAGACCTGAAAGGGACTACTTTTTCATTGGGACTATTTTGCCACTCGGGCGTGGCCAGGGAAGGATACTTACCTGGAACTACTTTGGGGGCTATTTAAGCCACACCCAGACAGTAGCTCACGCTTCGCGTTGTTCTGCATCCAAGCAGCTGAACGCTCACTGCGTCTGCTCCTGCATCTGGTCTCCAGCCACGCCCACCTCGATCCTAGAACACCTGTAAGGAAAGAAGAGAAGAGAAAGGTGAAAACCAAGAATTTTATCAAACTTCTTACCTGCATCCGGAACCTTCCCGCCAGCGTTCCTGAGAAAAGACTTTCATTTAAAAGCACTGCGTTGCTCGCTGCAGCGCCGCGCTTCACTCACCTGTCCTCGGGAGTTCTTCTGGCTTCACCGCGATAGTCTGCACCGGTCGCCACATCTCTGCGCCTAGGGGAGAGAAGAAGAGAAAAAAGGTGAGCAGAAGGATCATATGCAGAAAGCCTAATTTTCCGCCATAACACTTACCGGTCTTCTGTTGGTGGACCATTCCTCATTTCGGGTCGGTGCCGCTTCGTTGGCAGGTACCGCACCCCGGCCCCTAAGGGGAAAGGACAAAAGACATTACTGGAGGAATATAAAGACATTAAGAGGGATCGCCCCCATCGCTAACTCACCTGAGTTTACCATCGGCAATTCAATCCTTCAACGCATCGCCTTCATTCTGCACCTGAAATAAAGGACAGATCACAGGTTAGGAAGGCAACAGAAAAGGAGGCTCTACACTTGAAATTTTGCAATCTTCATACTTACGGCATTCCGCTCGGAAAAGTCAAGTGGATTTTGGCAGCGCCATTCTGAAAACCAGTGAAGTAACTGGACAAACACGCACCCCTGCACCAGAAGCAGGATGGAGAGTTCATCCTTTCAAACCATAAGGTGAGCTTCAACCGGGGATTTCGGAGGAAGTTAGAGAAGAACGAGGGGGGAAGGGGTGAGCAAGCACACTATTCTGCAGACTGTTAATCCCCTTTCTCATCTGCAGAAGGATATTCCTATAGGCCAGACAAACAAGATTTGAGGGTCCTGTTCAGTCGGTGTTCCGAGTTCTGCGCATCATGCTCGAAGAGGCCACAGCAACCCAGACTAGACCAGCGCCTCCGTGGGAGTCAGGTGAGCGTTACAGTAACATAATTTTATGACATTGGTGATGACGTGTACGTTTGGCTACACTGCCCACTAATGTCATTGAAATAGGTAGAGCTCATTATGAGCATATAATGATGAGTGTATCTATTTTATCAAAAATGTAAAGCAGATGGATTCTATAAGATTACTTTTTTGTTTTAGTTTTTAACTGTGACAGGTGGCTCCTAAAGGAACCTTCTTTTTTGTGTGCAGGAAAAGTCACAATGTAAGGTGTGGCGGGGAAATGAGGGAATAGGCACCGAGCAGTAATATGGAGGGGCAGGTGGACAGGAGAAGTTGTTGCATGTGTGTTACATCTAAGGTAGGGGGTTAGTGTTTTTCATGCTCTTTGATAACAACTTCGAAAGCACTTCTAAATTACTCCCCCCTGCAGAGTGGTGTGTTGTAGTATATACAGAGGACTGTTGTCTTTGAAAGATATGGATCAACAGCTTCTTTTATTGCTTGCAAGGTAGGTGGTGGGATTTTGTGTCCTACAAAAGTAGGCTTTTTGGTTACGGTACTGATTGTGCAATATGAGTTGGAGGAATATAGTCTACTATTTGCTAAGAAAGGAAAAGTCTTTCTGAGAGCATTGTGGTGGTTGGATTTGGTGTGGCGGTGCATGGATGTAGTCCCGTCGGAGCACTATCCAGGTAGTCTGTGACTATGTATAACGTTGCACTCAGTCCATTTCACCTTTGTAGCTTTAGAATTTGGTACATTCCCCAGTGGTAAAGAACTGCCACACCCATGATTCTCTCTTGGTGCTAGAGGTAGGCACTTCCTCTACCTCCTTTCCCTGGTCCTCTTCATTATCTTTTGAAGTACTGTGCTTTTTTTGTTTGTGTTCGTCCTGCAGCTGATAGTGGTGATACTGCCTCTTGGGGAGGAGGGATGGCAGTAGATGATGCCATTTTTAAGATTAATAGCAGTTTTGCTAATATTCTTCCAAGTATGTGCTGTGTGCTAGAATGTTAATGGATAATGAGTACAAAAAGGTGCAGGAGCTGTGCAAGATTACATCTTGAGCTTGAAAGTTGTTAGATCAGTAGAAATTGCACTTCCGAACTGTCTGCGAAGCACAGACCCGATTGCGAAGTGCAGACACATCTGCGCGCACGTCATCATGGCGCACGCGTGTGTGCATGGTCACGTACCACTGTCCGCAAGGTCCGCAATGACGTCAGATGTTGTCGAACATTGACGGAATTAAAACCAGTGGAAAAAGTTGCAAAAAGTGTATAAAAGTGTTACAAATGATGCTAGAAGGTGAGAAATGCCAGAGTAGTAAGTATGGTGACACATTCTAAATTGGACAAAAATGTTGCTATATTGGGCTAAGTATGATATTAGTAAGTTGTAGGAAATTAGCATGCACTGGTAAAAACCCATGAAATTCACTGAAAAAACGTCATTAAAGGGATGTTATGCTTAGGTTGGACTATTAAAAACCTATGAAATTCAGTTAAAAACCTTTGTTAAATGAACATTATGGTTAAGTTGCACAAATAAAAAACTATGAAATTCAGTGACAAAAACATTGTTAAAGGGATGTTATGGTTACAAGTAAAACCGAAAAAACCTCAGAAATTCGCCAGTTATGGTAAGCTAAACAACCATAACTCACTCCACCTCCATGCACTGCTAAGATTAACACCCATGACATTAAAGATGACATCACAAATGTCATTGATGACATCACTGATGGCATCATATATGAAATTAATTTTGATGAAAAGTCCCTACAAGGGGTTGTGTTGATAATGTTGGTAACAAGATATCAGGAGATCTATCATTAACTACTTAGTCTATTAAAGAATGTACTCATATAAACAAAACATTATTTTGGAGTGTTGTTGGTAATACACAAATCTAATCATAAATAAACATAGGCAATGGCTGCAGCATGCACCATAGTAGTACAATATTTATAATCTTGTAATTTTGGATAGTAAAATAATGCATGCTACCTTTTCAGAGTTTAAGTAATGTTAAACATGTAATAACTAGCTAACAATTCAAGACTTACTACATACTTGTACAAACAATGCATGTGAAGACCCACAATGCATACAAATCAGAGGCACATACAGGGAAACTAAGGCAGGGAAGAAAGAAACAGCATCACCAGAAAATGTTAATAACATTAAAGTTCATTGTGTGTTTGAGGCCTGCTTATTGCCCCATGTATGTGCACCATGAGCTGAGACCAAACCCTAAGGAAAGTAATTTAAAAACATACAACAAGGTTAACGTATAGATATATAGGACCTTGTGAATTTTAATATTCTGACTATCAATGAACAAAATCAATTGGCCTAGATATGTCAGTGAACAAGAACAAGTGGCCCAGATATGTGAAGCTATCGGTGATGTCATTAATGACATTTATGATGTCATCTTTGATGTCCAGGGTGTTAGTCTTAGCAGTGCACAGAGGTAGTGTGCGTTATGGTTGATTAGCTTACCATAACTGGCGCATTTCTGAGGTTTTTCAGTTTTACTTACAACCATAAAATCCCTTTAACAAAGTTTTAAGTTTAATGGACATTATGGTTAAGTTGCACTAATAAAAAACCTATAAAATTCAGTGGCAAAACTGTGGTAAGCTAAGTAAACATAACTCGCACCACCATCGTGCACTGCTAAGACTAACACCGAAGACATCAAAGATGACATCACAAATGTCATTGATGACATCACATATCGGGGCCAATTGTTTTTGTTCACTTACATATGTAGGCCAGGTTGTTTAGTTCACAGACAGTCAAACATTCTAAATTCAAAAGGTGCAATATATCTAGATGTTACCCTTCTCATATGTCCTCACAGTACTTTTCTTAGGGTTTGGTCTTAGCTCATGGTGCATATACATGGGGCAATAAGCAGGCCTAAAACATACCAATCATTTCTATACATGAAGATAAACGTTTATGTTATTAACAGTTTCTGATGATGCTGCTTCTTTTTTGCTTACTTTAGTTTCCCTGTATGTGCCTCTGTTTTGTATGCAGAGAGGTCTTTATGTGCATTGTTTGAAGTACGACAAGTGTGTAGTAAGTGTTCAAGTATTATCTGGTTAGTACATGTTTAACAGTACTCAAAACTCTGACAAGGTACTAATCATTATTTTACTATCCAACATTGCAAGATTATAAATATTGTACCTCTATGGTGCATGCTGCAGCCATTGCCTATGTTTATGCCTGATTGGGTCAGGTACTAAGAACAACACTGCAATTGAATGTTGTTTAGAGCAGTAGATTCTTTAATAGATTAAATAGTTCATGATACGTCTCCCGATCACCCCTGACATCTTTTTACCAATATTATAATCACAACCCCTTGTAGGGACTTTTTATCAAAATGTATTTCAAATATGATGTCATCAGTGATGTCAACAATAACATTTGTTATGTCATCTTTGATGTCTTGGGTGTTAGTTGTAGCAGTGCACGGTGGTGGCGTGAGTTATGTTTGCTTAGTTTGCTTAGTTTGCCATTCTGGGGTTTTTCGATTTTACTTGTAACCATAATTGTGGAAAATCCCAATTTCCCCATATCACGTATATATGTTTGCCATTCTGCAAAAGCCCTGTTTGGAGTCTGCATCCAGCGTGACTGTCCAGCCTGTTCGTAATCAAAATGGAGGTACCCCCGAACAGCGCACCTGTCCTGATATGTCTGCAAAATCATGACGCACCTTTATATGATTCGGGGGCCAAGACTGTGTCCTGCGGACACCTGGGCGCATTCTCATCCGATCCCCTGTGCTCCCCAAACACTGCACCATCCGCAAATGTCTGCTAAGTCATGGCATACTATTTAATTAGTTTGGGGGTCTCACCCCTGTCCTACGGACCCCTGTGGGCATGCATATCTGATCCCCTGTGCCCTCCGAACACTGCGCCTGTCCACAGATGTCCGTAAAGTAATTGCGTTCTTTTAATTAGTTCGGGGTCCCACCCCTGTCCTACGGACACCTGTATGCAGGCACATCTGATTCCCTGTGCCCACCGAACACAGCGCCTGTCTGCAGATGTCTGTAAAGTTGTGGCATACTTTTAATTAGTTTGGGGGTCCCACCCCTGTTTTACAGACATCAAGGCGCATGCAAACATCGCATCCCATGCAATATGAGTCCTAACCAGGGACATCCGGGGTCGTCACCATGTGACCACACCCGTGCTTAGTGTAGGGCCTATCCGCTGACACTTTATTTTACCCCCAGACAGTTTAAAAGTGCATTTTTGGCCAATCCAGGGTGTTTTAAGCTGAAACTTCACCCTTGCAGAGGTTCATTTGTTATGGCATCCATGGCTGCTGCTGCTGCCTCAGCACCACCACCACCTCCCCAACCACAAACACCATCTGAAGGGCCTGTAGAGCGGAACAGATGGGTTGGTGCAGAGGCGGATCAAGAAAACAAAGAGGATGAGGTAGTGGAAGTCCCTACTATCAGCGGCCAGCATGAGTCTTGGGTGTGGACACTCTTTACCACCTTTGGGGGGTACCCAAAGCACGTGCAGCCAAGGTTCCATGGACTCAATGCAATATAGTCGCGGAAAGCCTGGCTGTATAGCTATGGGACCACCTCCATGCGGCGACACCTAAGGTCTAACCACAAGCAAGCAGTTCAGAGGATTGTCCCTTTCGAAGGCTGTAGCAGGTTGAGTTCCTCTGTTGCATCCTCAACATCTGCTCCTGTCACCACAAGAGAAACTCCCGTGGTACAGCGGATCCCTGAACATGCCTCACAGGCCATACATAACACAGCGGAACCATGCATTTCGATGGTCACTGTACTCTGCATGTACTGTGATGCAGTACTCTGCAGGGGGGAGCAGTTTCGAAGTGCTTTTGAGGCTATGGTCCGGCAGCACAAGAAACAGTGACCCTACCTAAGTGAGGCCCAAGCAACATCTTCCTCTCTCCACCTGCCCTTTGTCCCTGTGGTTGGTGCTCCTTCCCTCCCTTCCCTTCCTTGTGTATCCTGTATAAAAATGACAAAAGAATAATTAAACAACACAAATAAAAAACAGTTCTTTTCAGAGCCACCTTTCACAGTTAAAAAATAGAAGTACCAAAAAAAGATGCAGGCCCCTGCACAGTCTGTGAAGTCCACGGACTGTGCGGTAGACCGCGGACATCTGAAAAAATGTGGGTGTTGGCAGCATCTAAACCATTGCACTCTTTTGTGGGAGAAGATGGTGGCTCTGAAAAGAGCCTTTTTTGTTGCTTTTTTGTTTTTGGAAGGTTTGTTTCAAGGTTTAGATTATAGTAGGCAACACCTACTGTGAAATTCTTGCTATATTTGCTTAAAGGGCTGCAAAGCATTTAGGATATTTTGCAAAAAAAGCTGATTACCAACATCATTAAGATGTACTCCATCTCTGCGAAAAATATTGGTGATGCAAAATCTAATGTTGTCATTATGGAAAGACTTCATGCCAACGTCTCTCAAAAATGCACAGCCTTGTTGACATTTTGCCTCTTTTTCTCCATTTGCGGACCAAATGAATTGGAGCAAAGCCACATCTGATTCTGGGCAATGCAAGAAAGAATTACTCTGGAGTTTGGAAAAATGTCCATCATTTTCCCAACTGTCTCCTTCATTGCAAACTGCAGTGAAATTCCAGTTACATGGCCTAAACTGTTCCCTCCACAATGAGCAGTAATAATGGCCGGATGATGGCGCATCACCAAAGTGACACAAAGTGGGAGCAAGTCCACCCACTTCATGGCTCACACTACATAGCACTTCACATCAACATGATCAAATCCAAGCTGTGCAGCCACTCCACACTGCACACACCTGCAACCAATGGATCCACGGGTCCCCCAAAATCCACAAACCCTGCCTCCTGAAAGATACAACCATAGCCATCTGCACTCCTCTCAGCAAACATATCATCTGCCACACTCTCTCTTTGCATACCACACCCAAGAAACCATATTGGCCAATCCCCTGGGCTCTACAGTCCCATTTCCATGCCTGCCATCCTCAAAAGCCCCGACTTAGCATGTGCTGTCTGTGGACTACCGTGGTGTCTGAGGACAAATCATCCAATGCAAGGCGGTGGCAGGGAGAGAAATGTAACCCCAGGGTAGGTGATTTCCTCTTTAGTGGTGGCTCTGAAAGAGCCTTTTTTTTGTTTTTTTGAAGGTGCTTGTAAACAAACACCTTTTTTGGGAGGGGGGTTCTCTTCTTCTCTTCCTTAGAGACTTACATGAACATCTTCAAAGCATCCCTTACATTGTAAAGGAAAATTGCATTTCCAATGTTGGAGAAAGAAATGCCATCTGCAGTAAAAAAGGTTCACACTCAGAGAATAAATGTTCTCATTCTCAAAAGAGAACATCCCAGCACTACACAGAAAAGAAGACATGCCTCGGTTCACAAGACACCTTCCAGCATCTTGCTGAGGACAGAAGACATTAGGGCTGTTCCATACTGCTCTAGGTGGTATGTGTGAAATTGCCACCTCTGCACTTGGCAAAAGCAGCATTAGTACCTTCACCAAGTCCTTCAGTGCACTCAGCACACTTACTGCACTGATATAAACCAAAGGCACTCCTCCACAGTGCACCACAAGAACATCAGGAGTATTGAAAGTGGCCATATCTCTACAAAGTGCAAGCACTCCTTGCAAATTGCGGCCAGACACACCGCACCACAAAGCCTCCAATCCATGAAATCCAAGATTGGCAGAAATGCCACTTCTCTCTGTATACCTCTGCAGATCACTCAAAAAGCAATATCCCACCATCCACACACTGACCCTCTACAACTTTGCAACCACAGCCATCTTCAGTACACACACCAATGATAAAAACGTATTACGCTCTCTTCCTAAACAGCACAACCAGAAAACCTGATTGGCTAATCCCTGCAGTCCCCTTTCCATACCAGACATCCTGAAAAGTCCTGGATGTGGTATGCCCTTTCCGTGGACCACCGTGATGTCCGTGGACCCGTAACTCATTACACAGGGGCAACCCTTCTTCCCTTTCATCTTCACTCTTTCCAGCGATCCCTCATTGGCTACTGTCAGGCAGGCACACACCCACCCACCAATCACAGCCAAAAACGCGACATCTAACTCTGTCATCTCAGTTCAACACTGCAGATGTACTGTTCAACACTCAGTACAGGTTTCCTGTGATTCCCAATCACCTGCATCAGAAAGCACTGTAAAACTGTCCAAGATTTATACTTCCAGAGTCATCCACATCTGCATCTAGCAACACAAAGTACAGGTATGCATATGATTTGTAAAAGTACATTTCCAACTCTTTTACAAATGTATGTACACAGGGTTCCTGCCACTTACTCTGAATAACTTACTCAATAATCATACTCTCATCTGTCCCATCTCCTGACATCAAGTGGCAGTTACCTACAATGCTGTGTGCTTAGAAAGTTTTAATTTAATGATCACTTTCATAACAGTTTCAAAACACACATTTGCAATTCAGCAGCACTCTCTGTGTTTTTTTTTGTAACAGAAAGGAAATCCACATTTGAAACATTTCCACAGCATGTTCAAGTGCCATGTGCTATGTGAATCTTCAATATATTACCACGACATGCAAGCTTGCCCATATCATCCATATGCACGTGCAAACTGTTATTTTCTTCTTTCATTCTCTCACTTTTAAAACCACTTCTCTCATAAAACAACTCCAGTAAAACTCCCACAGTACACACTGAAAACGAAAATGTAATGTATGTTACCAAATCATGGCATGTACATGGATTGAAAAATGACAAAATACACTGTGTTTACAACTACTCATTTCAGCACCAGCCAAATAAATGCATGTGTACATTTACAGCAGTGCTGGCTGTCATTTTAATAAATAAATGAAAGGACAGGGAAAGGATTTCACCAACATACTGCAATAGCACTCATCTACCAAGCATTGATGTGTGGAAAGTTAATGAAATTGCACACACTAACATTCTCCTTTCTAATATGAATATCTTTCTAGGCTTCTCCATTTTTCTCAGCCTACTAGGACTTGTAGTACTCCATTTTCAAAACAAATAATGCAACAACTCTCACATTTTGAAAACTGCAGCCCCGTAGGACATACATATCATGGGACCACTGGCCCCAATACCAACGATGCTGGTGCTCCCAAGTCTCCATTCCCGTACAGTGCTATACAATTGCACACACATACAGACTAACATTGTCCAACACCTGACTTTCCAGGCCAACATGGCATGTAATGTCCTAGTGACACTGGGAAGCTAGCTGCCAAACAAGTATTAGGAGTCTGGTGGCAACCCATCTGCACCAACAGAAGTGTTACAACCATACTCATAATCACTTGCAATGTTACTAACTCTTCTTCCCAACAAATCCTCCTACAGTGTCAAATAATGTGTTCTGCTAGTACAATTATTTTGCCATTACCACACATAACCACTAATTTTATTCTTTCCCAATTGCAGTTAAGAACAGCAAGCTGGAAGACAGAAATGTCCATACTAGAAGATAAAACCCAGAAGAAAACTACTCTTCACATTAAAAAAGTAAGTGCAGTGGTGTAATATTATTCTTTCTGTTACTCATACAGTGCAGTATTGCCATATAGTAGCCTACAAAATTCTATCCAATCCAACAGCATTTGCTTCACTCTTACTCATTGCACCTCAGCAGGTACACTCTTTGTATTCTCATCTGAACACCAGTATCGTAACCCCTACTAGTATCATGAAAACATCATCATGTCCTTATTTATTCATGCACAGTACAAGGTCATACACACTGAATCTAGCCCTTCACACATCAACACACACAGCTACTGTTAAAACTTTCCCAACCAGAACTAACAGCCCATTGCACAATCCCAAAGCCCTCAATTTATGCCTGCCCTGATATTAAGACACGCATGACCAGTGCACGCAAATACATCACACAGCGTTCAAACCCACACTTTCCTTTTTTCTCCAATAGACAGAACAGAATGCCTGCCAAAAAGCAACTGTAGAAAATGAAAAAATAGAGCAGATAAAACTAAAGCATGCAAAATAGTCAACCACCTCTAGCAGAGTTTATAGCAAATGTTCAAAGAAAACAGCTAATACAGTCACTCAAGAAAACGGAACCAGCTAGCAGTAAAAAAAGTATGGCCCCTCTTCCAAAAAGTATGAAATAAAAAGAAATCTATTTAGAAGAATACAACTACCAATAGCTCTAGTACTGCAGCTACCAATGTTAACGTAGCCACAGTTAAGTATTCCCAAAAATGTATTTTACAAAAATGTTTCCACAGTAGAGTACTTCAGAATCTTATAAAAACAGAAGAGAAATCATGCTCAACCCTTAAGAAGTACTGCAGAAGACTAATCCTGGAAGCTCTCATTGACAGTGCAATGCTCCTCAAAATAAAATTGTGTATATTAATTTTAACCAGAATGAAACCACTAACAAAATTAATCAGTAAACTACAAAAAGTGCTTCCCAACATGTGCAATGTCAACATAGATAACTTTGCAAACCTCTGTGCAGGTGAGTGGAGTCACACAAAAAGCTTGGAACCACATATCAATGAAGAGGCATACAAACAAGAGCAGAAAAAATCAATTGCCATACATAGCAGTGGACGACAGTATCAAATGGTAGGCAACACTATTATGGCAGAAGAAACTCTCATTGAAAGAAATTCCCCAACAAACTTACAATCAACTCTCCATTCCACTGAACCAATCCATCCGGTCTACAAATGGCCTTGCGCCTCAATGTGTAACATACAGAAACAATCCTTCAAATCTTTACAGCAATTCCTCAATCACTATGTGAAAGTAAAAGAGAAAATAAGAATAAAAACTTTGAAAACCATGGACTCCTGTCCAGTGCGCAAGTACACTGGACTGCAAGGACATTCATTAGCCTGCATTTCAGGACCCCCTTGCAAAAGCGCCTTCCACCACATCAAAATGTTAGCGACACACCATTCCACTATAAAGAATCTTGTCCCGAGACGGCACTATGCAAAAAGTCCTACGTTAGAACTGGAACACTTTAATAACATTCTCCTACGTTGCACAGCCAAAGAACTCCTGGAAGAAACAGACCACATCCAAAGTAAATATTTTGGAAGTGAAGATCACTTAGAAAATCCAGTAATTTTAGAGAAGAGTTTTGAAAACCTTATAAATGCCAGCCTTCTAATAAACACGTACAAAAAAGAAATAGCAAAGTTTAAAAGCACATCTACTGATGTACCAAACCAAGTATGTGTGTGTTGTCGCAGAACGTTTTCAACAAAGAGCACCAAAACTGTAGATATAACATACAAAAAAGAAGACAATGAGGAATCCCTATGGGCCCAATTATCTCTCTATCTTATAGCAGAAAAAAATACAAAATTACTAACCCCTCAACACTTTGCACATACTGCAATACAAAGATTGACAATAACCAAATGCCTTCACAGGCTATCACTAATAACCTGGAAATATTCCCACTTCCAAAACCTCTCCAACAGCTTAATTTGTGTGAGAGCATTATAATCCAAACAGTACACCCATTGCAAGATATATTACCGCCTTCAACCCAAAACAGCCAAGTTGCCTTCTTTCTGAATTACTGAAAGGCATTTGTGGCAAAGTAGTTTATATGCCATTAGATCTTAAAGAAAATGTAGACACTCTAGGAGGGTAACGTCCAATAGATCAATCTTTGATTATCCTAGTGAATGGTGTACCATTGAAAGACAAGAAAAGTTTCAACAACTAGTAGACTTAAACAAAGTTAGAGCAGCCATACAATATCTTAAAGAGAACAATGAGTACTACAAAGAAATAAACATTGAACAAAACCTAAAGGAAACCACCCAAATAATTCAGGATTACTGGCAAATTTGAACTTGTAGATTCTATTAAGGCATCCAATATTTTAGCCCAGTATACAATTCACCCACTGTACTCCAAAGACACCATAGACAATGCACTAGAAACATATCAAATGGGGCAAGCCAAAGCATTTCCAATCAGCATATGGGAACGAATTGTAGAAGCACAAGCCTTTCCTCTACTCTTTCCTACTGGAAAAGGGGGAAGGTATGATGAAAGATGCACACAAATAACAGTATCGGAATACCGTTCTTTACGAATGTATTCTGAAGACCCCAGATTCAGTCAAAACATTGAATGCATATTGCGCCTCCTGTTTGAAAGTGAACTAGTAACTCTATGTTACAGAGTTGCACACACATTGAAAACAGGTTCCAATTTTTTAAACATGTCTGCTACCCAACAACTTCAAAAGATAAAAGACAAAGGTGAAGTTTTGTAGTCAAGTGTCACAAATCTCTTGGCACACATGTGTGGTACAAAAGAATACTGGTTCCGATGTCATGCTGATGTATGGTATTTGCTACAGAACCTTGGCCCACCTACATGGTTTGTCACTTTGAGTTGTGCAGAGCATGCGTGGGAGGACTTGCACGACTTCCTACGCATAGCAAACCAAAACAAAGAAGGGATAGACATAAAAACTCCAGGAGAACTTTGCTCTCTTGACCATGTAAATGTATCAAGATACTTTCATAGCTGCTTTATTGCCATGCTGCACTTCATCAGTGATAAAACAATTCCTCCCCTCTGAGAAGTGCAACACTTCTTTTGGGGAAAAGAATATCAATCCAGAGGAGCACCACACATCTACATGCTTTTGTGGATAAAAGATGCTCCTAAATTTGGTCAGGACAGTGATGCCACTGATTTGCAGTTTATTCGCAAATATTTAACCTGTGGCATCCCTTCAGAAAGCACACATAGTGAGTTACATACAAATATGTTACGCTTCCAAAGGTATAAATATGGCAAATATTGTCGACACAGATATAAAAACAAAGGCGAATACTACACCAAATGCAGCTTTGGTTTCCATAGACCAGTTTCGGCAAAAGGACAAGTAAACAGCTTCATGTCTTCTGTTAGACACAGTGTAAAAGGCAAATCGCTTAAAAACACATACTGCATTAAAAGAAACAAAGCTTCAAAGTTCATCAATGATTATAATGCAATCATTGCCCTCTTGAGGAATGCAAACATAGATATACAGTACATTCCAGACAATTCTACTTCTGTTGCATGGTATGTCACAGCCTACCTAACCAAAGCTGGGAAAACAGAGCTAAAAGACCTCTGAGATGATATAGCATCTGACAAAACACTTTACAAAAATTGTACAGCTTTGGCATAAAAATGCTCTCCCATATAGAATGAGGATGCTATGAAGCTGCCGACCGTTTAACAGGCACAGCCTTATATGGCAAATCTGGCTAAGCCTTGGTCCTGCTGCATCCAGAACAAAGAGTGCTGAAATTGTACCAAGACATAGAAGCAATAGCCAAAAACAATCCCAGCAGCCAGGACATTTTAAAAAATAATGCATTATACACATACTACCCAAAAGAAGTAGTGCTTTGGAAAACATGTGCTAATACCACATAGCCCAAAATTTCTCGTACAAGAATAATATTAAACCAGATGAAAAAAAAGGTAAATACATAGTCAAAATGTGTGAAGGCAGCCTTGTTAAACTTACTAAACCCAGCCTAATTTATCATATAAAGCTATCATTTAAAACTCCTCAACATAGAACACTTTACTAAATGTCCCTACTCCAACTTTTTAAACCATGGAGAAAAGAAGATTTATTAGGCATCCATGACTCCTTTGAAGATGCTTTCAATGCAAATGAAATCAGTGTAACAAATATCAATTTCAAGCATACAAAAACATGTTGGACAATGAACGTCAACAAGAGGAAGAAGTTCAAGTACAACTAAATGAAGACACTCCTGAGGACAGTCAACCTTCTGTTACAGGAAGCCAACAACCACTTGGAGAGCCACTGATAGTAAATGAAGCAGAATTAGCCATTATTAAAGTACAAAACAACATGGGCTCGAATCATAGAATCGGGCGCAGAAATGGCGCAAGGCCCGCGCACAGAGAAGGACTTTGCACGAGCCATGGCACAGAGAAAGACTTGCGCGGCACGCGTATTCATGGATTCCGAGAGGCATCACTAGCCATGGTGCAACTAACAGGAAGCTGTGCAAGGAACGCCTCCACGCACACCAAAAAGCTAGTGAAATGCCTAACATGGCACAAGCCTCGGCGGCATCCCTGGCCCAGTATACACCCCCCCCCAGCTAAAGCGTGCGCTAACACCCCGCTATCCCTGGGCACACCCCATAGAAAATACGTGCCCTCCTACGCAAGGCCAGCCCCTACACCAGCCAAATCTCACACCAACACCTCGCAATCCGCGGATGCACCCCAGTGTAATTGTGCAAAAACACCCCACTTACTCCGCACCACCCCATAGAAAATGCATGCCCTCCCATGCAAGGCCAGCCCCTACACCAGCCAAATTGCGTGCCAACACCTCACAATCCCCAGATGCACTCCAGCATAATCGCATGAAAACACCTCGTTATACCTGGGTGCACCCCATAGAAAACATATGCCCTCCCATGGAGGGCCAGCCCCTACACCAGCCAAATTGCACACTAACACCTCACAATCCCCAACTGCACCCCAGCCGAATAACACATCAGCACCTCACAATCACCTGCATGCAGCCCCCTCCAGACGGGACACCCCCACCTCAGCCCCATCATCTGTTGCCCCCCTGCAGGCAGCCCTCACCAGATGGGACACCCCACCCCAGCCCCGTTACTCATGACACCACCCTGCAGGCAGGACCCTCCCGATGGGACACCCCACCCCAGCGTCATTACCCGTGACACCACCCAGCAGACAACCCCCTCCAGAGGGGACACCCAACCGACAACCCCTTTCCCTGTTATACCACCCTGCAGGCAGCCCCCTCCAAATGGGAAACCCCACCCACAGCCCCATTACCCGTGACACCACCCTTCAGGCAGCCCCTCCAGATGGGACACCCCACCCCAGCCCCATTACCTGTTGCTCACCCCTGCAGACAGCCCCCTCTAGGCGGGACAGCCCCATCACCTGTTGCCCCCCCTGCAGGCAGCCCCCTCTAGATGGGACACACCCACCTCAGCCCCATTACCTATGACACCACCCTGCAGACAGCCCCCTCCAGATGGGACACCCCACCCACAGCCCCATTACCCTTGACACCACCCTGCATGCAGCAACGTCTATACGGTACACCCCACCATCAGCCCTATTACCCATGACACCACCCTGCAGGCAGCCCCCTCTAGACGGGACAGCCCCACCTCAGCCCCATCACCTGTTGCCCCCTACAGGCAGCCCCCACCAGACGGGACACCCGCTCCCCAGCCCCATCACCTGTTGCCCCCCTGCAGGCAGCCCCTTCTAGACAGGATACCCCCACCCCAGCCCCATCACCTGTTGCCCCCTACAGGCAGCTCCCTCTAGATGTTACACCCCCAACCTAGCATCATTATCTGTGACAACACCCCACAGGCAGCCCCCTCCCGATGAGATACCCCACCCTCAGCCCTATTACCTGTGACACCACCCTGCAGGCAACCCCCTCTAGATGGGGTACCCCCACCACAACCCCATCACCTGTTGCCCTCCTGCAGGCAGCCCCCTCCAGATGGGACACCCCACCCCAGCGCCATGACCTATTGCGCCCTTGCAGTCAGCCCCCACCAGATGTGACACCCCATCCCCATCCCCATTACTCGTGACACCACCCTGTAGGCAGCCACCTCCAGATGGGACACCCCACCCACAGCCCCATTACTTGTGACACCACCCTGCAGGCAGCCCCCTCTAGACAGGACACCCCCACCCTAGCCCCATCACCTGTTGCCCCCCTGCAGGCAGCCCCCACATGATGGGACACCCCACCCACAGCCCCATTGCCCATGACACCACCCTGCAGGCAGCCCCCTCTAGATGGGACACCCCACCCACAGCCCCATTACCTGTTGCCCCACTGCAGGAAGCCCCCTCTAGATGGGACACCCCACCCACAGCCCCATTACCTGTGACACCGCCCTGCAGGAAGCCCCCTCTAGATGAGAAACCCCCGCCCCATCACCTGTTGCCCCCCCTGCATGCAGCCCCCACCAGACGGGACACCCGCTCCCCAGCCCCATCACCTGTTGCCCCCCTGCAGGCAGCCCCTTCTAGACAGGACACCCCCACCCCAGCCCCATTACCTGTGACACCACCCTGCAGGCAGCCCCCTCTAGATGGGACACCCGCACCCCAGCCCCATCACCTGTTGCCCCCCTGCAGGCAGCCCCCTCTAGACAGGACACCCCACCCCACCCCCATACCTGTGACACCACCCTGCAGGCAGCCCCCTCCAGATGGGACACCCCACCCACAGCCCCATTACCTGTGACCCCACCCTGCAGGCAGCCCCCTCTAGACGGGGCACACCCACCCCAGCCACATCACATGCTGCCCCCCTGCAGCCAGCCCCCTCTAGATGGGACACCCCAGCCACAGCCCCATTACCTGTTGCCCCACTGCAGGAAGCCCCCTCTAGATGGGACACCCCACCCACAGCCCCATTACCTGTGACACCGCCCTGCAGGAAGCCCCCTCTAGATGAGAAACCCCCGCCCCATCACCTGTTGCCCCCCCTGCATGCAGCCCCCACCAGACGGGACACCCGCTCCCCAGCCCCATCACCTGTTGCCCCCCTGCAGGCAGCCCCTTCTAGACAGGACACCCCCACCCCAGCCCCATTACCTGTGACACCATCCTGCAGACAGCCCCTATAATGGGACACCCCCACCCCAGCCCCATTACCTGCTGCCCCCCCTGCAGACAGCCCCACCAGATGGGACACCCCACCCCAGCCCCATTACCTGTGACACCACCCTGCAGGCAGCCCCCTCCAGATGGGACACCCCACCCCAGCTCCATTACCCGTGACACCACCCTGCAGGCAGCCCCCTCCAGACTGGACACCCCACCCACAGCCCCATTACCTGTCCACCACCCTGCAGGCAGCCCCCTCTAGACAGGACAACCCCACCCCAGCCCCATCACCTGTTTCCACCCCTTCAGGCAGCCCCCTCTAGACAGGACACCCTCACCCCAGCCCCATTACCCGTGACACCACCTTGCAGGCAGCCCCCTCCAGACGGCACACCCCACCCACAGCCCCATTACCTGTCCACCACCCTGCAGGCAGCCCCCTCTAGAGAGGACAACCCCACCCCAGCCCCATCACCTGTTTCCACCCCTTCAGGCAGCCCCCTCTAGACAGGACACCCTCACCCCAGCCCCATTACCCGTGACACCACCTTGCAGGCAGCCCCCTCCAGACGGCACACCCCACCCACAGCCCCATTACACGTGACACCACCCTGCAGGCAGCCCTCTGTAGATGGGACACCCCCGACCCATTACCCATGACACCACCCTGCAGGCAGCCCCCTCTAGATGGGATACCCCCACCCCAGCCCCATCACCTGTTGCCCTCCCTGCAGGCTGTCCCCTTCAGATGCAACACCCCACCCACAGCCCCATTACCTGTGACACTACCCTGCAGGCAGCCCCCTCCACAAGGTACATCACCTGCATGCTGTACCCTGACATTGTGCCACATCATCGCTGCAACGATTGTGTGTTGTGCACCTGGACCACTGTGTTGTGACATCAGCCTGAATATCCCCAGGAACATGTATCCTGCAAACCAAAATGAAAGCATTCACCTGTGCCACATCCATGAGTGTGGCATCTGCTCACACACAATTGCTGGCCGTAGCCATCTCCCAACATACACATGTAACATGTAATTATGAAAGTGAGGCCCTGCTGCCCATGTGACAATGTCATGTCATCAATCCCCAGGCACCAAATGTTTAACAATGACACAAGCAAACATACCCTCAATGTGTGCCACAAGACAAAACAATGGACAAGTGCCTCACAGCCTGAGCCTCGTTGAGCTGCTATTTTCCGGAGAGATTCTCTAACAAACACATCACTGGTCCGGGCAGGTGTGAAGGTTATGGCAATCAGAGAGTGCACGACTCACAGAGACAGCTGCATTGGTCAGCCACTGTGGAATATAAAGAAATGCCACTAGTATATCCTAGTGCAAGAGATTGTGCAACACCTGAGATAATGAATACTGCAGAAACACATGCTGACAAAGGGGAATGCACTGCATGTGTTACACAGCATTCATTAAATCATGTGCCATTATCCTGAACAAGTAACACTCCCACAGTCACTCTACCCACCTCCCTCCCAAACACAGTGAGGGCTAACACAGAGTGATGCAGCACATGTGAAAGGAAATACCATTTGACAGTGCACACCCATACTTGCACTTCACACACCAGCACCGATCAGGCACATGTGTATACTGCCCTCACAAATAAACCCAGCAATAATACACATGCATGTAAGCAACCACACAACTGACTACCAATGATCAGAATCAGGGCGGCTAAATGGACTACCAAATGTGCACACCGCAAACGTAACTGCTACAAACAATGACTGTGAGTAAATAAAATAATATATTATACAGTTGTATTACTGGCATACAGACTGTAAACAAAAATCAAAAATGAGTCCATGAACTTTTACCAAAAATAAACATCTACAAGTGTAAAAATATTTGCACAATACAAAAATAAAAGAAAGGTCCATAAAGTCTGGTGAACATGAAAAATTAAACACAACATGAACAACTTTGTACAAAATAACCATGGAGGATTGTCCAATTAGTCCACTCCAAAACAAAACAAAATCAAAAGGAAACTTACACCTTCAGAACTATGTACTAAATAGGTATGATAAGGAAGAGGAGGATAAATCTCAACACTGGAGCAGAGGGCTGAGTGAGAGCCGAGCTTCGGTTCCCTCATTCTCCTGTGGAAACTTAGTTTCCCGCTCCGGGTAAGGATATTTTTGAACAGCCGTAGCATGAAAACCATTAGGTGAATTTGGACCAAATAAGAAACAGCTTGAGCACAAAGCATTGTCTTAATTTCCTTGACTGGTTTGGGGTAAATTAATCTGTCCAGTAGTTTTTAAAATATTCACCAGAGAAGGGGGTTTCCCCCTGCTCCCAAAAACCTGTATACATCTCCCATGGTGCATTATCGCAGAGAGCCTTTTCAGGAATGAAAACCTGCATTTTTTGTGTGTTTTGCTTGATGCAAGAAATTACTGTGATAATACCTGGGGAAGCCAATCATTAAAAGTGTTCAAAATGCTATTTGAAAGAGGAAAAAGGATGTAATTGCTTCATACTAGGGGTCGAGGTGGAGGAAAGATGACACCATGTGAGTTTGTGAAGTTGGGGGTGAACTGGGGAGCCAGCTACGGGTAGAACGTTTTCATTTTATCAGGGGAAAACTGGGGGATTTACGCAAGATTAATGCAGCAACGATGCAAGATGCGATTGGAAAAGAAACTGAATCCCACAGACTAAAGGGCCATAAAGGTAATGGGAGATGGTCAGGGAGGAGAAAAGACAATTGATGTGAGTGGGAGGACAACTCAAAGATAAGTGGAACACATGGCGAGTGCCTTTGAGGACTAGGAAGAGTTTTTCTTTTTCAAACATTTTTTGGTGGAGCACAGGGGGAATCGTGTGAGACATGTTATGCAAAAGAGAATTATTTCAGCTTCATGTTCTCCATCATTAAGGACCTGTAATATTAATTGGTCTGAACCTGAACAAATCTGAAATGCATTTTACAACTGTATTCTAAAGCTACTTTAAAACCTCCAAACACATATTTGTGGATGGTTATTCATGATGGGCAAAAAAACATTAGAACTTGTACAGATAAATGTTTCTGTGTCACATAAGCAGGCCTGAAAATAAACTTCTTAGAAGCCTGTGACATTGGTAGTTCTCCCTTTTGTCCAGGACCCCATCCATTCAAATGACCTACATGAAAGAAAACAGCAGGCAATGGTCAAACCATGACACCAGCATGTCAGAAGGACAACATTTTTCACAGAGGCCAGCACAGCGAGATATAGTGGGTAGATACAAGTAGGAGAAGGGTATATGAAAAAGAATGTGGGTTGTGAGCAAGTGGAGAACGGGTTTGTTTGTATAGTATGAGTGTGTTTTTGTGTTTTTTATTATTATTATTATTATTATTATTATTATTATTATTATTATTAATGAAGGAGTACATCACGGAAAAGGAAAACAGGAGTGTTGGGAGCCTCCCCGAGTGAGGGGAGATGGTGGAACCACTTTTTATTGTGTAACGGAGAAAAAGGAAATTAATAGGATCCCTGCATAATTAGTGGGCTCAGGAATAGTAGTGGTTGTTATTTTAGCTTGTTATTTTAGCTTATTGTTTTTGTGTTTCATATTGTGCAGGGTGGAGCCCTGAGGAGGGGCATTGTGTATAAAGCAGTGTGTTTTGGTTTTTGGTTTTGTTTTTTGGTTGTGTTTTTTTTTCAGTGGCAAAGTGTTTGATTAGAAGCGTAGGGAGAAGCTTTTAGAGTACATGTACAAAGCCTTGCCCTTGTACCGGGAGAAGATTAAGAAGCATCATAACAGTGGTTGACAAAAACACGATGGGGGATGATACGTACCTGGCCAGAGCAAGGCACCCATAATAAGAGAATCCTAGAACACATGACTACATACATTCTTTTTGCAGCGAAATACAAGTGTAAGCAGTTGCAGAACAGGAAGGGAATTCTCAATTTATGGAAAATGATTTGGATTGTGGGGGATTCTTATGAGGGAGGGACACAGAACGCCCATGAAGGTGTCAAGCAAGCAGAGGTGGGTGGGACATGGATAGAGCACAAAGGGCTATATCCATTGGCAGCGCTCTCAGCGACAGGGTACAGTAACCCGACCTATGTGTCCACCCGGGCAATGGTCCCACACCCTCATATACCCCCAATCCAGCAACCGCTCCACCGCAAGAGTGTGCATGACAGATAGAATTCAGATCAGATTAGACAGCATGACAATAAAGGATGTGCATATAGAGAAGAAAGAACACAAACAGGCACACAGCACAGGGTACAGAACTGTAAGGTCTGGCAGAGGGTTAGGTGGTGATCAGGGAGAGGATGGGTGAAGTACAGTGGATGAGTTTGAGGACAATGGTGAGGAGGAAGTGCAACAGGCACCACAAACCTTGAGTGGAAAGTTTGGGGTAGGAGAGGGTAAGGAGGTTTGGCCGAATGGCAGTAGCAAGGAAGAAGGGAATTTCTGAGAGAAAAGAAGGGAAAAAGGTGGGCTTCCAGATGCCGTGGGTAGAGCGCAGTATGTACCCTGGGCGCAGATGGCCAAGAACAATTTGATCAAGGTGCTCACACCATTAACAGCAGGGGCGGGGAAGTGGATATACTCATTTGAGAAACAGACAGTGGGTGTACCCCTTGTCTTGGATGATATGAAAAACGTATTAGTGGCGATAGTGGAGAGCAGGCTGGGGATGTCTGGATTAAAGCAGGATACCCCAGATTAAGGTTGGACGATGATGCACTTAATGGTGCTCAGTTCAACAGCATAATGGCGAAGGTGTGGCGTGCACTTACAATCAATTATGCAAAACACTCTGGGCGATGACGAAGATGCCGCACAGTACATTATTAAGGTTCAAGAGATTTGGAGAGCAGAGACGGGGGACCAGTGGGACCAATCAGTTCCTCTTTTTCATTTTGTTATCAAATGGGGCTTATCAAAAGAAGTGCAGAAGGCACTAGACAACATTGTGGGCATTGAAGCAAAGGGATGGGTGGACATTCAGAGTATAATAATACACTACCGCAAATGAATAAAGGAACAAGAAATGAAAACGAGGGTAAGTTGGTACCGAGGAAGCTAGCAAAGATAGCAGTGGAGGGGACGGTGTCCACACCAGCACAAACAGAGGGAACAGGGAGCACACAGGGGTCAGCGGACATCTGAATAGCTGTGTTTTGGCCAGAGGAGGATAAGGGCAGTGGGGAGGTGGACAGCAGTATCCTACACCAGAGTGGCAGCAATAAGGTCTGCGGGACAAAGGGGCAGATTTAAGGGGGGAAGAGGAGGTTTTGGAGGTATGGGACCAAGAGGGCAGGGCATGGGGTCCTCAAACTGGTGGAACTATAGGAAGTGGGGACATTTTTCAAGAGAACGCAGAAGCAGGCCAGGGCTCAGATACAACACATACAATAATTATCTCCCACCACCCCAGAACACACAGCAGATGCTGACACCAAGAATGACCTCAATATCTTATGAAATCCACCAAGCATACACACAGCTCCTACCTCAGTCCCCAGGGGCATACCCTCAGCAACAACAATCACAACAACAGTACACAAAGCAGCTGCTTCCACAGCAGCAGTACCCACAACAAGCAATGCCCCAGCATGGAAATGGAAATGTGCACATGCACAACCAAATGCCCAATGCCATCATAGTGCCATACTAAGGTCGAACGTGATAGCAAACAACCTTTTCACATTCCCAGGGTCAAACAATTACCCAGATTAGGAAAGACCACAGAGAGCGTTTGCATAGCCAGTACTATCTATGACAGTTCACCAGGATGAGGAACCCTTGGTGGGTGCAGAAATAGGAAACCAACTCTATATTTTTATGCTCAACAAAGGAGCCACAAAATCATGCATCAGGGAGGAAGGCTTCCCACTATCGGCCACACTTTTGACAAGTAGGGCTTCTCTGGGGCTGGCTCCATGGTTCCATACACTAAAGAGGTTGACATCAAAATAGGGCTAGTGATATGTATACCCTGTGAAATAATGGTACAATACTGAAACGTTCCATGTCCCATGAAGGCCCTTATGGCCCCATCCAGTTCATTGAGAAAGATTTGAAGCAAGTGCCGGAGAGACTATGGATGAAAAACCTACATGATTTAGGGCTCCTACAGGGAGTGACCCCAGTACACATTACAATGAAACCAGGGGCAGTACTACCCCGAGTGAAACAGTACCCACTTTCTAGGGAGGTAGAGGAGGAAATTAAGGACACCAGCAATGCACTAGTAACATCCACCTCTGCCTGCAACACGGTTATCTATCCAGTGAGAAAGGCAACAGGGGGCAACTGGAGAATGATTCAGGATTTGAACCCCCTAAATGATGTTGTGCAGCAATAGTTTATGTGGTTCCTAAACCTGCCACGATTCTGTGCAGCATTCCCAAGGAGCCGAAACATCTTTCAGTGGTTGACCTTAAGAACACTTTCTTTTCCATACCATTGCACCCAGACTCACAGTACCTCACCGCCTTTACTCATGGAGGAATGAGGTTCAGAAATACAGGATTACCTCATGGATACTGTGAGAGCCCCAGTATTTTTACAAAATACTACCCATAGATTTAGGTAACATTCAAGTTTCCATCACGATCATCCAGTACATGAACGATCTGCTGGTCTGCAGCAACACTGAGCAACAATGCAGACAAGACTCAATCACACTCTTACAGCTTCTGGCTCAAAAGGGGTACAAGGTTGACAAGGCAAAACTGCAATACTACCTGCAAGAGGTTTTAAATCTAGGGCAGTTGATTTTCGGCACAAGGCATACAAATAACAGCTGACAGCGCAGCCTCTGTGCGCACCACCCCCTGCCCACAACAGTGAAAGAAATGCAGAAATTCCCAGAGTTGTGCAATTACTGCAGGGCATGGATTCTCGATTACGCAGCACACACAAGGCCGCTCGTACAGGGTCTCAAGAAAGGACAAAAGACTGACACTGAAATTGCATGGCCTGAGAAGTTGTTACAAAACATTGATGAACCTAAAAAGGTAATCTCAACTGCACCCATGTTGGCAACCCCAGACTATACACAGGAATTTTACTTGTTCTCACATTCTAATGGGCAGATCATGACTGCCGAGCTGACAAAGACAAGCACAATGGGCCACAAGCCACTGGCCTATTACAGCAGCACGTTAGATTCGGGAATGCAAGGGCAGTTTGCTTGTGAACAGGCTCTTGCAGCTGCAGCATTTGCCAGTGAAAAATGCTTGACAATGGTAATGGGCTGTTCAATCACACTCTACGTTGAACATGCTGTGTGTGCCCTTTTCATAAAGGTTAAAATCTACCCTGACTACTCAAAGAGCATCTGCACAAAACACCATCTGTCCAGTCCAAACATACATATTATACGATGCAAAACAGTGAACCCTGCAACATTCATTGCAGAAATGGTCACTGATGAGGATTTGGCCAGACACAACTGTGTAACATACGAGGGGGACGAGGATGGCATCCCCAAAGCAAAGGACATACCACTCGAGGGGGGTGTCCTCTTCATTGATGGGTCAGTGACAGTTGACCAGGAAACAGGCCTCAGGCATACGGGCGCAGCAGCAGTGCACTTAGTTGACAGTGAATTTGAAACATTCATATTGAAAAGATTACTGATGCATTATTCTGCGCAGGCAGCAGAATGCATTGCACTCATTGAAGCACTGCAATAGTTACAGGGGTGCCACATGACCATTTATTCAGACTCGGCACATGTCACTACAACAGTGTATGCTGGACTATCACGATGGAAAAGGAAGGGCTTTTGAAGGGCAGATGGGTCCCCAGTACAGCATGCAGCATTATTAGGAAAGCATATGCGCCACCCATACTAACAACAGTGACAAGGTGTCACCCGGGAACGCTGCCGCAGACACAGCGGCCACAATTGCAGCATATCTCCCAGTGCCAATTATGGAGGAATATGTTGCCACAAGTCCGTTTGCTGATGAGTCACCTGTCCCATTCAATGCCCTGCCGAGAGCGCAAATCATTGAGTTTCAGGGGAGGGCCACAGAGGAAGAAAAAACATTGTGGGTAAAAAGAGGATGCACGTTGTCCCCTACTGGCTTATTGTGGAGACAAGAACGTAGAGGGAAAGCATTAATGCCCCACAAATGGTTGATAATAGCAATTGATCAGCACCATCACCACTCACACATCTCCAATCAACACATGCTTCCAACATACAAGAGGACTGAGGGGCACTTTGCCCCGCCATACCGGACCATTCCATGAGTTGCATATCAACCACATGGACATTTTGGCAAAAGGAGCAGAGGGTTCCGGTATCTAATTGTTGTCATCTGCCCGTTCTCCTGATGTGTAGAGGCTGGTTCTTGTGCACATCAAGAGGCCAAATGCATGGCCAAGTTTCTGGTCCATGAATTGTTCCCCTGATGGGGCATTTGTGATGTGTTAAGGTTAGATAATGGCGCACACCTTTTAATGAGTTGTTTAAAGAGATTACTCCCCTACTTGTCATTAAACACCGAATATGTGCGATTTATCACCCAAGGCCATCAAGGTTATGGAGAGGATCAACAGGGTCCTCAAAAGTGAGCTGTCTAAGCTTTGCGCCACGTTGAAGAACAACTGAGTGCATTGCTTACCATTGGCACTGTTCAGTTTGCACACGCAGCCCTGCAAAGACCACCATTTATCACCCATGAGGTGGTAACAGGTTGTCGCATTCACACACCGATATCTACCATTAGGTGAATGTCAGATGCAGAAAGGGCACCAGCTGTTTTAGGAGATGAATTCTGATCCTATTTAAAAACACTAAAACGTGCACTCAAATCTATTTCCCGACAGATTACACCACCCCACCCAGAGGATGAGCTAAGTGCCACGACTGGTTGCCCACCCAACCGCTGCTGCCAGGAGAATTTGTCTATCTGTGGTCCTTTGTCCGCAGGTGGAATAGTCCCAGATGTAATGGACCTTTCGAGGTGATTTTCTCAACTCCCCTCGCAGTGAAAGTAAAGGGACTCTGTTATTCGCTCACCTCTGCGATGTTTAAAAAGCACCTTCAGACGCTGCACCAGCACTTTAATATACTGATATCCTTTTCCGCTACCAGCACTATAAAATTTGAACTATCCCCTAACCCCACAAATATCTGCTGAAGAATGTCACATTTACATTGGGAGGCACTCTCACTCTCTTTCTCTTTCTCTCTCCATCTCTCTCTTTATCTCTTTTTCTTTGTGCGATACATTTGGCCTTTCAGGTCAATTAAGAAGATGGAACTAGTGCTCTCAAATCATTCATTATATGTTAGAAATAACTGTAATTATAGTATTATGCCCAGATTTTAATATTCTTATATGTGTGCAATGCCCTTTATGGCGGGTATATTTGCTATGTCAATGTTTGGTTTAGGGATTTATTTAAGGGTGTCTTTTATATTACAAGGACATGTAAAGAAGGGGGATTTAGTTATTTATTTATGTATTCACATTTGTTGAGCGCACAGCAACCCTTGGGCATTGTGGAGCTTGAACATTTTAATTTGACTGCAAATAACAGGTCTCATGTCCACTTAAACAAAACTGAACACCACTTAAATGGAACTGAATATGTATTGTCTACAAGGCCCAACCTTATGCATCAACAGGTCAACATTTCTGAACATGATAAGAACCCACCCCCTAGCACTGGTTTATTAGAATATGTTGTTAGGTCCCTATTGTTTCCAAACTCCACAATGCTTTCTATAACATACATTTTACAAATGTAAATAATAATACTGATGTTATTAATAGAAATATAGGTGTCCCCAAACGCAAAAAGAGACACGCACAATGTTCTGTTATGTTAGTTTGCATTTATATAGTGCCTTATGTACCATTGGTATGGTCTGAAGGCGCTGGTAGGTTGAACACCCTTGGGAACCGAAGTTCAAGTCAGTAGAGAGAGTCAAAGGTGCGTGTGAGCACCGGATATGTGTGCAGCTAGTGTGGCATTCGTGTAATAGCTGCTTCTTAGCAGTAGGTGTGGTGGTTGAGAGGTCAAGAGTATGTGTTCGTTCTGGCAGGATTATCCAAATCGATTGTGGCTGCGTTAGGCCTGAGGAGGGCAAATTAGGATGCTTATCATGGGCTTGGTCTTGATGCCATAGAATATGTGCGTCCCTCAGATATTAACTAACAGTTGGCATACATACATGAGCTCAGTGGGGTAGAAATAAAGTAAATGGCAGCTGTTATGTGTGTTCATTGTTACCGCATGTGTCAGGGGCTCCCAAGGTCCTAGTGCCACAGGAAGTACCAATTCTAGAGGTGCAATGCCTAGTACAACTTGCACTTTGTAGGCTCAGGGGTACTTTCCAGGCATACAATGTAAGGCTCAAACTTGTTGATCCAGATCATCTGCAATGCAACAAAAATCCAAAAAGAAGCAAATGCCTAAAAAAACCCTGCCTGGTGATCCAAAGACTAATATACACAAATAACAAATGACAAGAAACAACAGTGAGCTGCATGGCAGAGGGTCTATTAGGATACGAAGAACTGGTTTTAGCATGGGTAGAAACAGTGTGCACACTGTTCTGGACTGAACAGATCACAGAGCCAACATGGATTGAGGCAATGGAGAAACCAGTGAAAGTACACAGAGAATAAACATATGATCTTTGCTTTTACAGTGCTGGAACAGTATCTGTAGGGGCCGATGAATATTGCAATAAAACTTTGCTCATTCCTTATTTCAAGAAAGGCACAGTGGCAGTGATGGATTACTACTGTGTGTGCGGCCAACAAGCGTACTTGCACTTCCCACCATCATGGTGGGACTATTGTTCGCTGGCCACGCTGCACTCAGCCCTGCTTGTAATCCTAGAAGCACATTTGCAAGGGGGGCTGATAGAGACTTTTGTCCCTATCACCTTCCCAACCTCTGAAGAAGAAACAAGAAACCTGTTGCAAGCACCAGAGTTCCACACCTTCCCCGGATAAGAAAAAGGCATGATGCTGTGAAGGAATAAAAGTGCAAAGTATCTCTTCAAGGACTCATCAAACCTGCTCAAGGAAATACCAGATGAATATCATCTCTTCACCAAAGCAAAGACTTTCTTTGCCTTGTTGTTACTACCTGGTGTACTAGTTGTGGCCAACGCTAAATAGCTGCAGATTATCCTCTGGGTGCTAATACAGCTAGCCAACGACACTGAACAAGGGTTCAAAGCCCTGAGGCTAATGATGATGCAGAACAGCTATGTCCTGAATATGCTGAATGCAGTGGAGGGAGGTGTGTGCAAATAAATTGAGGATTCTTGCTGCACATTCGTGCCTCCTGAAGATGCTGACAATGGCTCTCTGTCACACATAATCGAAGCTTTGCACAACCTGGGAGTACGCATTAAGAAAAAAGCTGGCATACAGGAGGAGGACTGGTTTGATTTTACCATCTCTTGGGCTCCATCCTGGCTGGGGGCGATTGTGAAGATGCTAGTACCCATCATCTTTATTCTGGTCATTTTCTGCACGTGCCAAAATGGACTCTGATGTTGTACCAAAGCAGTGCTCAGTAGTGCAATGATGATAGTCTTAATTCGGGGGACACCCAAAGCACCTTGTGGTACCACAGAGACTGCTACCCAAAACAGATGACCCAACCCAACCCTGTATGATAAATATCCAACACCCCTTTTACCCCTGTGGCACCATAACCACACCCCCACCAGATGTTGAGAATTACACAGAGCACTGGGTAGATATAACAGAGGATGGAGGTGGTATTTACATGACATATACCCCAGAAGAATATGCCCAGTCTGGAGCACGTTTACAAGATGTTTGCAGAGCACGGGTTCCAAAAGACGGGTCACCACCATACCTGGAAGCCGAAAGGTTGGATGGGGAGCAGAGAGGTGAGGAAAAAATATACTGGAATTTAGTTGCAAATGACACTACAGGGGAGTTCATTAATTTAAGATTAATGAAAGGGGGAATGTTGGGAAGAAGATAGGGTCTTCCCACCCAGCTAGGTCATACCAAACAAGAAGTAGACGCTAAGAGAACACACACAGGGAACAGGTGGTACACACAAAGAAGGGTACATGATCACCGTAGTGCATTCAACACAAGTTATATCGTGCAGTGGGTGTGGATGGCATCTTGACAAGCAGCAGCAATCTTCCAAGTTAGGCTCAAATGCGCCGAACAGTATTTTGCATGTTAGCATTAGGCCCCTTGCATGAGCACGAACACCACCCCCACTTTGACCAGGTCTGAGAGATCCACAACCTCCTCCATTGTTCAGAAAGTTACAGGCCCTTGCGTCCTGGTGAGAATGTGCCCTGCAACGTCATAAGAAGAGAGCAGAACACCTCTTGGCAGCACCATACTACAGAAACAGATAGCAAGGTCCTCCTGCCTCAAACGATCCCCACATAAGAAATACAGCTTTGCCATGCTTTCCTCCCATGGCCCCCACATGCCACAACACCATTCAAACACAGACCACTTTCCATAAAACTTTTACACACCTCAATCGATCACTAAGATCAGAAGGCAAGGCTATCGCATCTTCAGGAATGGGTCACGTGATTTCTGCAGCGAGGTGCAGGGTGGCATCAGAATTATAGCCTAAAACTAAGGTGGAGGACCTTGGGGGTTGCTGATCTGTCTGGGATAAAGTGAAGTGCGTGTGAGTTAGTGTGAACTCGGCATTCCCCCAAGCACATCCCTGTATCTGCCAGGTGATTTGTTACAATCATAAGAATAATGTTGTGTGTCAGAGTAGCTAATTCATTGTTAGGTCAGCTCACTGCAGATGATGAGCCCATCAGCACCCACGTGAACAAAGATGGACAGATTAAAATGAACCAATGGCCCGGCATCCCATAGTGAGCAGGCCCTACATCTATAGGCCTCCTCCAATCCCTATTGTAGAATTGTACTATTTATGATCACGTCACTAGTGATGCTGTTTGTGTTTATAAGGTACTGCATATGCCAACGGATCTCAGAATGTTCAGCGGCAGCAGAGTTCTTTGCTGATGCATTCCTATTTTTGTACAAATAAATTCTTGTTATCCTTGCTAGAATATCTTGCGCCTTTTTCCCTAGCAGGATGTATTTATTTCTGCTGTGAGCATGCAGGGGCGTGACTTCACCATTTTACCTAGGAACTAGAAATTTGGAAGGTACATTAGATTTTGGGAAATTCCGTCCATAAGGGGGTTAAGGAGCAGGGGTGAATTTGTTAGGAGGATACCTATATATCAAAAACCAAAGATGTTACAGACGTCAAAATTGGTATTTTAGATTCTTGTTCAAAAATAGAGAAATGCACGTTTTACCATTTAATGGAGGTGGAAAAGGGGGGTGAATTTATTTTAAGGATAGCCATATCTCACAAACCGAAGATGTTAGAAAAGTAAAAACTGGCATTTCAAATATTCATTATAAAGTAAGTTTACGTGCCAAATTTCTTGCTCCTAACGTAATACTCTTTTTTCACATCTGGCAGTTGAGCCATAATGTATCATTACAATTTAATATTATACTATCACAATTTAATATTACAGTAATTGTAAACAGAAAAATAATAACATATGTTTAAAGTGCAGGACGGA
This sequence comes from Ambystoma mexicanum, assembly GCF_040938575.1. NCBI lineage: Eukaryota > Metazoa > Chordata > Amphibia > Caudata > Ambystomatidae > Ambystoma > Ambystoma mexicanum. Next base: position 599,205,984 of record NC_090928.1, on the reverse strand, counting down.
TGCCCTGCCCACAATTTAGCTGTTTGGTGCCCATGTACGAGACAGTGCAGTATTTCAAAACAAAGCAACATGTCCCAAGTGCTCCAGGGATTACAAACTGATTGTTTGGGACAAGAGCACTATGGCGCAAAAGGGAGTTTTTGAGGCCTTAAGCAAAACCCTCAAGACATCAGGGGAATACAAGGAGTGATAGGAGGTGTCACCGTGCTACTGGCTGGGGACTTTCGTCAGACTTTGCTGTAGTATCTGGAGGAGCAAGAGCTGATAAAGTAAAGGCATGCATCAACTCGTCCTATTTATGTACAGTTATTCAAAAAATGTCCCTCAAAAGAGCACGAAGGTTCATTTACGAAATAATGTATCTACAGGTCAGTTCTTTCGAACTGCTTCTTTAAATTGGTAAAAGAGTGCATCCTGTATTTGAGAGCAAAATTGTCATCTCTTGTGACCTAGGCACAATCATCAATTCTGTAGCAGACCTCACATCCAAAATGTACCCAGACATTCAAAATTCTAATGGAGAAATGTACAGAATGGTTATGTCAGCATGCCATTTTAACACCGAAGAATAGCATGGCTGCCATAATCAATAAGATACAAAGATGTATAAACTCAGTGGTTCAATGTGATGACGCAGTCCACTACCCTGTTGCGTATTTGAACACTTTAAATCCTCGGTATCCGGTAATATTTCTGCCACACAAATGGTCGCCATACATATAGTTGCCAAGAAAAGGCTGTGGTGACATTATGCATGGTGACCATTTGTCAGTAAAGTAGAGCTGACACAGCTCACCTTCGTAAATAAAAATTAAAACGTGGTTTACCAGGCTGTCCCCTGCAAGTTCACAGTGATAATATTGCCACAAATCAATGCCTTTTTGCAGTGACTTTTTTGCCACACAGCCTTTTTTGCAGGGACATTATCACATGGACCAAATCCTCCATGTCTCCCCGAACACAAATTCTTCTCAAAGTGGGAGCATCTCTGATATTATTGCGTAACCTCATCCCACCTCAGCCCTCTAATGGCATCAGATTGGGAGTGACAGCTCTCCATATAAATGTGAATGAGGCTACGGTGCTAACCGGTTCTGGCAAGGGGAGTCAGTGTTCAGACCACGAATACTTCTTATACCTTCAGAATATCCATTTGAATTCAAAAGACTTCATATCCCATTAAAGGTTTGTTTTGCCATAACCATCAACAAATCTCAGGGGCAGACTTTAAACGTAGATGGGAAAGATCTAAGGGACACTGCTTCTCCCATGGGTAGTTTTACGTGGCCTGTTCCAAAGTGAGCTCACCTAACACTCTGGTAATCCTAGAACCTGTAGGTTGCAGATGTCAAATACGTAATTTTCATTTTTTTTCTGTATCATTGCCTGTTTGTAATTACAACACGAAAACATTTCTGGATGCACCTCAATGGAACAACTATCTTTGTTTTGCAGCCAAAATGCCCCGACTAACGTCTGCAATGAGCATTCCTTATTACATTAAGACATCAACCTGTAAATTATATTTTGCAGAGTTTGAGTTGAACTTGGGAGGACTACAAACTTTAAAGCAGAGCTTGTCAGTGTCTAATATTAGCGAAAATGGCACAATTCCCCTCAGCACTAACATTGTTAATAACCTACTGCCTAATACCAACATGGGAGCGGGCCTGCCACTAAATGGAGAGAACGTGAAAAAGATTGTCTTAACTTCTCATCCTTCTCATCCTGTAGTCTCTCCGGTATCAGAACTACGCTGCCTGCTCCTCAACACTCGATCCCTTGTAAAACATTCAGTTGAGGTTGCAAATTGCATAGAATCTAATAACTTAGATGTTTGCGCACTTACAGAGACCCGGGGCCATGACGCAGCCAGTCCTGCTCTTACTTTAGCCATTCCAGACGGCTATGTGATGCTAAGAAGGGATAGAGAGGAAGGTCGAGGAGGTGGAGTAGCGTTGATTGTTAAGGATTCACTCTTAGTCTGGGAATCACAGGGTTTTCTCTTAGAGGGCAGAGAATCTATACATCTTAAAATAGGCATAAATGCGGAATCTACCCTAAATCTTCTACTTGTATATCGTACACCATCGTGCACTGTGCAGTTAGCTGAGGCACTTAGTTCTTATATCTTACCACAACTCAAACTGACCTCTAGATTAATTCTCTTAAGTGATTTTAATTACTGGCTGGGCATTGATTCGGATTGCCTTGCGACTGATTTTAAACAAGCCTTGGATAACTTGGGATTCTCTCAATTAATGTTTTCTCCCACACATGCTTCTGGTCACACTTTGGACTGGTTATGCACTCATAATGTTAATTGTAATAACATTAGCGCAAGTTTGTGTCCCTGGTCTGACCATTCCTTTGTGCACTTTACGGTGGACACGCCTTTTCCTATGAAGTTGCCAATTGTGCCACTTCAACTGGAAATACGCAGCCTAAAAAAGATCACGTTGGCTAATATTGAGCCTTTGATTAAGGACAGCTTAGTAAACTTTCATATTGAGATGTCTCCACAAAATATGGCTACAGAACTGACAGATAACCTGGCGTACATATCCGATAAACTAGCCCCCCTTAAACTGAGAAAGATCAAGGTTAACGAGCATAAAAGTAAGGCTTGGTTCACGGATGACCTTAGAACCAAAAAAGAGGTTAGGAAAGCTTACATTGCCTGGAAAAAGGAGCATCACTCAGGGTTACTGGTCAAGTATAAGATCTCCGTACGTGAATATAAAAAGTTGATTCTGGAAGCTAAAAAAAGAATTCCATAATGGCCGGATAAGTAAAGCTAAATCTAACACGAGGGAAATCTTTAAGATTTTAAAGGAACAGGAAACTACTCCGGTCTCGCCTGATTCTCTAGTTAAAACTGATGCAGAATGGTGTCAACAGATACAAAAAGTTTACATAATAAACTTCAAAAAATCAGGGCAACCATGCTCGAAAAAAGGGAATCAATCATTGATGCTGGTGGGGCTGTAACTGAAGGTTTCACGCGTGACCCGTCAGTCCCCCAGTTCAACTTTCACTCTATCACAGAAAGTGAGCTGTTAAAAATCATAGAGCATATGAAACCGTCACAATGTAGGGGTGATGCTTGCTCTTCCATGATTATAAAAACATGTCCACCGCAGTTTATTAAAGCAATCTGTAATTTTATAAATGCCTCTCTTAAAGCAAGTAGTGTACCAAACGAATTAAAAGCAACCATGGTTACCCCCATTCTAAAAAAAACGGGACTCCCAATGGATAATCCGCTAAATTTACGACCCATTTCCAACACACCCTTCTTACTTAAGATTTTGGATAGAGTGGCCTACAGTCAACTCGCAGAGCACCTAGACCTTTATTAAATCCTCCATCCAAATCCGTCAGGATTCAGGAAGAAATATGGGACGGAAACCTTGTTATTAGAACTGAAATCTAAATTAATGGCGGAAATGGATAGAAGTGGCCTCTCCCTGATAATCTCTCTAGATCAATCAGCGGCCTTTGATTTGGTCGAGTATTCGATCTTAATTCCAAGACTACAAGAGATGGCTAACCTCTCAGACTCAGCAGCCCGGTGGATCACCTCTTTCCTGGAGAATAGAACAAGTAGAGTTTGCTCGGCCTCCGCTGAAGCTAGTCCACTTTCCGTTCTTTATGCGGTCCCACAAGGGGCAAGTTTGTCCCCATGTCTGTTTTACCTGTTCATGACCCCATTGTTCTTTATGTTACAGGAGGAGGGGGTCGTGTTCTCTAATTATGCAGACGACACTCAATGTTTTATCAAGTTATCGGGACATCACAAAAAGGATGAGGCGTAGGTGAATAGAGTTTTTGCCCTCATTGAAAAATGGATGTTGGATAATTTTCTAGCTCTAAATCGCAGTAAGACTGAGCTGCTAATAGTCGGCAGCTCTAAGGCAATTAGTAAGTTGAGTCAAGAATATAGCTCCTTTAAATTGGGGGAGGACATCATTAGTCCCTTATAAAAACCAAAAATTTTAGGAGTAACTCTCGACTCTACTTTAAGCATGAAAGCTCATGTCTCATCAGTGGTGGCAGGGGTAATCTATTATATCAGACTCTTGGCTCATTTGAGGCCAATGATCTCGCAGGAAAGCGCTGAGGCCATAGCCAGGGCAATTATAGGTGCTAAATTGGACTATTGTAGCCTCCTGCTGGGCATCAACAAAAGAGAGCTGCAAAGATTGCAGGTAGCACAGAATTGGGCGGTCAGAGTTGTTCTTAGACTCCCAAGGCATAGCCATGTAACTGTGGCCAGACGCTCATTACACTGGCTACCTATTGAAGCCAGGATTAATTTTAGAGTACTGGTTATAGTTTTCAATTGCCGGCTACAAGTAATGCCTGAATATTTACAACAGCACATAATTTCAAAGAGTAATGTAAGATCTTTGAGATCCGACCTCACTAATCAAATCATACAGCCAAGATGTAAAACAATGAAGGCGGAAAAGGGGGCATTTATGGTGAAGGCCCCTGCGATGTGGAATAATCTTCCTATCAGCTTGAGGAGTCACTATTCCCTCGCATCTTTCAAGAAGGAACTGAAGACTTTCTTATTTGTTTGATCTACTGTACTCACGGATTTCTCCAATAGACTGCATCATACTACAGGGAATAGTGGAATAATTTACTGAGGATGCTTTGATCCTCACTCTAAGCCTGTCCTCATTTGTGTTGTATGTCTTTTCGTTGTCTGCGCTTTTATGCCCTAGGGTCAATAGCGCGCATAACAAATGAAATGTAATTTAAGGTAATGTAATGTAATGAGCAAAAAACCCATGTGTCTTTTAAAACCAATTGGACCAAATCCCAAAATCCATGCGAGTGAAGACACAGGCAACAGCTAGTTCTGTATATTATTTCTTCTGGTGATTGGAGCAAGCTATTTTTCACAAGCTGTTTGCATATCTACTTATTGACCTGGTTCAATGGGGCTTATTACAAGTTCGCCAGTAAAACAGTGTAAATACCTGTGTGCCGGTATTACCGTTACCTGTGGGGAGATCACTGGAACTACCGGCGTATCACAAGTTGCCGGGCACATATACATCCTGGCTGGAAATGGTGATAGCAGCGTTAATGGCAATTCCGGACCCGTGATATGCCGGCTATAGTATCTTTGTGCCAGTAAAAATGATGCCGGAGCCTGGACCATCCAGTATTCCGTTGTTGGTATTACCAGCAACAGTAACAGTAATTCCTGAATTTCCCGTCTCTGGCACTGGTATTACCGGCAGTGGTGTTTCTGCCAACTTGTATTTGGCCAGAATAGTAAAAGTGCCAGTAAACGGAATTACCAGCACTTTTACCATATACTGGCATTCTCGCAATGAGCCCCAATGTCTTGTTTTCTCTCACACTATGTTTCACTCATTGATGTTTTGGGGATGGTATACTTCATTCTGCAGCATACAGTACACATAATTCCTGTCGGTGTTTCAGTCTATTTAGTAGCTCAAACCTTCACTTTTTCAGTGTATTCCTGTGGATTAAAATAATACAGTTGACTGTAATTTACCAATCAACCCTACCAAAACCCATTGACCCAAAATGGCGATTTTTGCTAGTTTATGATGGAAAGTCTAGATGAGTACTATGAAGTGTATGCCTCTTAAGAAATGGATCTGTGTTGTTTGGCCGTGGCAGAATTGTTCGAGGTGGAATTGACTGTAGTCAATTTCCCTGCAAATACAATTTTACTGCGGCCAAACTCACCCAATATATGTCCCCCACCCCCAATACATCCCCCCAAGCCCCTGCTTACCTTTTTCTTATCCGCTGCCTCTACTGACCCTGCAGTGTCAGTTCTGTCCCTCTAACAAGGGTCGGATCCGACGCCGGAGGGTCCCTTTTTCTTTTTTGTTTTTCTTTTTCATCCCCCACCTCAAATCCTCAGGAAGCGGGGGCCACCGTTGCAAAACCTAAAGGCCATAAATTACCAAACATGGGGAGGAGGGGGCACCCCTGAAGCCCCTGCTCCCCATGTTCTGTATTTACTACCCAATTTGATTGAATCAAATCGATCGAATGGTACTGGCCGAATTCGGTCAGATGTACCATTCGATCAATAAAATGCGATCAAATTGGGTAATACCTTAGAAATATTTTTCAAATTTTTAAATATTTCTCCATTTCTCTTTTCACCATTTAGGGACACCATATCGCATCATGTCTTGCATAATCGCAGTGCCTATTCTGACTGTCCTTGGCCTTTCTCCCACAAAGGACCTGCTAGTCCCCCATAGGACCTATTTTTTTGTCTGCCATGACCACCTTGACAGCACTATGACCCACGATAAGGTCAGAAACCATCCAACATTAGAACAACACCTGTCCACTACCAGGACAATGAGGCTAAGAACCCTTCACTGCTTAGAATCTGTTCCTCATTTAACCCCCCCCCCCACATTTTCAAATTGTGTCCGTGCGTCTGTACATTGGTTGATAAAGTAGCCAATACAAGCATGAGGGTTATGTTTGTGTTGCCTGTAAACTGACCATATCATTAAGCTCCAGGACAGTCAAACAGTACTTATCAAACATTCTTGTGGTACCACTAGATTAAAATGGCCATATTGGTTTAGGGCACTGTTCTGTATGGAAGCCTGAAGAGATGGTAGCATAAGTGATATTTTAGGTACATGGTGGCCAAAGCGAGCACTACTTGGAACATCTGTGCTGTCCCTGTGTTCAGGTTGGCCTTCCAGCTTCTAGCTGCATTGATTCTGGAATAATCATCCCTGTAAATACTCTGATAACATTTTGAACATAACTAAAAATAAAAGCAGTGCGTTTGTATGGTGGTTTGGCTTTACAGTTATTTTCAGGCTATTTGGTGTATAAGGCCTAATTAGAAAAAGGTTGTCATGTGCTTCACCTATTGAAATAGGGAAAATAATAGCAGGATCAGGGTAAGTAGTTACAAAACGTAACGATATCTGCTTTTGGAAAAGAGTAATAACCAATGTAATGAAATAGGTTAGACATTCCCAGAGAGGGTCTCCTGTTTGAGGACCCAGAGTTCAGTGGATCAGCTCTGCAGCTGTTCAGAGATAGCAAGTTACAAAGAAAAGACAGCCCAGCACCACTACTATGAAACTCTTGGAGTCTCCGCTTCCAAGAGCAATGGCCTGCCTTGACTGGTTGGAATGCTTTTTTTGTAGGGACAAAACGTTCTTGTTAATAATATAAGGCTTCCAGAAAATTAGATGGCAAGTGCAAATATGGCCCTAGAGGGCTTTCCTAATGGAATCTTGTTGGCCTTTGCATAGTTCATCATTTTCCTCTCACCCCTATTTAAAAGGTGCACTATGCGGGGCACCACAGCTCACAGTTTAAAAAAAAAAAACTTTATTTATTGATTGTGCATCATGTCACAGCTACAGTAAATATTCAGTATTAGTCAATATACAGTACAAATGGGTATTTCTTATGCATATCACAGTTCTTTAGTTTAACACGATCAGGTTTCATAAATATATTCTAAACAGAGTGCAAATGTCTTTCAGCCTACTGGTTCTGGGTAGCATCAGCACATACTGTTCCTCACACTCATTTACATAAGTAAGTTCTCGAAGAAAGTGGTCTATACGTGGCACGTGTGGGCTTTTCCAGTTTTGAAGTATACATTTCTTAGCTACAGAACATGTTACATTGAATAACCTTCTAGTCCTCTCTGCCTTTTTTCCCATATCACCGAACAGGTATTTCTGGGGTGTGAGGTCTGTTGGAATCTGTGTCATTTCCTCAAGTATCTCTGCTACTTCCCTCCAGAACTCGGTGATCAATGGGCAGGACCAGTACATATGATACGAATCAGCTGGGGTTTCCATATTTCTGACAACCTCAGGTTATCGTACTCTTAACTTTGGCCATTCTAGCCGGTGTATAATGTAGTTTGTTCAATACTTTGAACCGTATTAAACGAAGACCTCCGTTCAACGACACTTTTTTTGACATCAAACAATATCTTTTCCATTTTTCCTCATCGATGACCGCATCCATATATGTTTCCCAGGAGGTTTAAATCGTATTTGATGATTGCGTATGTGTTTGTATTATGTTGTATAGCTTAGATATCCCAGTCCCCATTTGTGAATATAATGATTGAAAACACTCATGTGGGGTGGGTTCATCCAGAAATGATGGGCATTTTGCTTTAAATGCAGACTTCATACGATGGTATTGCAGCATTGCGAGCTGGCCTCCCCCACCGTGGTCGCGAAGTCTACTGGCGTGACAAATTTCCCATTTGGGAGCATATTTCTCATCTTGATCTCATACTCAGGGACGCATGTCTTTTGTATACCTTCATCATATGTAGGCTTAATCCCAGGGTAGTTCCATGGTGGGGCATCCGACTCATATGGTGTGTCTATTTTTAGACGCTTGCAGATCATAGCCCATGCATTAATGGTGGTGCTTACGGGATCGAACCTGCATGCATCTTTATGTCATGTTGTAAATATTATGGAGCGTAGGTCTGTTGGGCGTACTGAATGATGCTCTATGGGGATATGCGGTGCAGTGTCTGCTGGGTCTAGCCAGTACTTGGCGTACTGTGCCTGGGCTGGTAAGTAATATAGCTCGAAATCTTGTGCCGCTATGCCGCCCATCTCGTATGGCTCCACAAGTTTTTCCCACTTCATCCTATTGGCACCCCCATTCCACACGAACGCTGTCACCACTGAACGCAGAATGCCAAAGAACGGCCTACCCGGCCAGATCGGGACGTTGCTCAACACATATAAGAGCTTAGGAAGAATTACCATATTAAGAACTGCAACCCGGCCAATCAATGAGATGGGGAGCTTGGCCCATAGATGGAGCTTGACCATGATCGTGTGTAGGAGTTGTTCATAATTATCGATATATAGGAACATTCTATCCTTGGACACCAGGATCCCCAGGTAACTTATACTTGCAGGTGACCACCGGCCGGAGGCCATGAGTGTTGGTTGGGCAATAGGTAGCGGGTGTTAATGGGAACATTTCGGCTCTATCGTCAGGGCAAACAAAATGGGGGAGAATGGCCATCCCTGCCTCGTGCCTCTTCCCAGGTAAAAGGTATTGGAGATCGTATGATTGGTGAGTACTGTTGCCTCTGAGGAGGCATATAGTAGTTTGACACATTGAACAAAATATGGTCCCATCCCAAATTTCTGAAGTACCGCAAATAGGTACGACCAGGTTACCGAGTAAAAAGCTTTTCGGCGTCTAGTTATATAACCGCGGCCTGTGCCTCCGGGTTGATCTGGGTTATGACTCCGAACAACCTGCGTAACTTCAGTGCGGTGGATCTTGTCAGGATAAAGCCGCACTGGTCCGGATGGACCAGCCTGGTCATATTTGGTAGCAGTCTAGTAGCAAGTACTTTTGCATATATTTTCGTATCTGAATTAATCAGGGAGAGAGGCCGATAAGAGGACATTCCATGAGAGGGACGTCTAGGTTTCAGGCAGCGATCCACACATCATTGCTTTTTCCCACACAAGAGTCAATATTGGGTCTAGATCAGAACAATATCCTTTATATAATTCCGCACCCAGTCCATCCGACCCCGGGCTCCCCCAGATGTAAGTGATTTAGTCGCTTCAGCAATTTCCTCACATGTTATTGGTTGCTCAAGGACTAAGGCGCTCTCAATTGAAAGCGACAGGAGCGTAATGCCATCTAGATAATTCCTTGTTTCCGTCTCTGGGCATGTGTCCTGATTTGCATATAGATCGGTATAAAATTTAGTAAATTCTTTGTTGATTCCCTCTTCATCGTTTATGATCTTCCCATTTCCTGCTATAATGCTGGTGATCAGTGAATGGTACCGTTCATTCTTCAGGAGATTTGCTAGGGAGCATCCTGCCTTATTGCCCTCTCTGTATATACGTGCCCTAATGGGTGATGCAATGTATTGTAGTTCTCTGGCTGCTAACTCATTGAATTTTTGTAGGAGGACATTGATCTCGGCAAGGGTCCCTTTTTCATGCGTTCCGCTGTATTTATTCTCCAAGTATTTAAGACCTATTTCTGTGTCAGTTAATTCTAATCTGACAGCATTCAGGAGTCCAGGGGTTTTTGACATTATGGCCCCCCCTTACCCATACTTTGAAGGTTTCGCAGAGTATTGCGTATTTGTCTACAGACTCTTTATTTATCTTAAAGAATTTTTCTACCACATTTGGGTCTTTGAGGATGTCTGGGGACATTCTCCATCTTCTGGTAGGGCGTTTGATATTACGCAGTGTTACCTCTAAGGAGATTGGAGAGTATTCCGACAGGGTATGGGGGTGAATGTTGCAAGGATCTACCATATTTGCAAGGTGGGCTGAAATAAACCAATAGTCGATTCGTGACTCTGTGTCGTGTACCGAGGAGTAAAATGAATGTTGCCTCTCCAGTGGGTGTAGTGCTCTCCAGGCATCAGTGAGGTATAGTTGCATCAAAGCCTGATGTAATACACTGGCTGCTAGTGTGAGACTCCTTTGTTTAACAGAGGATCAGTCTAGAGGTACAACGAGTATCGTGTTGAAATCCCCCCCCATAATATACATATATTGTCCACTGGGCTGATCTCGTCGATTACATTTACATAGAAGTCTGGGTCCTCTATATTAGGCCCATATGTGTTAACAAGAACCATCTCCTCTCCCGCCATTTTTCCCCATACGATTACTTATCTGCCTTGTGGATCAATTTTGCTTTTCTTGAACTTAAAATACAATGAGGGGTGTATCAATGTAAGCACTCCTCTGTTTTGTGACGAATATTCAGTATAGTATCTATTGTTTCCCCATTGCCTTAGGATACCTGTATTCACGTTTTGCAGTGCATGTGTTTCCTGCAACATAACAATATGCGGATGGTGTCTGGTAATGTATGCTCTCACTTTACTAGACTTCGATCGGTTATTGAGTCCACGGACATTTCACGTGAGGAGTTTGAGCTTCAGCCATGTGACCGGTACAGTGTGATGTGCCGTTTGCGTGTACTGAAACAAACAGGGGTTAATGTAATTTTTCCCAGTCTTATGTAGCGTGTGGTGACGTGAGCACCTACTAGATATATCTTAACTTCAGCGCCCGATGCAAAAATTAGCATCTCTAAGACGCTTATTCCCTCTCCAAAAACATTATCAACTTGCAAACTTTCCCCTCCTTTCAACAAACCCACATTAATTCCCCGTGCCCTACCCCCAACCCCACCCACACGATCAATCCCAACCTTATGAAGAGAATTATTCATTTACCTTTGGAACTTCCCAGGGGTGCGTATGTTGCGGCCACAGCCCTTGTAGCCAAACGCAACTCATCCGGCAGATAACCAAAACCTAGGTCGGTGCCACCAGACACCTCTATTTTCCATTGTAAACTTATTAAAGGGTGTTACAATGCTGCCATTCAATCGTTAGGGTCTCTTATGTCTGCAGGTGGATGCTGGAGGCCATTTTGGTCAGGGTCACCCCTTTGTGGTGGCAGTGGAATGGACGTTTCTATGTAGTTAATGGCCACTGATGGGTGTTCGAAAAAATGTGGCCGGCCGCTGTGCTGTATCCATAGTTTTGCTGGGAATAATAAAGCATATGGGACCTTTCTCAGTCTAAGTTGTCTCTCGAGATAGAAGTGCAGCGCTACACATTTGAACACGGTCCACTCTGTGAGATAAAAACGCTCTATATGCAATTACAACCTGGAAATTACATCAGGCTACAAACTATAATTGTACTGCACATTCTGCTCACCCCTGAATGGGAGTACAGATCTGGCAGGAGGGTGGCTCCGCCCACATCACGGCCTTGATGGGTTGCCGGGGCCACAGTCTCCAGTAAGATTCACCCGGGTCCCGTCCTCGGGTCACCTCCGTGCCTCAGCACGCTGCACCTTGTAGGGTCGTTCACACGGTCAGACCGGTCCGATTTTTCTCTGGGTTTTCACCAGAAGTTCCGCTATGGTTTAGGCAGCATATTCACTTGCGCAGGCGGCTTGGGTGGCTCCAAAAGAGGATCTTGTCAAAGAAGGATTTTCGCCGGAGAGGAACTCAGCAATCAGGGAGCCATCTTACTTGCACGCAACAGCACCCCCCGCCCACATCTCACAGTTTGAAACATGACCAGAAGAAGAGTCTGTATGAGGGGTCCGCAGAACCCAACCTTTCTTCTATTGACCAGAACATTAAAGAATTGGAGCAAGACAGTAGCAGAACCCTTTTTTCCAATGTGTCCTCATTTTCTACATAAAATAGCTTTGTATTTAAATTGAAAGAATCTAGCCTCTCTTCAATCTGTGATTACTAAAGGTTGGTTGTTTCTAATCTCTTGAGCAAGTCACCTATCACCATAGGACACTGACTTGGTGGCCCCTGGACTACTTATCAGAGTACAGTGTACATAGATGTCGATCAGACACACCTTTGATAAAGAAGTTTGCAATGTGCCAAAAGCTGAAAGTCTATAAATGGCAGCAAAGTATGTTCTTCAATCACACTTTGATAAAGTTCTTATTTTAGAATGGTCACTATGCCAGAAAGGTCCGGGGTTAGTGGACGAAGGGATTGTTGGCGTGGATGAGGAGCCAGCTGAGAAGCAAACAAAAGGGTGTGCCCCAACAAGCGTTGAGGAGGACCCTTAAAGGAATCGGGGAAGTGAAATTCATACATTAACAAGTTTCCCTACGGTATGACATTAATTTCAACAATCAAATGACATCAAATACAAAGAAATGTGTGATATTTTATCTATTTCATATAAAAAAGGCAAAATAAGCACAAACATACATTTATAAATTATGTGTGAAAAAAGCAAAGGACACTTTGGGCCTCATTACACGGAAGGCGGTGATCCAGGCTGCTATTAGCACCCTGGACCATGCCGGTAAATTACCGGCACCGCCTTGGCGGAAAGGGGATTTACCGCCCCATTCCAAGGTCGGTGGGGCGGTAAATCCCCCTTCCGCCATTGCCCTTCCCCATTCCCATTTCTGCCCCATAGGGCTCTATGGGAATGGGGAAGGCGCTAATTACGGCACCGCAATTTTGCGGGGCCGTAATTAGCTCCGAGGTCCCTTAGCGGGTTGGTTTTTAACGCCTGCAAAAAGCAGGCGTTAGAGCACCAACCCGCAAAGGGACCTCGTAGTACGGCGGTAAGGGTTAACGGTCACCGTTGCCATTAACGGTGACCGTTAACCCTTACCGCCGTCCGTGTAATGAGGCCCTTTGTGTAGATATCCAAAAGACTTTAGAGTTTTTAAATGGCTTGACAAGAAGCATGATATTCAAATTCACAGTAAGATATACTCTGATAATTTTAAACATAACATTATACAAAAGATTCCATTAAATCCAATTCCTGAAAGGATTTACTAAGGGTACTGTGCAATCATAATTTAGGAGATGAAAATAGCAATGTAATGTCGGAGTGCAACAATGTCCAACCTATTTTTGCTAGAAATGTTTCTTGATGCAAAACATTTCTAATTTATCTAATAACAAGTCAAATTCAACTGATAACAACAGGGAGAAATACTTCTGGGGCTGCAAAAAATGGTGTTCACTTACTCTTAATTTAAAAGTCTTTTAGGAAGAAAGAGAATGAGCCGATTGAGAAAGGCACCTGTATAAGGTGACCATTTGACCATTGGCATGGCCAGTGGCTGGATTCAGGAGGCATTCCTTTTGCAGGAGAATACCAATTCAGCCATTTCGCTGGAGCATTGCAGCTCTGTCATGACCCTCACCTTTGATGTGACACCTGTATCCTGGTAGGCATCCTGTGGTTCATCCATGCCCCCTCTACATCTTGAGGTCACCTACTCAGTTTTTCATTGGCTCTATGCTCTATCCCAGAGAATATGCAAGGTTCAAAGGGAGCGTTTGATATATCTATGGTTGACACACATTTATAAGCTTCATTGGTGTCAAACATTAGTCCATTAAATAGGAGACTATGGGCCTCAATACGAGGCTTGCACTGACGGAATGAAGGGGGCTGGTACAGGACCGGCCCCCTTCATTCTGTCAGGGCTGATTACAAGCTTCCCATCGCGGGACCCGGATCGGACGCCTGGTAAAACCAGGCATCTTTCCGGGTTCTGCAAGGTTAAGAGGGAGGTAACAACGGGACACTTATAATGTGCCCGTTGTTACCTCCATCCCCATTCCCATTTGAGCCCCATAGGGGCTCAAATGGGAATGGGGAATGGTTCCTGCAAGGAGGACTTACCGGGTCCTCCTATGTCGGAATGACCCGGTAAGTCCCCATTGCAGGAACCCGGAAAAGGAGCCCGGTTCGGAGGCAGCCATGGAGCTAATAGCTCCATGACTACCTCCAAACTCGTAATGAGGCCTTATATCTCTGCAGGAGAGAGACACATGCCCACAGACCGAAACATTGGGCCTCATTACGACCCAGGCGGTCAGGAAATAACGGTGGCGGTAAACCCGCCGCCACCGTTGTTTCCGGACCGCCTGAGTCCGACCCCTGCAGGCGGGAACATCACCTGACCTGGCGGGTTTAACACCTCCCGCATGCAGGCGGACGAGGAAACACAGGCAGCATTACGAGATGCTGCCGGTGTTTCCATGATCCCCATTTCCATCGAGTCCCATAGGACTCAATGGGAATGGGGATTTACACCATTCCGCCTCCGTGATTCCCGGAAAACCGGGGTTGTAATGCCCCGGTAATTCCGGGAATCACGGAGGCGGAATGGTAATACGAGTCCGGCGTTAACCAGGCGGTTTTACCGCCTCGGTTAACGCCGGACTCGTAATGAGGCCCATTGTAATTCTTCAGGTGCCTAAACCTCAAACCCACAAACAGATAAGAGGATTTATTGGAATGCTGGTTAATGCCTCCAAAGGGTAATGGGTCTTCTTCAATCATGAAACCCATACGAAATCATATCCTTGACTTGACTCCTGAACTCCTTCTCTGATTGACTGAAGCATATGAGGCATTCATCAATATCAAACAGGAGCTGTCACGACTACCAACCTTAGAGTTGCCAGATTACCAAAAGCTATGTATTCTTTTTTATATTTCAATTTTATTAGCTTTACAGTCATAACAGATAAGAGAAAAACACACATCAAGCATAACAATTCAATGAAAGCAAAACAACACACACATATATCATAAAATTCACCAAAGTAGGAAAAACATCAGATGGTAATAATTAGAGGGTATTAGACATTGTCATGCAACCAGATCTAGAAACCTACCCCAAATCTGATCAAATAAGTTTATCTTTTTGTTTCTGAAAAGTATAATTCTCTCCTTCTGGCCACTTGTCTGAGGTCTGAAATCCATTCTACAAACGTAGGTCTTTCCACATATTTCCACTTCCTTAGAATAACTTTCTTGGCATAGTTAGAAGTCCTGTGGAACCAACATCTTTGAGGATACGTCAGTTCAGCTATCAATTCATCCTCGCCGAGAATCACACTTACATAGTCAAATTCTACATCAAGCATGAGAACCTCATTCTTTTTCATTGACACCTTCAATCTCCACATATTCCCTAATCCTGACAGCAAGTAGCTCCATTGCAATCACAAACAAGATGGGAGAGAATGGGCAGCCTTGTCTCGTTCCCCTCTCAAGAACACACGTCTCAGAGACATATCCATTTGTTTTAACACAGGCAGTCAGCGAAGCATATAAGAGCCTAATCCAGTTTATACAGTTACTCCCAAATCCGAAACCATCCAGTGCTGCCAGAGGAATACTCCCACTCAATCTTGTCGAAAGCTTTCTCAGCATCCAACGACACCACCTCCTCCTCAAGATCTTTATTCTCAAACAACGTTAACAACAGCCTTCTCATGTTGTCAGAGGCATGCCTTCCCTTCACAAATCCCGCTTGACTTTGGTCTATGATTGTTGGTAGAAAAGGTTCCAATCTCAATGTTAGTGCTTGTGCAAAGATTGTATTGTCTGTATTAAATATACTTATAGGTCTGTAACAGCTCGTTAACACAGGTGATTTCCCTTCCTTCAAAAGGGTTGAAATTGAGGCATGCCTTGTTTTCGCTGGTAACTGACCTTCCTTTAGTGAAGCATGTAACATAGCCAACATTAGAATGTATACTTCATCAGGGAGAATTTTATACAACTCGGCCGGCAGACCATCTTGACCTGGGCATTTTCTGGAGCTCATCCCTGTATTTTGGGTCCAGTCTTTTGGAATCGCATCTTCTCACAAAGGCCATCAGGTGCTCCTCACTAACATGGATCTCAGAGGAATACAGCTTGGAATAATACTCCCTGAATATCGCATTCATTCTAACATGATCATACTATACAATTCCATCGTCATCTTTAATCGGAGTAACCATGTTTTCACTTTCTAGCACACGTAGGCGATGTTCCAAGAGTCTGTCAAATTTTTCACCTTTCTCATAGTATTGGCATCTAGTTCTGAATAATAGGTTTTTCACTCTTGAAGTAAGTAAGTCCTCAAATTTTTCTTTCTTCCTCGTTAACAATTCCAAGGCACTCTCCGAGCACAGTTGCATATTTTGTCGTTCAAGTACCTCAATTTCTTCATTTAGATTTTGAATCTCCTAAACTTTATCTTTTTTCCTTTTGCTCGAGAGCCCTATTAACATTCCTCTTAAATAGGCCTTAAAGGCCTCCCATACAAATTCAACCTACACTTCTCGTGTCCAATTCTACACCACAAAAAACTTGGCTTCTTTCACTATCTTATCAACTATGTCGTTGTCATCGAGAAGAGTCACATTCAAACTCCATGTACTGGTTTTAGGCATCAGGTAAGTCAATTTCAGATCCAATGAAATCGGAGCAGGATCTGAAATTGCAATACTTTTGATATCAGCTCTGTCGAAACACTGAGTGCATAGGCCAAACGTCAAAAACAAATCTATTCGAGAGTAAATTTTATGTCTTCCAGAGAAAAAGGAGTACTGTCTGAGATGTGGATTCTGTCTCCATAAATCTGTGAAATTCCACTCATTTACTAGCTTCTGTAAGGCTTCTCTTTTTGGTTTGCTGTCATTGTGTAAGATCCCCCACTCTTATCGAACAGAGGGTCAAGTAAGACATTAAAATCACCCCCCTCAATAACATTCCTTTCATTAACCTTTTGTAGAAACTGGGCGAGTTTTAAAAAGAGTGCACCATCCCCTCCATTTGGGGCATATAAGTTACCGATACAGTAAGTAACATTTTGAATTGTCAGATTAACACATACAATTCTACCCTCCTTGTCTTTTTCACCAGACATTTTAGAAATAGGCAGATTTTCCTGATTAAGGTACATACACCCCTAGAACTAGAGGTGAAAAGAGAACAAAACACATTTCTAACCCATTCTCTCTTCCACTTATCTGCTTCCACCTCCCACAAATGTGTTTCTTGAAGAAGGGCTATATCAGCCCCTAACTCATCAAGCTTCGTCAAAATCATTTTCCTCTTATTTACAAAATTTGCCCGTTAACATTCCAAGAAAACACCCTCTTATGTGTGACAGCCATGGACATATTATCTATAGTATCCCCTGTGATGAAACTTACAAACACACTATAGAACAAAACAAAAATGACACTAACCAATAAAAAACAACACTCAAAACACTTGGATTTGTTCACCTCAAACCTCTGGGACTTCCCTTCCACAGTTATGTAGAAAGAAACACTACTCCACTCCCTCTTAAGGATTCTCATCATTTCAATAATACTTATTAGATATAACCCAATCTTAAAATTCAGAACCTTCCTTGTCTTGTTTCCATTTCTATGTTCCGTCCCTCCAAAACCAACACCCCACCTCCTCAGATCAATGTATTCCAGTACATGTTCACCTTGCTTTCAATGGTAAAACAACCTAACATTTTTGAATAGTAAGTCACCCCGCAAGAGACCTCTTATCCACCCAGTATAATAGCTGATTCCCACCTCTCCCTATCCCGTCACCCTATTATTAAGTGTTCACATGGACTACATATTTGTGTAAATGCCATAGCCATCATTTGATTACCTATACCCATGCAAAATAGCTCTGACTAAAATGCATTCACACACTGAGACACCTCATCCTATCATACTGAACATTCCACACCCATGCTATAAAGTATTTCTGCCGCCCTATAATACATCTGGCAGTCCCAACTGTCAAGCATGGGTCCAAACTACCATCTCAATTTATTCCAATCTAAACAGCCCACTGATCACAAACCCGTTTATTGAAACCTTACTCCAGTAACTTCCTCCCCCTGTCACTGCCCATTTTGCCAAAGCTAAACACTTTGCCTCATCAATGGGAGACACAAATACATGCTACCATACACCCAATAACTATCATGTCATATTGCCCCATCATGTTATGGGCACAAAAGTACCATCCGTTCGGGAAATGAAAACTGTGCACCCGTTTTCTGATTATTTGCGTAATTCGGTGGAATGGAGACAAAGGCCTTCATTCGAGTAGGGCGGTAAGGGATTACCGGCACCGGTCTCCTTAACTGTGCCCGGTATCCCTTACTGCCCTACTCAGAATGAGGGCCTTTGTCTCCATTCCACCGAATTACTCAAATAAAATAGGGCGGCGGAAATACTATCATCCTCAATCCAGCGGTGGTGTATAGGACAAGATCAATGACGTTGACCCTCCTTTTACCAAAGTTAGGCAAAAGACTGGTCTTAAATAGCCTGTGGTGCTACCACTAGTGCTAATTCACATTTGTATGAACTCAAATCGGAAGCATGGACTATCACCTCATGAGATTTTGATGGGGTGTCTTATTCACAAGGCTTCTACACTACGTCCATGCAGCCTGAATCTCCATTTAGAAGGTGAAGATATTTTGAACTATGGTTAGTACCTTGTAAATGGTATCAGACTTCTCTATCAGCAGGTAAAGGACTGCTTGTCAGAACCTGCAGACAGACCATGCAACTCCCTGAAAACAAGGGACTGCATTTGTCTGCAGTGCACCAGAGAAATTCAGCACTTCAGCCACTTTGCCAAGGGGCCCTTTCAGGTTCTTTCCATGACTCAGATGCCTGTCGAATATGAGCGTCATCCAGCAGGGGTTCATGGCTGCTGCTGTAGAAAGACCCAACCTTCAGTTGTAGCATCAGAAACAAATATGATACCGCGGGAGGCCTCTGCTTTACTCACTTGTTGAGAGATTGTGGGCCTCAATCCGAGTTGGGCGGTAAGGGTTTACCGGCACTGGTAAGAATGCCAGTATACCCTAACCGCCCTATTCCGAGGTCCCTTAGCGGGACCCACAAAGAACATGTGGTCTGACCACACGTCCTTTGCGGGTCCCGCTTAGGGACCAGGGTGCTAATAACGGGCCCGCTATTTGTCTTCCCAATTCCCATTGAGCCCTAAGGGGGTTCAAATGGGAATGGGGAATGGTTTACTGAATGGGGACTTACTGGGTCCTCCTAGGTCAGAATGACCCTGTAAGTCCACATTCAGCCAGAACGGACCCGGACCCGGGTTTGAAGGCAGCCATGGTGCTAATAGCAACATGGCTACCTCCAAACTCGGAATGACCCCCTGTATCATTAGTATCAGCCTTATCCAAACTTCCTTCTGTGCACTATTCTTCTTTACTGGATACAACAGCCTTGTCAGCTGTTCTAAATTGGGATAGACCTTTTTTTAACACATTTTTATTAAAGTTTTTCATAAGGTATAAACCCCCACATTGCCACCCACTCCACCCACCAAAACAAGTAATATAATGTTTCTTTACAGCAGAGGGATCTAATGACTTACATATTGATACATATCTCTAGAGTGTACACTAAAGGCCAATAAGCTACACATTAGGAATCACGGACAATCCGTTAAACATCACATAATGGTCATTTGAGCCTCTTAAACTCCACCCCCCTCCTACTTCTCTCTCGCCTCTTTATTCCTCATCTCGTTCCCCATTTCTCCATGAATGGGCCCTATTCTTCCTCAAAGGATCCCTTATCATCATGGACTAAGTCAACTTCTCCAGTAAATAAATATCCCACATCTTGTTCAACCACTCCTGCTTGTCAGGCCTCACTTGATTTTTCCGCTTATGAGACAATGCCGGTCTGCCCCCCATCAACATGGCTTCTCACATCCAGGAGGTTACGATACATCTCAGTATCCTTTGGGGTCATTCCCAGAAGTATAAGTAGGGGGTTCTGTTCAAGTTGTTGCCCTGTAACTTCTTTCATCCAAATTAAAACATCCGTCCAATACAGTTGGATGAGCAGTCATGACCACCACACGTGAGCCAAATATATCACCTGCCTACAACCCCTATCACACAGAGGGGAGATACCTCTGTACATCTTAGATAATCTTAAACTGTCTCTATGCCATCCCTGGAGTAACTTGAAGTTGTGTTCCATTTCCATGAAAGGTGAGCTTATATATTTTTCCCACTGGATTGCCTCCCTGTGCAATGAATCCCAATATTTTTTTTTTGTGTCTGCCTTCCAGCTCGCAAGTGATCAGAACCCTATACAATTTCGAGATTATACCCTTACGTGAGGCTGCTTCGTCAATGACCTTGCAAG
The DNA here is from genome assembly GCF_040938575.1 of Ambystoma mexicanum. NCBI lineage: Eukaryota > Metazoa > Chordata > Amphibia > Caudata > Ambystomatidae > Ambystoma > Ambystoma mexicanum. Next base: position 599,185,431 of record NC_090928.1, on the reverse strand, counting down.
GTGATCAGTCCACACTGTGTCAGTTATGTATTCGAATATACTGATTGAAATACAACCCAGCATCTCAACCACTTCTCCATACCCATTAACTGTGCCTTCTAAGAACATCTATCCTGCTCTTTCTAAACCCCTTTGAGATCATTCTTTAGATTTACGAAAGCCCAATCGACTCAAGTCAATAGGAGGAACCCATAATTAACTTAGAAGGGAGGGCCAAGAGGACAATTTCACAGTTTTCTCTAATTTCCTCCATACTGTCCCCTCCAAGGTAGGTTGTGCCGGTACTCTGTTGGAAACCCTCTGCACTGGGGACCACAGCTAATCCCAAACATTCTTGGGGTGGACCGCCCAGTCCTCTAGGCAGGTCCAATATGTTCCCAGGTCACCCGCAGGTGTTTCAATAAGATTCTGGTTTCGGCAGCCCTATAATAGTTGTGTAGGTCGGGGTTCCGGAATGGTGGTCAAGGTTAAGGCAGCTTGAGCCCTCAGCTCCTGGCCTAGTCCCTTAAGCTATTTACTTCTGATATGACTTCCAAGAAAAAGATCCTGGAACCTGAAAATCCTACTTCAAAGAAACAGAAGCAGATTACAGAAATGGATGAAGACAATCCCAGTATTCAGGATTTGTACAAATTGATGCGTCATGTGGCCTTGGACATGATTGAGGTCAAGACTACTATGGCTGAACTGAATGGAAAGGTGACTCACTTGGATGCTAGGGTAACAGATTTGGAGAAGAAATCATCTGACATGGGATCAGAGATTACTGGAAGCTATAGAGCCTACAAGAACTTGAAAGATGATGTTCAAAAGGGGAGAGATCATCGCCTGGAAATGGACCTAAGATTGCGTGAGAGGAACCTCAGATTGGTTGGAGTTGCTGAATCTTCAGATCCTGGCAGTGAAAAACTGTTGCTGTTAATTTTACAGATCTTTAAGGATTGCTATGGAGTGGTCTTTTTGGAGAGTGACATTGATCATGTTTACCGGATTGGTAAACTTCCTGGCATGAAGCCTAGACACATTCTGGTGTCTTTCACTTTGGCAAGGCTGAAGGAATCTGTGTTGGATGCTTCTAAGATCTCTGCTACTTTTAAAGGCATGTCAGTTCATGTGTTTCCTGATTACCCCAAGGAAATATTAGAGGCAAGGAAGCTGTTTAAAGGAGTGAAGGAGCGGGCTAAATCTTTGCACATCAAAGCTTTCCTTAACAGATTTAATGTTTTTACATTGGATTTGCCTAGAGGCAGCAAAACCACTTCTGACCCACAGGAGGCCCTCTCTTGGCTAGAGAAGCTTAATGTACCTGACAATAACATTGTGGACTAGGTACTCTTGCTTATTTCGTTTTTTTTTAAGAAAGGGAAAAAATAAATATATAGTTATATGTTTTATTTAATTAACATACTTGGTATGGCTGAAAATGGCGCCCAACACAACTTTCCGTTATTATTTCTCGTTACTCAGAATGTTCGCTTTGTTTGTATGATGCAGACATGATGCGGGCTATTTGATGTTGAGGAAAGCACCCTGGGCTTTGATCCGGTCAGCTGACATGCTGTAGTGATGTCATTCCGTTCACTCCGATTGGCTGGTTCGCTTCCTGCTTCCTCTTGTGCTACGTGCCGTACGGGGTGCTCCTTTCCTCTCTGCAATCATTCCTAGCAGCGTTGCTTTCTATGGCTCTGACTTGCTGCGTGGGAGGTTACTGGAGTGCCCTGCTTCGCCCGCCTGCCGCTCGTAATGGAGAAGATGTCGTATGCGGATTACTGGATGTCCGGTGAGCCACAGATTCGGATTGTCAACGGTGATTGGCGCCGTGTTGACACGCATCACTTTGCTTGTGGCGCATGGGGTGTGTTTTTTTTTTTTTTTTGCGGGCTGATTCCTCTGGCTTAGATGGGGGGATTTAATGTTGAGTTTTTACCTCGATACTCTTCAATATGTGCAGGCGGATTGTGGACCATGGTGCCTACGAAATGCACTACGATGAGATACTGACTACCAGACAAAGTGGGCGAACCCCTTGTCATCACGGTACACAAGAGAGCAATTTGGGGAAGCTGCATGTTCTAAGTAAAGAATGCCCAGAGACTGGAACTGAAATGGTCTCCAACAACATTGATTTCACATTCAACTACCTGATTACACACTGTATGACTCAGATTTGGTTGTGGGTGTTCAGCTCTATCCAGCATTCAGAGGTGATTCATTTGTGTCCAAAACACGTCGGGTTTTCAGGCTCAATGGAGGCATGAACTGTGCCGTTTGTGGAACCGGCCTGTGCATTGTGGGGTTTTGAACACTTTGATGCAGGTTGTATACCCCATTTAATTCCAAAGTGGACTCCTGCTCTGTTGCCTTAGGACATGTTGCCTGTGCATTCCGATTGCCTCTCCTGCAACATCAGCTACAGTCGTTTAGGATTGGTGGTGGGAACGGCCGTATCTATGCCAGTGTTCATGGGTTTAATACACTGTGTTTTGAAATCTTGCACTTTCTAGAATGCTATATCTGTTGTAGTGCGTGTGGGAAACAATTTTTCACCTTTAAATTGGCTTTACATTTCATGCACAGATGTTTTTTGTCACACCTTGCAGCAGCAATGCCAAACTGCGACCGTTCGCACTTGTCTGGTGATTTATTGCCTCTATTAACTCTATATGTGCGGGCCTATTGGTGGTCTGTTACGTTTCTCACTTCTCACATGGTTTTTGACGTGCTTTGATGGCTTCTGGCAAGGGACTGCAAACGCCACCAATTTCTGTGCATGGTCATGTAGCTGGGATCCTTGTTCTGTCATGGGGGTCTGCGCCCTTCTTTGCTCACCTGCTTATATGGAGTGGTCAGGGGCACCATCCCAAACAGGCTCTGGTGTGGTGCCTATGAACGAATTCTACCACCCGTATTTTACCTTATGGTGATGATGAGGATATACGGTCGTGGCCTGCTTGGTTAACATCTCTTGTTTTTGTGGTTTATTTAGGCTGTTGTTGATACTTTTCAGACATTATGTATTGTTTACGTGCTTCTGGGCGTTGCTGGGGTCGTGGTTGGGATACTATTGCCAAGAGTTGAAGTGAAGATGTCTTTGCTTTTTTCTTGGTTAGGGCTGGTGTATGTGGCTGTGGCGCCTGCCATCCTTTAAATAGTTCAATGGTTCTTCTGTTTTGGTTCTAGTAGCAATTTGGGTGGAAATGTTGATTTTTTTTTCTCATTTTTACTTAGGGTTTTTTTTGATAGCCTTGTGCCTGCGCTGTGTTGATGCTTCATGTCTTTAATGTGTTGTTTTTTTTTTCCCTGATCATCTTTACTCTAATCTATTGCTATGGGGATTGTGAGCTTTTTGTCCCCCCTTTTTATATTGGTTCAGTGTTCTTTTTAGTTTTGGGGGTTTGGAATATGGCAAATGGTCATTTTGCTCTGTTATGTACATTTGTTTGCTAACCTTGTAATGTAGGTTTGGCTTGATCTATGATCCACTATATGATCCAGTGGGTTGTGATTACCTTGGATTTAGGGGTGGGGGGCGGGGGTGTTGGGATGGTCTCCTGTTCTTCTTCAGCATTGGTGTCCCTATTCTGTTGCAGAGGGTTTGGGGTTGTTTATTTTCTTCTTTTTATTGTTTTTGTTTTTTTGACTCTTCATTGTTACAGTCCTTTTGCTTTTTCTGTCATGTCTGGTCCTGGGGATGCTCAATTTAGGATTTCCTCTTGGAATGTTAATGGGTTGAATAACCCTCTAAAGCGACAGAAGATTATGAACAGCTTAATAGATATGATGTGTGATGTTTTTTGTTGTTGCGGGAAACCCATCTTTTAATGGAGGATGTGGGGATGTTGCGTAAAAGGTGGTTGGGTGAGGTTGCTGTTTCTTGTTATTCCTCTAAGTCTATGGGGGTGGCTATTCTTTTACGGAAAGATTCCCCTGTTAAGGTTTTGAAGACCTCTTGTGATCGGGAAGGACGGGCAGTGGCTATGCTGGTGGAAATACAGGGTGTTCAACATGTCCTATGTAATGTTTATGCCGCTTCGGTGGACAATGGCTCTTTTTATGGGGAAGTGTCACAAATGGTGCCTGATTTGAATTCAGATAATATTATTTTGGGTGGGGACTTTAATCTGGTGGTTAATCCATCCTTGGATAGCACTGGGTGCTCTGTTCTACAGAGGAGGGATGGGCATTTTGGCTCTTTTCGGACATTGCTTGAGGATTTTGATCTGAAGGATTGCTGGAGGACGCAATACCCGGACACCAAAGAATTTACGTTCTACTCTGGAGCACATGCAACTTATTCAAGAATTGATATGTTTTTTATTGCTGGTGATGCAATTACCAATCTATTGGCTAGTCGGATTGGCTGCATTGCAATTACTGACCACGCACCTATTTTTTTGGATCTGTCTTTGAATTTTACACGCTGCAGAACTTTTCAATGGAAGATGAATACTTCTATATTACAGGATGAGTCTATTCTTGAGAAGATTAGAACTGAGGCTGAATGTTTTGTGACTGAGAATTCTTCTGATGTTATTAGTAAGAAGGTTATCTGGGAGGCCTTCAAATGTACAATGAGGGGTATTGTTTTGGGTTTATCCTGTGGGAGGAGGAGAAGGTTGTCTAAAGTACAGACGGAAACTGAAGTCCGTATTGTTGAAGTGATGGCTGGCCTGATTCATGATCCAGGTGATATTGATAAAAGAGGGGAATTGAAGAGATTAAAGAAAGAATTGAATGATGTCTTATGCGCTAGAGCTGAAAAAGATTTATATAAACTCAGAAGTGCTTATTTTGAGAAGGGCAAGAAGTGCGACCGGTGGCTCGCTTACAGATTAAGGCAACAGATTTCGGAGGGAGCCATTAATTCTATAAAGGGAAAAGGTGGGTCGTTCACTTTTGATCCCTGCGAGATTAATTCTGTTTTTAGAGATTTCTACGTGAAGCTGTATGAGAATGAGGCCAGTGTTGATGGCTATGGTGGTGGCTTTTTGGATAGTTTGACTATTCCAAGGATTACGGATATTGATGTGACTGCTTTGAGTCGACCGATTGATATTGATGAAATTAGGATTGCTATTGCAAAATTGAACTCGGGGACAACACCAGGTCCTGATGGTTTGCCGGCCGAGTTTTATAAGATTCTTCCAGAATCGGTGTTGGGGCTTCTGAGAGACATGTATGTTGAATCCAGGGGGCAGGGGGTACTTCCAGAATCTACTAATCACGCCACCATTTCTGTTTTCCTTAAGAAGGGTAAGGATTGTGCTTTGCCTTCCAGATATAGGCCAATAAGCCTAATAAATACCGATAACAACATTTTGGCTAAGGTCCTCGCATTGCGCATTGAGGTTGTGATTCAGAAGCTTGTTCACCCAGATCAATCTGGCTTTATTCAGAATCGTAGGACTTCTAGCAATATTCGAAACCTTTTGTTGACCATGTCTAGGGCCCAGGAACTGGTTGATGATGTGGCTGTGTTTTCTTTGGACGCCGAAAAAGCTTTTAACTGTGTCAATTGGAAATATATGTTTGCTGTGCTGAGAGCGATGAATTTGGGTGATGAATTTATTTCATGGGTCTCGCTTTTGTATGCTCGGCCTACGGCTAATGTTAAGACGAACGGTTTGTTGTCTGGCACTTTTAATGTTTGGAGAGGCACTAGGCAAGGTTGTCCGCTTTCACCGTTATTATTTGTGTTGGCTATCGAGCCACTTGCAATTGCTTTGCGGAGTGATTTAACACTGGAGGGCGTGCCTTTTAATGGAACTGAGCAGAAACTTTGGTTTTATGCTGACGATCTTTTATTGGTTTTGAAGAATTTGGAGGTCTCTTTGCTGGCATTGATGAATGTTTTGACCAGGTTCCATGTTGCGTCTGGGTATTTGATCAATTGGTCGAAATCTGAGGCTTTGCCTATTACGAGGAGTTGTGTTAGACCTTTGGTGACTGGGTTTGGTTTTCAATGGTGTGTCCATAAAATGAAGTATTTGGGGCTTTGGCTGACTCCGGAGGTGCAAGATATGGTGGAAGCAAATCTAGAGGAGGTCTGTCGTGAGCTGAAGTCATCCACGTTAAGGTGGTCGGCTTTGCGTTTGTCATTGTGGGGCAAGGTGAACGCCTTGAAGCTGGTGACGGCCCCCAAAATAAACTATATTTTGAGTATGCTCCCTATGAAGATTTGTGCCAGCTATTGGAGAATGATTGATGTTTCTATACAAACCTTCCTTTGGGATGGGAAGCCACCTGTGCTTAAGCTATGGAAGTTACAACACCCTACTGATAGAGGGGGACCGGGGGTTCCTAATTTTAGGGCGTATCATCTTGCCTTCTCTTGTCAATTTCTGATTCCTTTTTTGGATGTTTCTCCGAGTACTTGGGCGGTGGCGGAGGCTGGTGTTTTAGGTCCTCTTGCCCCACGAGCGATACTTACGGCAATTAGCAAAGGTGGTAGGATGCCTCTATTGACTGGTTTTTTGCAGCGTGTATGGAGGGGCATTCATGAAATGTGTGGCTGTTCTGCTCAGACTTCTCCTTCGGCATCAATTTGGTTTAATAAATCCATTACCGAAGCTGGCAAACCTATTTTTTGGCCGGAGTGGTTTCTTGACGGTGTTCATTGGATTAAAAATCACTAATTTAGATATTGAGAATGTATCCATTGCGGATTACAGAAAATTGAAAAGATGCATCGGTGAGATTGAGGTTTGTGAACTTGAAGTTTTGGAGAACTTGGCGGTGGATAATCAATCGGTGGCGAGTAAAATGTATCGCCGGATGGTTGCAAGTTACAAAGACAATAATGGACTGGTGGCTGAATGGAGTAGGCAATTAGGTTGTGAGATTACCATTGATATGTGGAATGAGATGTGTGGTAATGTACAGCTTTGCTCGGTCAATTTATGTGAGTGATCTAGGCAAATTAAGGTTCTCAACAGAGTGTTTTGGTGTCCGGAGGAACTCAAAAAGAGGGGCATGTCTGATTCAGATGTATGTTGGTGTTGTGGTTTGGATGTTGGCACACTTGAACATATGCTCTGGGATTGTGTCAGGGTACGGGGCTTTTGGCATGAGGTTTGTGATGTGTGCTTGCGAGTCCTGAATTGCAAAATTGATTTGGACTTTAAGACGATGATTTTGGGCTCTTGTGCTTTGCTTGAAGATCTTTCTGTGTCAGAGAAGAAGTCTTTATTCAGGGGAGCTTCGGAGGCCAAGAAATTGATATTGAGGGGCTGGAAATCCAGGATTCCACCAACGGCAGAGGGATGGATTGATGAGATGAATTCATTGGCGAATATTGAAAGGGTGATGTATAGGCGATTGGGGAAGCTGCAGGCTCATGCTAAACTGTGGGATGCATTCTTAGATCTTTATTAGCAAGGGATATGTTTATGGTCCTGTATTTGCAAAGAGGAATGTAAATAACAATGTTTTTTTTTTGTTTTTTTTTCCTCTTTTCTCTTCTTCTGTATTCATATATTGTTTGCATTGGTGCTCTTGTACCATGATGCTTTGTTATTGATGTATTTTTGTTTGGATAATCTGTAAATAAACAATTTAAAAAAAACAAAATAAAAAAAAAATAGTCGTGTAGGTCTAAAAATCCAAATCCTCCATCATCCTTTGAGAGGGTCAGAGTCGCCCTTTTGATCCTGGATCATCCGACCTGGCCAGAAAAGCATACGTTCAGACCACCTCTTGAGGTCCCATCTCAAGGTTGTGATAAGGGGGTCAAAATTAGGAGACCGCATTTTTGTAAGTCATTAGGGATTTTTAACACCCAAACAAGTGATCACCTCTTTCTCTATCTTCATCACATGGTCCTCTCTCATATCACCAATAGTGGACCCCTTCAACCTAATCAGCAATACACATGATTTTGCTCCATTAATCTTTAAGCCTGACAAAAACCAGAACATACTCATAGTCTTCAGCATTTCCTGGAACAACTCACCTGTGTCAAATATCCCGAAATTTCATCCGCGAATAGTGAAAGTTTGAATTCCACCTCACCACACTTTATCCCTTTAATGTTGGGGCTGCTTCTAATCGCTACCGCCAGGGGTTCGATGGCTAGTACACAAAGAGAGGAGATAGTGGGCAACCATGTCTAGTGCCTCTTGACAACTTGAATGGTTCTGTTAGGATGCCATTCACCTGGACTCTGGCAGTTGGTGAACTGTATAGTGAATCTACCCAACCTTCCCAAGATACTGCCAAGATACTGCCACTCCACTCAGTCGATTGCCTTCTAAGAGCCAAGAGAAACCAAGCAAGCGTCACCCCTGTTCTTGTGCTAAGTGACTTAAGTCCAGAGTTTTTCTGATATTATCATATCCCTGCCTTCCTCATATAAATATAATCTGATTCCCATAGAATACTTTGGGAAGCACCCCCTCTAGCTTATACGCCATTAGTTTGTCAAAAATGTTTACGTCGTTGTTAAGAAGAGAAATGGGTCTGTAGAAGGAACACATCTAGGTGTCTTTTCCTTCTTTGGGGATGACAACATTTATGAGCCCAACATGGACTCTTGGAGATTGCCTCTCTTGAGTATTTTGTTGAACACTCTTACCAGGATAGGTGCGAGCCTAGAGCGAAACCATTTGAAAAATCTAACAGTGAAACCATTGTCACCCTGAGTCTTACCTCCCTTCATGTTTTTTATGGTGTTCTACACTTCCTCCTCTGTCATTGGGTAGTCAAGGAGTTCAGAAGTCTCAGCTGGAATTCCAGGAAGAGCTAATCTGTTCATAAATTGAGCTATCTGACTTCGATCCCCTCAGTATTCCACAGTATATAAATTCAAATAATACATCTTTGAATGCCATTCATATATCTTTATCATCATAAACTTCCCTGTTGCCTGGGGGACGGATGGAGGTGATCATTTTCGATGTGTTCTGTTCTATCAACCACCAGACCAGAATTGTATCTGACATTTCCCCCATCTCCCCCATGGAACGTCCTATCATTTTCACGAATCAGAGGTGCTTTTAACTCCACCTTATATATCTTAGGCTTCTTAGAGATTGATGGAATAACATAATTTGTGCCCGGGCTCACTGGCTGGAGAGCCGCAATCTATTTCCTCAACGTTGTTTCCTTCCTTTGGCGCTATTGTTTTTTTTCCCGATCCGGGCCCGAGCTCAAATTATGTTATTCCATCTAATCTCTCTCAACCTCATTAACTCTCCTCCAATCGTGGCTTTAAACCCTTCCTGGAGGATGGGCACCAATACCTCCCTATTGTCATCTAACTGAAAGTACTCAGTAATACTTTCCAGGAGCCCCTGTCCCACCTCCTTATCTTTAAGAAGAAAGCCATTACAGACCCAATGCCCCCTCTTGTCCCTCCTGCCCCACTCTCCCATCTTTATGTGCACCAGGTCATGGAAGGACCAAGGGAGCGGAGCGGGACACATGTTCTGCATCCACTATTTCATTGTGGAATCCACGAATATGAGATCTATCTGTAAGAATGAGTCTTGCAGTTTGGAGTTGTGAGTGTAGGGGGTCTCTGTTGCCTTCTAGTTTCCATGCATCCTCTACCCCTAAGTCACAATTGATCTACTTGAATGTTACGGGAGTCCCCCCTCTGGACCTGGGATGTCCCTAAGTGCTTCATCCAATTCCTGTCCCTGACAGGGTCCAGAGCCATGTTAAAATCACCACCTATGAATAGAGCCCCTTCTATGAACAATTTTATTTTCAAAGCCAAATCCTTGCAAAAGGGAACCTGTGCATCATTAGGACAATAAACCGGCCGCAATGTCATTTTGGAGCCCTGATAAAAATAACCTTTAAGAATACATACCAGCCCTCCAGTTCCCTTAATACCCTCTTCACTGAGATTCTACATCTTTCTCCCGACACAATGGCAAGTCCTTTCTTCTTAGCCTGCCCTGAGGCATAAAATACCTTCTGAATACCTTTCCCCATAGAGTCGGCTCTGTCCCCTTTATCTAGTGCATTTCCTGTGGGCTTAGCACATCCAGTCGCAGCCTCTGGAATTCACAGATTGTCATAAACCTTTTGGTTGGGGAGTTCAATCCCCTTACATTTGGTGTTGCCATCATTATGCCCATACTGGAATCACACATAATAACACATAGGGTGGCGCTCACTTAGTTGGCCTCGGCTATGTCGTTTCTTTAACATCCGACTCCCACCTTCTAATCTTTCCATGATATCGTACTTCCCTCTGCTGTATCTGACCAACTTTGATACTAGTCCCAAAAAACCATTCTCCAACCTTAACTCTTTAATTTGCCACCTCCCCATCTGTCCCAGGTGCCAAGCTCGGATCCCACCACCAACTCACATCCAAGCTGGGCCACCAGTATGATCCGTCCCCCATCTTACCAAATTAAAGTCAACTCTGCCCTTGATACCTCATTTTATATTCGTCACTGATATTTCCCCCCTTAAAACTTCCCATTGTCTTCCCCCTACCTCTGTTTTCTTCTCCCTTCAACCCCAGGCCCATCCTTCAGAAAATGGTCTCCAAATATCAAACAGGAACATGCACTAGTCCCTTTTGTACCCCTCCTTTTGCCAGGTCCCCATTGCCTTTGCAGTGCAGGAGCTTTCCTGCCTCCTCCCCCTGAAACACCACCTTGTGGAAAGTTCCTCCCAGAGTCATCAATTCCTGGGAGAAGGGGGTATTAATCTTTTTAAATTTGCAGGATCCCGGTACCCTTCTCCTCTCAAGAGGCTTGTCCCCACTTGGGGGATAACTCTGCTGCAGGCATTCTTCTTGTGGATGGGAGCCCAGATCACCCATAAATTCTCCGGAAACTCTCTGAATGTCATCCTTCATGACTAAGTCATATTTTAAACTTTCACATTGAAAGGAGATTGAGAAGGAAACCCCCCCCCATCTGTATCGCTCTATGAGCTCTGGCGATCATTACATCATGGGTTTGTTCTCCTCTAAACAGGATATGAAGCACCTCTTTGACCGACTTCCCAATATCGGTCATTGTTTCCCTTCCTTCTCCAGAAATCCAAAGAAACTGAGGTTATTAGACCTCTTACGATTCTCAAAATCATGCATCTTCAATTTCATAGATTTCTCCTGGCATTCCAATTCTGATTGCGTCATGTCAATTTTCATTTCCAGGATGTCGACTGATGACTGGTTAGCCTCCAGTCCTTGTATTCTACGATCCAGTGATTGAATTTAATTGTCTAGGCCATCAAGCCTCAGCCCGATATCTGACCTTATCCTTCTAATCTCCTCCAAGAGGTTGGCTATGTCACTCTTTGTGGCTCCCTTATCATTAATTTTCAGGGGATTGGGTGGTCTTTGGCCCCTGGCATCTCCGGTGACAACCTGGCTCTTTTAAACTGTTGGAGCGAGTCTTTCCAGCTCATCAGTGGGATCACACACCTGTTGAGGGTTCTTGTCCACTACGCCCCCCTTCCTCCTCAGCTCTTGTACTCCGGGTCCTTCAGTCCAGCTTATGATAGCTTTATGCCTCTAAATAAAGCACCAAGGCTGACCCCCCCGGGAGCTCCCACAATGCTTAGCTCCTCTATTGTGACCTCCAAGCCTTTGGAATAGAGGGATCCAGGGGGTTGTGGGGGGCTGTCCCTCCTCTCTTTCCAATCTGGGGTTGGGGGGTTATTTAGCGATTCACTTCCCACTGCACAGCCTCCCCACTCTCCTTGCTGCATCTTAATTTAAAGTCATGTCCTGCAGACTGGCCCACTGACTTCACTCCTGCAGGCCCTCAGCCCGTGTCCTACACACCTCCCTTACCTCCAGTCTATGAAGCCTTGATCGAAACTCTATCTCCTTCTCCCTCCAACTCTTAACTTCCTCCAAATCTGGCCCCGCTAGCTCTGGGTGCACACCAAGAGGGAGCGCACCAGCACCAAGGCCTCCGGTCTGGAACATGCACCATGGGCACCACACTGCAGATCAGGCCTCCAGATGGGGACCGGCTATCCTCCTGATGCCGCCTCTGGGAGACTCTGCTTTGTAAGGACTCTGGGGAGGGGCATCCCTCCACTCCGCCAAATGCACTGAGCCTGCTTCTTCCAACACCTTCCTGTGCCTTACAAACTGGGGACCCTGCAGACAGACAGGGGTGACCTCCCTGCACACCACCCAGGTGCTGTCAGTAAAAGTGGTTTGGGCAGCCTCAAGACAGTGCAATGTGATCCTTGCTTGCCTCTTCCATCCACCGCACGGGCCTCTTGCCCCTATGCCTCGGTGCTATCTGGAGCCTCACACTGAGGCAAAAGGGGTTTGGGACCAATTCACCAGACCCTCCACTCAGCATTCCTCTCTGTGGGGCAGCTAATGATAATTTTTTTGCTCCCAATGGGGAGGCATTAAGGGGTCCGGGGTCCTTTTTACTCCAATGTGATGAGGACCTTGTCCACAGGGCAGCCATTTTACTCCTGGTGGCCTCTTTTGTGATAGATCTTTAATGCAAGCTTCTCTTTCAGCTTTAATCTATAATGCAGTCTTCCTGTGGGTGAATACTAGTGCTGCTGCAGAGATCAAAGTATATATGTCTATTGATCATGTATTTGGTCAAATCTTTTTTTCTCAAATTTGCTTGTTCACTTTTTTTTTTATAGAAAGCAGCGTGGTCCCCCCAGACTCCTTCACTGCCCCTGCACTGCCCTCCCAGGCACACCCATCAACAATTCCTAACCCTAAATTAACATCTACATTTTTGGTGTCACATTTGAGCAAAACAAAATCAAGGAAAACAAATTCAACTCGTTTTTCAATGATTAATAAATCTACTTCCAGATCAAGCATCAGCCGGCCTCTTAACACCAATGTCCGGAACCTGCCTTCACCACAGGTGCTCCAGTCCCAGCGGATGGTAAATGTGGTTCTTTTATTTCACTGATAATTTCTCGAAAAGCTAGGTAAACCCACACTCACTGGCGTGATGATTGAAATTGAAGTGAATGAGAGTGTGAGAGGCAGAAGGCAAAGCTGCAAGTACCTCCTATGCTCACCATATAAAACAATATTAATATTGGTGTGAATATATAGTTCTATCTGACACTGGAGGACATTGCTGAATTCCATTCTTCACCAGTTGCACCCCAGGTGACAATCTCTGCTTGTGGTCAGCATTGTTGCTCTTTCTGCTTGTGAGTTAGTATGCTGCATACAAGCTCCTTGAAAGCATGTAAGGTTATGCAACCTTTTACTGATTATTTCCTTTGCATTGACTTTCAGCTCTACCTGTCACCCATCGCCAGGCTCTGGCATTCATCCTATATCAAGAGCAAGAATACCCTTCTGCAGGCTACCTGCAACATGTAAGTATCCAGAAAGCAACAAACTGCTAGGTGTGCACCCCTTCGCCATGACATTGATTAACGTTGTCCTACTGCACCAATTCCTTTTAACTGGGGAGACATTTGTAGTAGCTTAAGATTAGCATTTAAATCGTTCAGTCCACTATTGTTTGTTTTGGGTATCATTCTTTGCTCATATTTGCAGGTTGGCCAAACAGTCCCCCATCAGATCAACTCTACAGGTTTGGAGAGCTGGGAACCATCCTTGAGAGTGGAGTGACCAGATGCCTGCCCTGTCCTTCCAGAAGGTCGTTGTATGCAGCTGGCTTTCCGGAACTTTAAACAGAGGTTTTAAAAGTAAGTAGATTTGTGCCATTTGAAACCAAAAGGTGAGGGAGGCTGCTGGCTTTAAATCCTTTCCCTATAAAGTGGGCCGGGGGTGGCAAAACCTTGTAGATCCATAGCGTAATTAACAAAAAATATGAATTGAATGAATTCCCCATTTGGCGGAACACCACTGGATGACTTTTGTTAAACCTCGAAATTAACAAAGCTCATTCTCGGAGTGAGCTGAAAATTATAGCCTGTAATTTAATTTGGCAATCTTTCTGTCCAGCTTCCTCAAGACTGGCCTTTAGGTAGAGGGGGTTCTGAAATCCAAAATTCACAAATCATCCCAATGTTTACCATCCAGCTTCCCCAACACTGGCTTTTAAGTGGAGGGAGGGTCTGAAATCCCAAATTCTTAATTGATCCCAATATTTCTTTCCAAATTCCCCAACAAAGACCAAAGTAGGGTGGGGTCGGAAAAACCAACTGGTTAATCACCCTTTGTTATTTTAAAGAAAAGGGTGTGGGTAAAATCATAATTGTCATATGCATTTTACCAATCGGTAAACTGAAATGCTGGCCCTTTTACACGCAGGAAAATCAAAATTGGTCAGCATTGAATACGGAATTGTTTTTGTTTAGTGATCAGTTTCGTTATTTCTTGAAGTGAAATTTTAGACAGTAAAGTATTATGATTTGTGTTCTTTTCAACCCCCTTGTGTGATTTATTTATGTCGAGAGGAGTTTAATGTGTTGTGCCATGGAGAAGTGGTGTTTGACATTTTAGTGCAATTTTCTTAACATCTATTTCAAATAAATTTAAATATATTTCCTGTACACCGGCCTAGTTCTTGGCTCATTGGTAGCTCAGGTGGAGGGCATCCAAGTGTTATTTGATGAATTGGCGATGGGGCTGTAAAAACAGAACTGACATTAAGCATTTATTGTGTGACACAGCTTGCGGAGGGAAGGAACTCCCTGTGTTAAGGGTGGCCTCTCAATAATCCGCTACAGATGCTGCATATGGGCAATAGGTCTGTATTTCATGAGCACACCTATGATGTGTGAAAGCATTGATAGATTTACCACAGCAGTCACACAATGCTCTGGTTCATGTTTGGCCTTCCAGTGAGCGCATTCAAAGGTAAACTGCTCACTGAAGGCCTGCATCAACCACAATACTCAATGCATGAAAAACAATACCAAGAAGATTCAGACCATACTGGTACAAAGCATTGCCGGCCTACACAGGAAAGGTCCACAGGTTTACAGCAACCAACACCTGTCAATCATCTACCTTTCATCGGGAGGGTTTCTATTGAGTCACACTAATGATTTCGCCACTTTTTAACATGCTCACGTGTAGAATGTGGCATAAACATGTTTTAGTACCTCCTCAAAAAGCAAGATAATGAGTAAACTTGAATTTCCATTGCCACTAAACATGTAATGTAAAGCATATAGCACCCTTCTGCTATTGCTGTTGACCTCAGTGTGTCTGGCTCTGTAAAAACGGGTGGTGGGCTCTTTAGTAGGCTACTTGGAGGGGCAGGTAAACAACCTGTGGTGTTGGTTGGTGAAGTTCAGAAGTACCCAAGTCCTGGCTGTTATCTACTTGCTACGGGTTTGGCAGAAACATTTGAGAGAATGTTATCCAAATAGAATAGTTCAAGATCTGATTGATTACAGAGATGTGATAAAGAGGAGAGCTTTGATACAGCTTGATTAATGTTGATATGTAAACGACTAGGCTGGTGCAATATGTCATGGAAGTGTGTGTAGTGTAAGGTGGTAGAAAGTTGTGTGTGCAAGAGTATGTTTACACACTACCAGCCACCATCTCTCTGCACCTTGATCCATGATAACAGGGTGAAATTGTTTGTTTTCACCCCGGCTTTGTTGTCTGCATCCTGGTCTTTGATAGCGTGCTGGATTAGTTCCTTTACATGCCTCTGGTCACTGCTGTCTGCATCCTGAAAACCAGCTGTAAGTGTTCCTTTGCGCACACCCAGCTACTACTCAAGGCACCTGCCAGCCTCCTTCTCTCTGCTCTATAAGCATTTTTAATAAGATGTGTCTATTTACACACCAGAAGTTGCCTTCTCTCTGCACCCGCATCCTTGATAATGAGCTGTTTGTGTTTTCTACACACCAGGAGTTGCCTTCTCTTGTTAACCTGATTTTTAATAACAAACTGCAAGAGTTAATTTCCATACCACCTGCCTCCTTCTCTTTGCACCCTGATTTTGCTAAAAGGCTGTGTGCTCAATTGCACACCACTAGCTGCATTCGCTCTGCACCATGATCTTTAATAACGAACAGTGGGCTTTATTCCGAGTGATTTGGTAAAAATATGTTAATACCGGCAATACGGTATTAGCATGTCTGGCTGGGCGTGCAGCAGAAACCCTGCTGAACTACAAATAGACAGACGTGCACACAAACCCATGCTCGAAGCATCAATACCGGATTGCCGGTATCAACGGATGAATGAAGAAAACATCTGGCATTAGAGGACAAGAAATGGCATCCCTAACGGATCCACCAGAAAAATGGCACTAACACTGGAATGGTGGTAATACCACTGCCGAAACCCGAAATGCCACGGAAAGCGGAAGTACGGTACCAGCCATTGCAAAACCATAATCCACCTGAATCCACTGCAATCCACAGCCATCCAGGCACCAAAACACCACAAAAACGTGTGCCAGGAGCACAGCAACCCAGGCAAGGACCTACGCCAATGCAAACCTAAATTTGCAGATGCTGAACTGACAGCCCTGGTGGATGCTGGGCTCCAGTATGCTGAGGAGCTGTTTGGAGCAAGGCAGCGCAAGACAAGCTGCCAGAGGAAGAGGGCCATATGGGGTGAGGTGGTGGGCAATGTCACAGCTGTCGGTACTGTCCCTCGAACAAGAAAGGATTGCTGCAAGAGGTGGGACGACCTCAAGTCCAAGGTCTGCTCAGCCGTTGCAAAGCAAAGGAGGGAGTGTGCAGCCACAGGCGGAGGCACCGTGGAGCTCCTACATCCTGCACGTGGAGGGGATTGAGGGCATCGGAGGCACCGAGACAAGAGCAGGGACACAAGGAAAATTCAGTGAGTACAAGTGCATGAACATGTGCGGCTCCCCCCCTTTTGCATTCCTCCACCATTGGGGTGCAGTGCAATGGGGAAGCCAAGTAGCTTGACCAATGGCATGCAATGCACTGTCCACCCTTCGATGGCTGTACCACCCCGATAAACACAAAGGCATGTGCATTGCACACATCCTGCATGTACCCCCATCCATGATCCCCCACCCCTGCAAGGTAATCCACCTGAGCAACATGACCCACGTGAGACACATGTCACCAATAACACTGTGGCCCACACTTCATGGAATGTGTAGAATGCATGACTGAGGACATGTGTGGCAAACAGCTAACAGCACATCTCGTCTCCCCAACAGGTACCCACTTCACGGACAGCGATGAGGAAAGACCATTGCATGCACCCACCAGGAGAGGCACAACATCTGAGCAGGCTAGACACACTGCATGCCACAGCAGCAGCAGTGTAAAGTGACGAGACCAGCACAGCCACCAGTGGGAACAGCTGCAGGCGCCCAGCCACCACCACCCCAGGCAGTGTCAGCAGAGCCTCCACCACCAGTGGCAGTGTCAGCCCAGCTTCCACCACCTGTGGTAGTGTCAGCCCAGCCACCACCACCCCAGGCAGTGTCAGCCCAGCCGCCACCACTGCAGGCAGTGTCAGCCCAGCCACCACCACCCCAGGCAGTGTCAGCCCAGCCTCCACCACCTGTGGCAGTGTCAGCCCAGCCACTACCTATGCCACATGCATACTCTGGTATAGCCCCCTATAACAGCACAGCCAGTGCCTGTGCATGCACATGAACCCCCCCACACCATAGTTGCAGACAGATGCGGCATGTGGAGATTGCCGAGCAGTCTGACTCAAATGGTGAACAGAAAGTGGCCATGGAGTCCTATGAACAATATGAGGGGGACACCAAACCTGGATTCAGTCGAGCCACACCCCCAAGCCCACACAGCCCACAACCACTGCCAGACGGTAACCTGCATGCATTAAGGGCACACTGGACCAGATCACGCACCAGCATGTGGACATACACACAATGGCTGGTGAGCAACTCACAGAGATGCGTAAAATCTGCAAAACCATATAGGGGAGCACCTTCCGCATGGCACGTGCCCTCGGACATGCAACATCTGGCATGGTGATACTTGGGCAGAGGATGCGCAAGGACACAGATGCCTCATCGGCCACCACAGAGACCGTATCGCAGGCCATGCAGTTAACATTTACAGTACATCCGCGCCCACGGTTCTGGGCTCTCAACCAGAAATACGCCCACTGAGGGCTCACTAGAAAGCACACCAAGGCGAAGGTCCATCCGCCTCCTCAGCACAAGGCTCCAGGAGTAAGACCCCAGGCCAAATGTGCCTGGAATTAATGAATGGACATAGTGATGACGCTGATGCATACTGTTGGGGATTTTGAGTAGGCAGGGTATTTTTAGTGGGTAGGGTGTTTTGGGGGATTTTTAGTGGGTAGGGTGTTTTTGGGAATATTTAGTGGTTAGTGTGTTTTGGGGGATTTTGAGTGAGCAGGGTGTTTTGGGGATTTTGAGTGGGTATGGTGTTTTGGGGGATTTTGAGTGGGCAGGGTGTATTTGGGGTTGGTGTTGGGATGGGATGTACACTACATGTATATCAAGAATGGCACTTCACATCATAAAAAGTAAATTCACACTTGCAACCTTGAATGGACATCAATCATTGTGTCCATGCATTGATTGTGTTCAATGAACAGTGAAGTTGGCATTACCCAGGTAAATGGCAGGCAACATCAGAAAAAGTTCTCTCTCAGCTCCTGGCGGGTAATGCAGCCCAGAGTGGCCTCTGCACACGCAGTATCCACATGTGTACCATCCCCAGGCACGCCTTCATCATCATCGGGGGGGGCATGTCCACATCTGGGAGCAGGGTTACGTTGCACCAAATGCATATGATGTGCAACATGCTGCATCCCAACACGATCTAGACCACCTTGTCTGGCTTGTACTTGAGAGCCCCCCACCCCAGTACGATGTAGACATTGGAAGCATGCTTTCCAGACACCAAATGTGTGCTCAATTGCCACCCTGGGCCTAATGTGTGCACGATTGTATGCCACCTCCTGTGGTGTCTGTGGATTCCTCAGGGGCGTCATCACCCATTAGAGCTGCAGATATCCGGAGTCACCTGTAAGGGGGATAGACATAGGGCATGTCAGTGTATATAGTGGACGAGTGTACCTTTCAAGCACTGTGACAATGGTCAGGGTAAGTAGAGGGCCCATATGTGGAAGCAAGTTACATCTTTATGTATGTGGGTTATTGGATGAGTGGTGTACATTCCTGTCAGGAATATCATCTTGGTAGTATTTTGCTACCATGTTGCTCTGATAAAACATATAGTTTGCAGGCCCAACACTGACACATGGGGAATGGACAGGAAGTGAATAGTACTCACATCATGGTACATTTCTGGGTCCACTGGGTCTTGTGTCATTCTGACCTCCAGGTGTTGCAAGGGGACGTGCATGTGACAGGGGAGGAGGGCAGATGTGATGTGCAAGTGCTCTTGCGGGACCAGGAGTGGTTGCTGATGTGTGCCACAGTGGGGGACACTTGCTGAGTGGTAGACTGGGGTGGACCCAAGTGTGGTGTGCACATGCACTGCGTATGGTGCATGCTGGGGCATAGGTGGGAAGGAGTGGGAGGGTGGTGGTGTAGAGTAGGCAGGGGCCTGGTGCCCTGCGAGTGCGATGTGGCCAGCGGCAGAAGGGTGATTGTCAGGGGCAGGTGAGTGGTGAGGAGGTAGGGATGGGTATTGGGTCATCCACACATCAGTTGATGGTCCTGTCAGTTAGGGGCAGGGGACCATTCCAGTGAGAGGACCCACTTACGGGGGGTGGGAGAGCATTCTCAATGATGCACACAAGCCACATGAGTAGAGACCATGGTTGTGGGTGCATAGGACTGATTTGGCTAACATGCCATGCCATTGCCTGCTGAGGGGTCACCCAGTTGCGTGCCATCTTGTGCACTTCTGTTCAATGGAAATTTCCCGCACTGAGTGACATTTGTCAGGCTTGCTGTGCCATGCTGTGGTGCTCTAGCTTGCACGTGTCATTGTGCACGCACCTTGTGTGTCAGCATCCCATGCTGAAGAACAGTGCCATGCATTAACCCTGATTCACTTGTTTCATCATGTGATGGGTGCCCCTGCTGTATGCGTAAGTTGCCATTGGTACAGGGGTGTGTTGTAGCATGTCGATGTTGAGCTTGTTGCTGGACTTTGTCGCTCCCATGCACATGTTCTTGGCTCACCTATTCACCCATGCCTGGGCAAGATGATGGACTGTGCGCTTTGTGTTTCTACCACTTTTGCATTGTGGTACATGTGGTCCTGTGTGTCTATATGCTGTTTGCGTAGCACAGTTTGGCCATTCACTGCTGCTCTGTTTGTCATGTCACAAGACAGTGGACAACAGGCCATGATGTTGGGGGGGTGGGTTCGCTGTGGGGGGGACTTCCCAGCGTCACTCATTGCAATTGCGTCTACCCCACCAATCCAGTCTCAATGTACTGTGATTCCTATTCACCCAATGGCCAGGTACGTTGTCCTCTGTGCCTCTCCGTTTACGCTGGCTGTGTGATGTTGGACAGTACCATGGCATCATGTGTTGATCCTGCAGTGGGTGTTCATGAGGTCGGCATCACAGGTGACCTGGATGTTCAATGAGTGGTACTACTTCCGTGGATGTTCAATGAGTGGTACTGCTTCCGGTTCCTATAGACTTCCTCCTGGGCATGGCGTGCAACCAGTTGACCATGTGTACAGTCCAGGGCTGTTACCACATTGGGCGTGGATGCCACAGTGCAGGACCTTGCCTTAGTGGCATTCACCTGTGCCTGGGTGGTTTGGAGTGTAATGTGCTGTCCCACATACAGCAGGAGTGCATCCAGCACCTCCGCCAATACATTTGAAAATATTGGCTGTGCTAATCCGTGCAGCTGATTTATGGTATGCTGGAAGGTGCCGTTGCTAGAAAATGCAGGACCAACACTACGTTCACCAGAGACGGTATAGCTGTGTGGATGCTAATCCTGCTTTTGATGTCTCCATGGATCATGCTATGCTCTCCCTGTCCAGGGGCTACAGGGTTAGCATTTGCATGTCACTCAGGGTCCATGGTGTGGCCTGTACACGGAGTATGGGTTCACACCTTGCATGGCGCCTCCTCCTCCTGTTTCCTCACCCTCCTGTCCAGTGCCTACTGGGCCCTCTGTTGGTCCGGAGAAGCTGTAGGTTAATGCTGCCTGCAGCCAGTGGCAGCATTGTGGTGTTTGGAAGTATGGGGACTTACCGGTCTAGTCGGACCTTTGCGGGACCGGTACGTCCCCATTGAAAATACCATTCCCCATTCCCATTTGAGCCCCCATAGGGCTCAATGGGAATGGGGAAGGTGCAAATAACGGTACCGCAATTTGCTGTACCATTATTTGCTCCATGGACCCTTTGCGGCTCCCGCTAAGGACGCCTAGTAAAACCAGCAGGCCTTAGCGGGACCCGCAAAGGGACCTCGGAATAGGGCGCAAAGGGATTACCGGCACCGGTGTCCTTACCGGTGCCCGGTATCCCTTTGCGCCCAACTCGTAATGAGGCCCAAAATGTCTTGCAAGTCCCCAGTCTGCACTGGTTCGTGTGAATGTCAGACTGCAAGGTTTGCCATTTCCATGACATGTAAGCATTGCAACATGGCTGCAAGGCAATCCTTGCAAAGATGCACCCCTCGTGTGCACCAGACCAGTGGCCCCACTCGCACTCTTTTTTATGTCTTTACACATGAACGAGCCGATGAGTGAGATCCATGATCTGACAGCATTCTCAATCTGGAAGATGTCAACTCTTGTTATCCATATGCAAAGTTCTGTCCCACAGGTTTCAGAGGACTATCAGAAGAGCTATCAAACCATCATGTGTTCCACGGCCCAGAGGTACATCGACCACCACCAACCACAATGTACCAAGGGCAATTAAGGAAGGCACTGCTACATAGGAAAAAAGTCTGGTTGCAATGATAATGTTTCACTCCTCCATTCTACGAATACAGTAGCCACAACTTGGTGACCTCATTGATGTGGGTGTGAAGTCTGGTGACTTGAGCCCAATAACAAGAAGGGCACTTGCTCCCATCCTTCAAATACTGCAGCAGTTGTCAATGATGGCATAACAGTGGACATCGGTAAGTTCCGTGCTTTAGGTGGGGTGACAAATCAAGGGGAGGAGCTTTAACGAGGGGGTGTGGCCTAATTGATACGTGTGGCCTGCGGGTCACTAACTCGGGACAATAAAAAAAAGTGGCTTTCCTCACTGTCTGTTTTTATTTTCTTGTCCATTGCTGGGTCTTCAAACAAGAGCCCTGTTTCATTCAAATGCCTGCTTGACACAGGCTTTGTATGTCAAACAGTCTATTGAATGAAAGAAAAGGAATTCAGTATATCCCAAACAGCACAGTGTGATGTGACACACGCTTATCATCAGCAGGGCTTGAGTCTGAATCCACAGCATGGGACAATAAAAAAGATGGATTTTCTGGAATTTTTTTACGGTCCCATGCTGGGGATTCGACCCCGAGCCCTACTACTGACAAGCTGTCTTAAATGAAAAAGAATCCAACACCTACGAAATGGCACTGTGATATTTCATAGCTGTTGGGATATTGTTTCATTCTATAGACAGACTGAAAGATCAATCCCGTCACGTCAAGCAATCTATTTAATAACACAAAAGAGATTATGCCAACTTTGAAATAGCACAGTGGCTGTGACACTGGCTTGATAGTGGCAGAGCTTGGGTGCAAATCCCCAGGCTGTGGCATAAAAAAAAAGAGTCTTTCGCTGCTGATGTGGAGGGAGCCCTGGCTCGACCAGAGCTGTGGGAGACTGCCCGGGCTTGACCCTGGTTAGCCCTGGCCCACTTAAAGCTCTGGTAAGCTTATTCTATTCACAGCGGCCAAAAGCTGAAATTACCAACCTGGCTTATTTCAAACAATGTGACCTTTGAATGTATATCCTTTGCATCTCCTCGCGATGCTATCATCGTAAATAACCAGAAGATGCATATTTCTCACTGCCAAATACAGGGAGTCCAACCGTTGTGTGGATTACCACTGCTCTCTAGGCTGATTTTGCATACGTTGCCCTTCATTGCGCAGGGCATTTTTAATGGCATGTGTACCAATTTGCTTAGTTCGCATCGACTGCGCATTTTTACCAGGATTTTCATTCTTTGGTTCAACATTTTCTTTGGGTTTTTTCAAGTTACATGGGCACAGTTTTAAGTTTTCACAATGTTGTCCACCAGGCAGCGCAATGCTAGCATTGCAATGCCTTTACCATTCCCAAGCAAGGCCACATGTGTGCATTGCTTACTGTTAGCACTCAGCTTTGTTCTCAATATCGAACTTGCAGCCACTTCCTCCGCCTGGCAGCGTATGTTACAGGGCAACAGGAATTTGCACATTGCATGGAGCTGCAAGCACACTTGTCCCCCAGAAACATAACAGAAATCCGGCACCCTGAGCGTTCCTCTGCAGTCAAATGGCTTCTGTAGAATAACCTGAGGTGTGATCTGTGAGATTGATTGCCCTCACACCTGCCATAGCAATCTAGCCCAATAGGATACGGCGTGTGCCGAGGACACGCACACATGGTGGAGAAACGCCATGGCGATCGTTCCTGCCTCTGTATATGCCTCCTTTAGAAGCCTTCGAAGCTAAACCTCCGCAAGCGTGATAATAACATGTGTAAACCAGCCCACATAACAGAATGACCGATAATGAACATTTCAGTTAACATCGGGCCATCAATCACCAACTGTGAGCGCAGTATGCAGCAATTATACCGGCTTTTCAGCAAACCAAAATACGCGCTTCCTTATCCGTCTTAGTAACTAGAAACCACACGGCCATGCACGGCTGATCACGCAGGGCAATTAAAGCCATTTTTACCTGCACAGTGACCTGAATAATGCAGTGTGAGAGGAAACATGAGAGAGTTTGCATGTGGAACCTGCACTTCCACAAGGATAATGCTACTCTGGCCTCGCTCTGAGAGGCCTTGCTCGCACGATCATTACTTAACTTCAAAGGAGCAGTTGACAACCTCCTACAATGTTCGAAGAAAGCTGAAAAGATCAATTACAGAAATGATTAGCATGCGAACTGTACACTAGCGCTCAGGTCCGCCGGGAAGCAGAGCGCCGGCCAAAAATATTATGAACAAGTCATCGGTGCTTGCCCAAGTTTACATCACAATCAACCTATGAAAAATAAGCTCTCTTATCTACTGAGTGGAACCACATTTTTTTCTTGTTGTTTTAAACTTATGTGATGCAGACAAGGAAGAACACGCTGCAGTAACGGGAACTGAAAGTAATGGTTTAGACGATCAAGGTGCAAAATAAGCGATTCGCTGTTTGAAATGATGTGGCGATTTCATGTAGTGAGTGTGCTTTTATAGTACTCATGGACGGCGTCTGCGTCTTTCAACTTTTCTGCGTCTTTCAACTTTTTCAGGTGAAATGGACCGCCACACATTTAAAGCATGGTCCAGGGCCAGCCCTAGGATTTGCCGGGCTGTGGACGGAAAAAGATGTGTGGGCTCCCTAACTTGTATAAATAGTGACATAAGTGATATCATCGAATGAGTCTTTAGTATGTTAATGTTAACGTTAAAGGATATTTGTATCGCACACTATCACCACCGGAGTGGTCCCCTGGCACTCTGGCAGCTCTGAAAGAGGGTGAGGGGGGGGTGAGTTAGTGGGAATAAGCTGGAAAAGTGCAAGACAGCAGTGATGTGCTGTTGGCAGCCTCAGCCCGGTGGGTCCGTCGGCTGGGCTTGGGGTGTTTTACGGTCGGTAGTCATCGTGTGCTGTTGTGCAAGTCTATGTGTAGTTTGTTTTGTTGTTGCAGTGTAGTGAAGTTTGTGCCGATTGCTGCGTTTTAGGCTTGTGGTTGTGTTTGGTTAGAGTTTGAGAGGTGCATGCAGAGGGATGAAATTGTTAGTGGATTGGTTAGTTGGCATTGCTGTCCTTGCAGTTATGTCTAGGTGTGATGCTTGCTAACACAAAAGTATCATGGGCAGTTAAATTAGCATTATGTTGCTATGTTGCCATGTGCAAGGTAGTATGTCCAATACATGAATTGTCAATATTAATACTTACCTATGTAGTAATATCAGGATTGAGGCCGTTTTTTTGAAGTAGCAGACAGCTGAATACCTTGTACAGACTTCTAATTTTGGCAGATAGGGCATAGTATGATAAAAGGATTTGCCCAGGAGCACTCACTTTGGTTAAGTGATTAAGCCAGGCTTCGAGAGCATTATGCAATTCAGGAACTTATGCACATCTCTTCCCAGATGTAATTGGTAGAACTAATGTTTGCAAAAGGTCTTTTTGAAACTTTGGTTTGAAAACTCTATCTGTGTAAGGTATTGCCCCAATATGGTGATTGTGTTTTGCTAACTGAGACAAACTGCTGTTTTGCAGAAGTTTCATGATTATTTTTATTGAGTATATTTGGGCAGTACTAGCACCTAGATGCCTGCGGCCTTAGTGCACTATACAAATGTAAAAATAAATAAATAAAATATAAATATTGTCCAAATTAGCAACATGCTTTTATTTCAGAAGCTACAGATAAGGATTATTTTGTCTGTGAAAAAATGTATGGCCAATAATAACTACATGTACCATGTGCTGCTCCCTACAAAATGAGAAGAGGGCCTCATTAATGTACCCCCTGAGCCTTGATTGGCGGGGATGAGCAGGCGAAAACTGTATGCCAGTGTAGAATAGCAGGGCATCCTATAACAGAAGGTTGCAAAGGCAACTGAGCACGTTAGAAGACTGTTGCTGGGATGTTATACGTTTAGACCTTCCTTTAAATCATATGTCTTCTTTCCTATTTCTACGGCAACATGTGCTATAAAAAAATTTGGTGTTTTGACATGGGGTTGAGCATGGCTTCCTCACTTCACTCACTGTGGGAACTTTTGCCCCCATAGTGAAAATCAAAAGCTGGCACCCAAGAATATATATGCACCATAAGTGAACATATCTTAGAGTGAAAGATACAAATATAGTTAAATTGACCTTTTCCCCTTAGAAGAAAGTGCAGTAGACAAAAGAGCATTGACCTTTCAAAAAAAGTAATCAACAACAGAAAAATTACCTGAGGGAAGACATTTTCCAATAAATACTCTGGCAAAATATAAAAGGTGCTCAACTTTTAAACCCAGCATTATACAGTGAAATATTACCTGGAAAACAGAATCCCAATACAAGCATGTGCTCTGATGATAAGCTTATGGGTCTGCACTGGAAACATGACCACCGGGATGAAATCCTGGTAGCCCAATTCTTAGTAAATATCAAAAAGAGGCAGATGGACAAAATATTAAAAATAATTTCATTCTAAGGTGATCGCCCTTTTTATTCTACTCATCGTCCTGAAAAAATGGGCTGAGTAGAACTTGATAAAAATTCATAGTACACATTTATTTTGTTCTGCCCCAGACACGTGTTTCGGCCTGGTTGGGCCTTGTCAGTGAGTTAGAGCTGACATGACAACCGGGTTGAAATCTTGGTAGCCCAATTTTTAGACAAGCTTGCTGACCTCAAAAACACCCAAGGGTGTTGCGTCCACCCTTTCAACAATACCCTGCTTTATGAAGATGACTTGAAAAATACACATACCATAATAAGGTACCCACTAAGTCCTAACAGAAATATGTTAAGCAAAAAGTGTACAATTGTGGCATTATTCAACTATCTTGACTGTGAGACCACAAATACCAAAATGCAATTCAGCAAAAGACAAAAAATGGCTTTTGTGTTTTCAAGACGTATAACAACATGTAATATGTGAAAAGGTTACCTGTTTGCGTTTCAGTGTTTGACAAATGCAGGGTTCATATGTGATGTGATGAAAATATCACATTCTAGCAAAAATAAGCAATTTTTGGTGCGTTAAATATAAATATCTGAAAAGAATTTAGCAAATTTAAAGCTGTTTTGTGTGATATATTGTAATTGACCTGGAGGAAAGTGTTGAGATTCTGGCAGCTAACTGGTGCTTTGTGTGTGCTTTCAGAATGGAAATGCATATTTGCATTTCTTAACACAGAAACGTTACAAACATCTCCTCCAAAAAATGGTCTCTTAAATGGGCCATCATTTGTAAATCACCCCCACTTTAAATGCCTGCAGGGTATGATGGGCCAATAGGAGTGGGTGTTGATCTCTAGAGAGCTACAGGAGATTGGTAGTCGTAACTATGGCCTCATGTGAGCTTAGAACATGGAAGACGTACAGCCTCCCTTAAAGCAATATTCTTGTTATAGTTGCGGCAGGGTGCTCCTCTGACAGTAGGTCCCTGGGCCACCGCACAGACTGCCCATGCCTCGGCCCGGCTCTGACCGGGACTGATAGTATTGCATGTCTTGCACTGGTTCCTGTGTTGTGGTATTATTCTTTGACATACTCACAGGCCAACCTAGTAGGCACAGATTCAGACCAGTAGCATAGGTGAAGTGACTTTGACCACAGAATAAGCACAAAACTGTACATTTACCCAGAACACTGTTGGATCCCTCCTGGCTGGTATAGTCTTGCCATTGGTCAAATGTCACTTCGCTGACCTAGATGACCAACCCTATTTTCCTTTGATTATTTGCAACCCTGGCTCTCCGTCATTTATTAATAACAATACGTGTTATGTTTGGGAATGGTGTTTCTATTGGCATCTGCACAATAACTGGGACAGTCTCTTCATTTGTATTTTTACACCTTCACCTTCTCTTCAATACTGTCTGGCAGTAGCATGTCCAGAAGATGTGCGTCTCTCTCTCCCACCCCCAATATCAAATATATTTAGATTGCAATTGCTTTACACCCCAAATAGGCAACACATATGCCCAGCAAGGTGTCAATCCTCTTCTTTAAAGTAAACCACCTTAGCATGCCGGTGCTACAAAAAGAAAAAAATCTTTGCATCTGAGTTTTTGTATTTCGGCAGTGGCCTCATGGGTGTTCCACTTACAATGCTCAGGACCACTTGTGGGCAGAACTGTACCTGTCCAACCTATGTCAGGATGGTTAACGTGTGTTAAAGTGTCTCCCATTCTCATGACAAAGCAACAGCACAGAAACAATGGCAAATTATATTTGTAAAATGCCAGTTGCATCTAGCTCCGCCTTTCATTGACATGTAAAGTAAGGCCTCCATTACATTGACGTGGTACACGTTGCTTCTAGTTGTTTACTATAAACACCCTGCAGTGGGTATTAATAACCTGCTTGACAGAATGGGTAGGGCATTGAACGTCTAGGGGAACTGGCTGAGGTAGTAAACGTGTATTTATATAGAGCACCTAGTTTGATCCCACCTAAGTGACCAGTGCTCATAGGGGACCTGGCAAGCTCAGACACAAAAGTCACATTTGTCAAATTTGGGCCTTTGCATGTGTGTCCATCCTAGACAATGAACGCTCTTTTCCCTTGATTGTTTTTACAATCGGAAAATTCAAAAGTACTATTATATTTGTTACTGGTCAAGCATATCCAACATGGATGTGTGCATGTTGTCATGTATGTGCCTGTACGTTGTAAGGTGATGGTAGTTCACTTCTGTCCGCTCATGTTCAGTAAGTCCACCAGTTTAATTGACCTGCATTCATTTCTGTTTTATATGATGAATTCTCGTGTTAAGTGTATAAACCCTGGCTGTTGATGTTAAGACAGGTCCTCACAATTGCACAATCACAACAGAACGTTCTCTAAAAGTCAACACTCGCCACCAGCTCAACTCCTTCACAACCTCCCTGACACAGGCCAGCTCAGAGCACATCTAGATTTCCATAGTCGGTCTTCACTTTTAGCTCCACTTGTGCCCCTTCCCCCACATTAGATGCACTGCCCAGCTTTGACCACATCTGCAGTTTGCCAATCACCTTAAGCGTCCATGTTTCAGTCAAGTAGCCCGTGTCCTTTAATTTGGTTCCCATTTTAGGTCACAATTCACATTTATTTTAAAAAGATAAAGCATGGTGGGCAAGGTTCAAACCCAGATTTCATTGCTACACCCAATGCTCTGTTGGCAAGAGCGAAGAATGATATATAAGGTTGAACACATTACTCTACACCAGCACATGCCAGGAACTATGAACCTGCTGATTGCATGGATGAATGGCCTTTAAAACACATATATACATTCTTAATAAAGTCCTCACAACTAAGCAATGCTCAATTTGCAGCAGGGCTGTTCCATTTACTAAAACTACAAACATGACCAACATTAAAGACTAGACGCCTTTTAACTGGTGGACTGCAGTTTGGTTCTGATGTAAAATGCTATTTTGCACAACTCAGCAACTCAGTCAATGATCCCATTTAGCATTATTCTCTTCACATTATCATTACTTGTATTCCACCTACAAATACAAATAATTCTTAATATGGTCCAGTGTCTTTGGTAGACCTGGGGCTCTGTTTCCAAGAGTGTTGGAGATAGTGCTCCCATCTGCCACAACAAGTGCAGACCTTTAGGCTCTCACAGAAAATATTCTTTTACCTTTTAGTGCTTCTTTTTTGTGTTTTTCAAACGTACATCTATGTTGTATTCATATGTGTTTTTATGTTGTTGGGGAGATGCTCAAGAGCAGTGGGTGGACTAACTAAAGTAGTCAGTTGGATGGCCATTGTCAAAGCATAATCACAGTCACTTGGCATATGGTCGCTTTGCATTCAAGAAACAAAGGCCAAAAACAGAGCACTTGAGTTGAGGTAAGAACCCTTCCCTGTAGTGGACCCTTTAATTTGCATATTTTTCAGCCAATCTGTCTACAAAACTA
This sequence comes from Ambystoma mexicanum, assembly GCF_040938575.1. NCBI lineage: Eukaryota > Metazoa > Chordata > Amphibia > Caudata > Ambystomatidae > Ambystoma > Ambystoma mexicanum. The sequence continues at coordinate 599,155,837 of NC_090928.1, read as the reverse complement.
TAGCACACATTTCAATCAAGCAAACAATATGTTTTAATTGTAAACCATTTTAGGCTATAACAGGGTTTCTCTCTCAGTATTGCTGCAACACTTAAGTAAAGTTGCTTATGTAACACCCCGTCAGCTAACTCAAACTTCTCAAGCCCATTAGAACATATTTTCCCTGTCTTGGAGAACAGCAGCCCAGGAAGAACGTTTTGTCTTCTGGGATTCCTGGCATGCAATATAAAAAGGATTTAAAAGTGGCTACGCATGTATTGGCTCTGTAGTACTTAACTATCCGTGATCATTTCAGTATTGATCACGTGGTGATGGAAATTTTATTAGATTTTATTGTGCTTTATATTTTTTGGGAGTATGTAATACTCTAATGGCGAGATAGTTCCTTCACTAAATGACAGGCATGTTATTCCAAATTTAATTCCAGGCATAAATTACAAAGTCTATGGGCCTCATTACACGGAAGGCGGAGGACCAAGGTGCTATTAGCACCTTGGTCCATGCCGGTAAAATACCGGCACCGCCTTGGTTGAAAGGGGAATTAACGCCCCATTCCAAGGTTGGCGGGCAGTAATTCCCCCTTCCACCACTGCCCTTCCCCACTCCCATTTTTGCCCCATAGGGCATAATAGGAATGGGGAAGGTGCTAATTACGGCACCGCAATTTTGCGGTACCGTAATTAGCACCAAGGTCCCTTAGCGGGTTGGTTTTTAACGCCTGCAAAAAGGGACCTCGTAGTAAGGCGGTAATGAGGCCCTATATTTCAAGTTCTACGCTTATTTGTGAAGCAATCACGTGTGCTCCCTCTGTGTGTAGCAAAGTGTAGAGCAGTTTAGCACCAACATTTCTCGTGGCAGGCAAAAGATGGCACTCTCTAAAAATAACGTAATTAAAATAATCAATATATCAAAATGTATTTTGGATTTCTCCATTAACAATACATAAATGAAACACAATTACAACAACATAATAAATACAACATCATAAACCCCAATTTAAGATCTTCCAAATACAAACATACATTTTTCAAACCAGGCATTCTAATACATTTCTGGTCAGATAAAAATAAATCTAGTTGCCCGCATAGTGCAAAAAAAAGCGTTCTCATGTCTAAAGCTTTTTTTTAAAAAATTCAGCCAAGTCATACAGGGAAAAGGTATTCTCTGAATTAAGGAACATAGACATTGCTTCCTTAATAACTCTAATCTGCTAACTCTTAAAATGTGGTTTTAACCATTGCTTCCTCAGGTCCTGATATTGTGGGCAGATGAAGAGGAAGTGACCCAAATACTCATATGACCCTTTCTTACAACCACATTTGCCAGATCCCTTCATCCAGCTCATCCTTTTAGACAGAAGCACTAGGTTTAAACGTGCTAAAATCAGCAGCCTTCTGCCTGCTGGAGAGTTTATTTTAGTAACTAAGCATAGCCCCAGCTAAACATTTTCATATCGGAGGACCAGGCCAACCACGAGAGGAATTTACAATGTATTACCTCAGAATTGAGAGCCTTTCCCTTTGACCAGGAAAGAATACTAGCCTTGGCATCCTTTTATGTGCCCAGCTCATGGTCTTCCCTTAATCCTGGACGGACCTTCTGTCACAGACTGCTCTGTGCTTAAAACCACACATATTTCTGTGCACTCGCCGAGACCTCCATCTCTGGAAATCCAGCAATCACGCTAGCATTAGCAACTGTGAGATGTATCAACCCACTCATCCAAGCCCTGCAACATCACTGTGCATTGCTGGCAGCAGAAACATCATAATGGCCGCCGGATAGCATGCTGCTCGCTAGAAATCACAAGAAATTGTGCCGTGAAAACCTGAAAAATAGGCCACCATCCACTTTTGCCTATCTTAGTGAGCACAGGAGATCACTGCCAAAAACTGCCATTGGGCTACCCACAAAGTAGCCTGAAACCAATTGGGAAAAGCAATGCTGATTGAAAAAGAAACACAGAGCTGTTTGAAAATCCGTTTTCTTGATTGTCAAAAATTGCTAAAATCATAGCTCACAAATCACCTAAAAGATCCAACCTCTTTGTTGGGTGTTCCACATCATTACTGCAAGAATCCACATCAATACAATGTCGGCAAGAATCATTTGTTTTCAATACAAAATCCTATTTTAAAGATACTTGATGGAAAGACAGCTGTCAAAATGGGTGTAATACCATTGCTCACCTCTACCAGAAAGTCGGCGTTTTAAAACCATTTGTGTAAAGTTGAACAATTGAACCCAAACTATGCCAAAAGAAGAGAATTCAATCAACATTCCATATAGAGTGCCACACAGTGATCTCATGTTGAAAAATACTTGATTTAAAGATGTGTTGCTTATTTTAAGTTTATAAATGTTATTTTTTTCACAAGGAACTATGTTACAATTGGTCAGAAAGTAACCTGATGCAGTTAAAACTCTAAAAGGCTTGCTTCCCCTGAGAACCCTTCACACCTTTTCCCTGGACAAAGGAAGCTTCCCCTGCCCTTGGCCAAGAGATTGACAGGCTGGTGTGAACAGGAACTAGCAGAGGCACCCTGGCCTGTTGCTCTCAGTCAAGACAATGGATTCTTTGGGATGAATAGGAATATGCTAAATTCGGGTGTAACTGTCAACCAAGTGTTGGCAGGAAACAAGACATGTGACCCTCTGAGTCATCCAAGCTCTAGGAGGCGGACCAGACTGAGATGTGAAATGAATTGAAAGCAAATGTATGTTTTATTAAAATGCTTATTACAAATTGTACCAAGCTGACAAAAATGGGAAACTTTGAGGTTCTTAAAATGAAAAATTCCCTCACGATTTAAGACTAAGCTGGACGCTGTGTGATGTTCTGAGACCAAACCCTGGAATTTATTCATATTGTAGCTGCTGTGTTGTTGCTATGAACATAAGAAATTACAGTAATATGCCCAGAGAGGATATGAATGCATGTCTAAAAATGGGTGCATAAATAATATTGAGAAACCCACCAAAAGCGCAAAAAGTGGTCCTTTCCGAACCAAAGCTCCCAGGAAGATAAGAGTTGGACAGAAATGTACCTTAGGCAATCTGTCATGCAATTTAGGTAGCATTAACAAGTTGTGTATATTGTCAATATGTGTTTTATGAAAAATCAGATATACTGTACAGACACAAAGGGGAGTGTTTTCACCAAAGCCATAAACATGACACTGGGTGACACACTGATCCTTTTTCCATTCAGGGGACAGGGAATCCTTTGACCAATCCAATCCTTAGAGGGTTTGGCATAGAGAATCAGCCTCCCCACCCACTTTGGAAATACATAAATAAGGACTGCTAAGACAGATAGGACACACACATTTTTCCACTACTCAACTAATTTCTTTGCATAGCACCCTGCAGGAAGACTCCAGACTCCAGATATAGACAGAAACTCTAGAACCAAACTTTAGAACCCTGAAGCAGAGGCATAACCCAAAACTGAACTCTTTGCAGCAGGCCTTCAGAACCTAGCAACCTGATTCTAACCGCTAAACTTCCACGTGGCCTAACTAAACCATTCAACAGCCTGGCTGAGCTGTTTTGCTTCTAGCTAAGAACTCTGTGCTAGAACCAAGATCCAGACCCAGAAAGCAGTGCTGTATCCAGAACCCATCAGATCCAATCCAAGAGGCTGTCCAGACCACAGTGCAGTGCTGAGAGCAGAACCCAGAGTGCCTGAGACCTGTCCGGTGGCGAGAGTGAAGCCAAACCCTTGACCAGATCTTTGACGAGGCCCATTCCATTCCAAAGCCTAGGAGTGAGTATTTAGTCTAGAACTGTCCATAGTCATCTCCTTGTTTAAAGTAATACTACTCCAACCATTCCACTTATCCAGACTGCATTATAAAACCACTTTTGTTGATCCTAAATTCTTCTCTCCTCCACATAATTCGTGAGAATTGTAGCAATAATCATCTTTGCGATGATATTTTCTGAAGAGGGACAAGTGTTTTGATGGACAGAGATCAGAGCGGTGGCGCCTTGGTTCTGGTGGCTGCCCGTTGAGTGTCTTGATTCTTCATTGCGACTAGGCATTGACTTAGTTGGAGTGCTGGATTGAAGTCATTTACAGATTGGGTGCTCGGTAGCCGGGACTTCTGGATTAGATCTACCACTTGTGCAGCTTAATACAGTGTGCTAACTGACAGGATACATAAATCCTGTTGGGCTACCACGCTGTGTTACACTGTAAAAGCACCCATCAAAAGGGAACGCTCTCAGGAAACAGTCTGTTTTGCAAAATAAAATAATGAACTCTGTAAGTCAGGAGGGAAATCAAATTCCAGAATGGCGACATTGGTAGACATCAAGATAGCTAGAGAGCACCTCTTATATAATCTATTTGTGAGAGGTGAGTGGACTGAGCAGGACCAGAATGCGTGGTTGCAAGTGATCACACAACAGATCACTGCAACTGGCATAGATATCTGCAGAGATCAGGGCCCCTTACATGTGGCCCTGAGTGAACTATATATGGCCCCTAAGGCCAAGGATGAGCACAACAAGATTGCCAGGGTAGCAGCATATTTATATATATCTATGGGAGCCATACAGGACAAATGTGCTGAACGCCAACAATATCTGGCAAGTAGGCAACTGCTGGCATTAGAGAAGGCCCAATCTGATCTGGACTCTTCTGAGCACAGGCTGCAGAGGAGCCAGGAGTCAGAAAACGAAAGTAGGCAGTATCTAGTTAAAATCAAAGAGGACATGGGTAGCTTGCAACAGGAAAGGGCTGACCAGGATACCAGAATTCTGGCCTTGCAGAAGGAGTATCAAGAAGGTTTGGACTCCCTACTGCAGAGCCAGAAAAAGCTGGAGCAACAACTGGATTTCAATAGGCATGCGCAGAGCAGGTAGCCACCCTGCAAAGCCACCTGGATAGAGAGAAGGCAGAGTGCAACAAATTATTTCTGAAAGACCTGGACACCCAGGCAGAATTTGCAACAGGAAACAGGGGAGGATAGAGATGAGGTTCGCTGGGAAAGGGAAACACCTGAGCATAACCTCAGGAGCCCTAGTACCAGAGGCCTCCATCTCTCCCAGTCCCTGGACTCTGCCACCCCCATGTCCCCTGGCGCACATGAGCCCAGGGCCACAGGGATGGCAGATTACTATCCAGTAAGAAATATGGGACACATGGACCAGTACCTCCCAGGCATGAATGGGAGGGCATCTGGGTATGAGCACCCAAGTACTGTGAAGTTTAGTGGGGAACCCCAGGAGAGTAGGCCCACTAAGGGCATCCTGAAAACCTCTGCCCAGTTAGGTCAGTGGGGGGAGGTACCCATCAAATCCTGGGAGCAAGGAGGAATCAGAAGACTCCTATGAGCGTCCCAGAACACAGGAGACTAGGTCTCCACATTCTGCCAGCCATTCCCAGGCTCGCAGAATCCAGGAAAACCTGGAAGATCAGATGGGCACCTCTGGGTGCAGTGCCTCTGATTCAGAGGATGAATGGACCAGGGTTAACCGAATCAAAAAGGCCAATAAGTCCAAAAGGGCCTTGCTTAAGGACCCCTTGATACAGATTAAGGCAATAAGGAGTGTCATCACGCCTTATCACAAGAACGCCAAGTATTCTGTTTGGGAACACTTGGAGCTCTTTGAGCAAATGATGGAGACTTTCCAGACTTTCCATTTGAAAGACAGCAGTAGCTGCATTCAGTACATAAAATGGACATTCTCCCCAGAATACTCCAGTTTCTTTGCAGGGCTGGAGGACCAAAATCATTCAAGATGGTCCACATATAGGGCAGCCATCTTAAAGCACTTTTCTGTTCATAGAAATCCCCAAGAAGCTCGCAAGGCAGCCTACAATTTGCAATGTGGGGAGGATCAGGACCCACAAGAATTTGTGCAGGAGTTGAAGCGTGCCTTTGCGCAGACTACCCGAAGGGTGCGCACGGATAGCAAAGAATTTGTTAATATGTTTTTCCATGGCTTTCCCAAATACATCATGACCCAGCTAGTGAGAGATTTTCATGATAAAAGATCACTAGACTGGGTCATTGAACAGGCCACCCGAATCGATGAGGTGCAGAAGCCCATAGAAAATAAAAATAATGCCCAGAAAAGCCCCAAACCGACCAGCACCCCTCCTGCTGCTAAGGTGGCAGAGGTAAAGGTTGCCCCCATTTTAGATTTGGAGATGGGGGAGCCTAAAAACCTGCCTGCACAGAATAATTCCAAGCAGGGCGTCAAGGAGGTAGTCCCACAAATGGGGTCCCTCACACCCCTGACTATGTAAATCCCCGCTACAAGGGAAACCGACGCATCCTGGGTTATGTGTGGACTCCTCCAGCCCAAGCGGGGGATCCAACCAAGCACCTAAACCAGGGAACTTCCCTCCTAACTTCCC